>NC_136809.1:15629982-15647482 GCF_951216825.1 Electrona antarctica | reverse complement strand
ATTTGTGGCATTTTGTTCGAAACGGACCAATCATGTGAGCTTTGGAAGCCAATCTTAGCTAATCAGGATGGAAGATGGGAAATGGTGTTGATCACATCACTATGGAGATAGGGTATACCGAATTGTGTGATATTGTGTGATAAAATGTGTACGAGTAATCTACAGAAATGTGTTTTACCTAAATCGGCCTCATGGTGGCGCTATAACAGGCCGTTATATATATTATATATATATATATATATAATATTTGGGGCAGAGGTTCGTCGTTGGCATCCAGGGAGTGTGTGTGCAAAGTTTGGCATGGATCGGGCCAACGGTGGCGGAGATTAGCTGGTAACGGACGGACGGAAGGAAGGAAGGAAGGAAGGAAGGAAGGAAGGACACACACACGGACGGAGTGCAAAACATACTCTCTACCATGCCTTCAGCCTGGTGGAGACAAAAATGGTTTTCTTGAACCATTATGACAAACCATTCACTAAATAAAATGTTTTTTTAGTTCATTGGTTCTCAAAGTGGGGTTCAGGGCCCCAGCAATAGCATCACTGCATCTTACAGTATCCACTTTATCCATTTATATGTTGGCTATTCAAAAATAGCAGATTTACAAGCTCACAGCAAGGCACAAAGTGCCTCGCTGTGAGCTTGTAGATCTGCAAACGTGTCCTTGACACGTTTGAGAACTATTGCTTTAGAAGGTGCCGGTTCCCCCCAGTTTCAGGACATTCAAGGGAAAAAATGCATTTTACTACACAGCCACTACTCTGTGGAATGCACTCCCTCCAGCCCTGAAATCCTTAAATTTTCTTGCAAGATTTAGGAAAGACCTTAAATCACACTAACTGGTCATAGTTAGTTTCCGACCCTGGATAGCCCATCTCCCAATGTGCTCTGGGCTCTTCTCTTAGGGTACCTCTTGTCCTATATGTATAGCTCCCAGCCTATAAGGATTATTTTTAAGTGGTGCAACCACTTCCTTAAGTGACTATGTGTGTGTATGGGTGGATGGCTGACTGACTGGGTAGCTGGCTGGGTGCGTCTGAGCACGAAAACAGCATGGTTGTTTTTCACCACCTGTGCGCAACCTAACACACACACAAACACACACGCACATATTAACTGTATATATGGTGATTTTGGGTGTGCCAGTATGGTACAGTGACAGTACAGTACAGTAGAGGGTACAGTAGAGGGACCCCCACACGGTAACTGTCATTTCTCAACCGTTTCGGACGCGGGGCGGCTCGCAGGAATCGAGCTGGCACCCTGGGGTTCCTGTGGGTCTGGAACTGCCCCCCCCCCCCCCCCCCGGGGACCCCCAGAGTTGTGGGGGTATCTATATCTTATCTATCTATCTATCTATCTATCTATCTATCTATCTATCTATCTATCTATCTATCTATCTATCTATCTATCTATCTATCATCTATCTAGTATCTATCTATCTATCTATCTATCTATCTATCTATCTATCTATCTATCTATCTATCTATCTATCTATCTATCTTCATGGAACCAAATAGCCTTTCAAAGAACCATTTAAGAAGCCTTCCTCTCCTGTGTGTACAGTATTCAGTACAGTATGTGGAGGAGCAGAGCTGCAGCGAGGCCATACTCAGAATACTGGATGAACTGGTCCCTCGAACCCCCCCCCAACCTCCACCCCCGCCTCTGTTCCTCTGTCAAAGCCCTCCCACGTTCTTAAAGAATCAATAGTCACAAATTAATCATTCTGCCCAAGGCACTTTCACACAAACAGAGAAGGAGTGGGAGAGAGGAGATGGGAGATTGTATGCAATGTGTTGCAGGGTATAGCCCTCTGCCTGTAAGCCCAGAAGCCTAATGGCTCGCCTTTGGCCAGGAGGACGAAGGGATTCCCCTTTGGTTGAGCGGTAGATGTGTGGTAGAATCTTTTTCACTGTTCACTAGAGCAGTGGGTCGCGACCCCTCGGGGGGTCGCCAAATTATTTTGGGGGGTCCCCAAATAAATAAAAAAAACTGAATGGCTGGAAAATGGAAATGAAGAGTTTACATATAGTACACATAGTACATGCATACACCTTCCCTAATGATTATATCTGGTTTCAGTATTTATTTATGGTGTATTGTCTCTATTATTAGGTTATTATTAGGTTATTGTAGCAGTCAATTTATATTGGGGGTCGGGAGGGGGGTCCCGAGACGTTGCCAAAGCATTTTCGGGGGTCCCCGGCCAAAAACGTTGAGAACCCCTGCACTAGAGGACATTGATTGACTTAACCGATTACATGCCACCATCTGGTGGCTAAACTCGGTAGTGTTGCCAGAATAGACAGGCAGACACGCAGTCTTTAGCATATGCTCTCTGAGCCTAGTTGAGCCCGAAGTAATTGTGTGATCGAGCTTCAGTCCAGAGCGTCATCTCACAATGTAAACAATGGTTTTCGACTCGCGAGGTTGGATTAAAGTTGTATTGCGCTGTAAACATGGTCCTTTATCTCAATCTGAGCCCCAGAAATGCTTTGGATTGCGTGCGTGCGCGTGTGCGAGGACTATTTTGGATATTTGATGACGTCACAACATGGGTGCCACCGGATGCTATAGCCACGGATGCTAATAACGCAGTAAATAAGAAAAGTAAAGAAAAACTGGACTTTTTGGCAAACGAGAATTTAAGCAATAATCGAGGATTAGTGCACGCAAGGATTACATCCAGCCAAACTAGCCAAAAGTTGCTACATTTTGCTACATTAAACCCCCGATTATATGGAATTAAACCAGCCCGTCAATTCCGTCAACGGAAGGTTTGGATTTATTGATTCAATCCATCAATTCCGTCAACAGTAGGCTTTCACGCCATTAGAAAAAAGGCGTGAAAAGGCGATGTCGCTGATAAATTCGTTAAGGTACACTCCCGATACACTTTTTCGTTCCCGATCCGATCCCGATACCACAATTTCTGTGTTAGCCGATACCGAATACCGATACCAGTGTTGTGACCCCGTGTTGTGTTTATATGAGTCTGCGGAGTTAGTTCAGTCAGACATACTCGAGGGAGTTCATGCTGTGCTCAAAGGCGCATACTATATTCAAGGGGTTAACATGCTGTATTTCTATGTGGGTGTATAAGTGTGTGCAAGTCCCACACGTCATTCGCTGATGTGGCAGTCAGCTGACCAATTGGGCGGGCTACTTAAGCTCACTAGACTGTATGCTCTTCCTGCCTTCCTCTGCATATGGTTCCTGGTTGCTATGTGATGTTTGCTCCCACCACCACCCCAGCACCACCGGTGGGCTCTGTCATTTATGCTCCCCATGGGGGTTTTATTGTATATCTATCTCCCTGCTCTTAATGTTTTATGATGGTGTCTAATCGTGCCGAGCAGGGAGAAAATGCAGCAGAGCCGAACACCAAGTCAAATATCATATGCACACTTTTATTCGTGAGTTGTCTGACTGAACTAGATATATCTCGTGTTGTGTTTATAGCAGACTCCTCATTCATATGTGCTAGAAAGCAAACTCCACATCGGTGCATGGTTAGACTGGCATATTCGCCGATACCGATATAACCAAAAAGGGCCGATACCGATACTTTTCCGATACCGATACAGTATCGGGACATCTCTAGCTCTAATTATAAGAGTGGAGGGAAGAAAACTATGATCCAAACACGCATAGCCACATCATCACTTTCGGGTGGTAACCTTGTATTTCCGAAACCATTCCCGATCTATAGCCGATCTACAAGCTCACAACGCATCTCGATGCAATGCGGTGTGAGCTTGTAGATCATGTATTTTCACTTCTTGAGAGCTTGTAGATCGGATCACACTCTTGCATGATGAACCGGGGGCATTAATTCATAAAAAAAAGAAAAAAGAAAGAAAAAAAACATAAAAAGATGTTGGAGATACAGGGTTTCTGCCAGACGACGATATATAGCTACACAAAGGACCTGCAGGACAACTGAACATTATAAATGTGTAAAGCTCTGTGCTATGCTCTTTGGGACACAGTAATGTATTATACAAACTGCAGTGCATGAGAGAACTGTTAAGGCCCAGTGTGTGTACTTATGTTCTCAGCTGGTAGCATGAATAATGCATAGTTCTACATGCTAGCAGTATGCATGCTTCATACAGAAGATATACTCTTTACAAGTGTCTTACAACTCGGCCAGTGGCCTCTCTTTTCACTGTGGCTTGAAAACAATGTACATCACATCTTCGGCATCACTGAATTCACCTTTTCCTTTATATTCCCACAGCTGGGTGTGGACTTCATGTTGCACCATGCAGCTCCACTGCACCGTTTAATCTCCGTTTCATATACCAAAAATCTGACTATAAAGTGGACTATAATTTTGCTGATTACATAATTAAGCTGCTGCCTAATTAAATCAGACATTAATTCCATGTACCTCCTCCATGCACCTCATGAATACAAACTGCATGCGAGGCATGCAGCACAATTTAGCTGGGTTTTTTTTTTCCGACTGCAGCTTTAGCACCACACCGCAAAACAAAATATCTACATTTCCATTAAAATAAAGTACCCCCTCACAGGAGTTGGGTAGCCCAATTCCTTGTAGTGGAAACGGTGGCGGTGTTAGGCCATGGCAGTGAGTAGGCTACTACACCCAGCTAGTGGTTAGAAACTGATCGAAGTGGCTGTGCTTATAGAGTCCCGTGCACGCTCTCACTAGTGGAATTATAAATGGAAGAAAAACAAGAAAATTATCTCAGTCATAACTGCCAGTTGCAACAAGCTCTTGTAGCGCCCGCTTTCGTTCATTTCCAGCGTTCTGTTGTTGGTTCAATCACTCACTTACTAACTGGTGCTGTACTGTACTCGTGCTGTAGTACTGTACCGTAGGCCTACTGTATAAGCCCTCCTCCGTGGCCTGTGTGTGTGTTTGTGTGTGTGTGTGTGTGTGTGTGTGTGTGTGTGTGTGTGTGTGTGTGTGTGTGTGTGTGTGTGTGTGTGTGCGTGTGCGTGTGTGTGTGAGTGACGCTGCGCAACAGTGCCATCCAGTGGTGAGGTGTTTCAGCTGTCTGTGCTCAGACACGGGGACACCACTTGGACACGCATACATAGGGAGGGACGGACACACATAGCTACGCAATGGAGTGGCTGCACCACTCAAAAACTGGTAAAAAATACCAAAATCACGGCACTCCATCCTTAAGTTAAGATTAAAATGACACAGGATGAAACATTCATTATTGTGCGTAATTTTTGGGGGGTGAATACTGCCTGGAACTGGATGTTATAAATCAAATGTTCCCACTAATAATTTGATTAGATGCAGCTGTGTTTACCCTATTATGACACATCTGTGAAAAAGGGTCCGTGGTGACGAAGGCGGTGAGTCACTCTCAGTGGTTATGGGAAATCCGCATCCCCCACATATACACCCTCTGTGAGTGAGTGTGTGTGTGTGTGTGTGTGTGTGTGTGTGTGTGTGTGTGTGTGTGTGTGTGTGTGTGTGTGTGTGTGTGTGTGTGTGTGTGTGTGTGTGTGTGTGACTGTGTGTGACTGTGTGTGTGTGTGTGTGTGTGTGTGTGTGTGCATGCTCGCGTGTGCGCATGTGCGTGTAAACCACCCGCACATCTGTGTCTTATACTGTATAATGTACATATATGCGTGTGTGCAAATAGATAGAAAATTGTCTGACACCTGTATCTCAAGAGCATATGACTAAATAACCGCACACACACACACACACACACACACACACACACACACACACACACACACACACACACACACACACACACACACACACACACACACACACTAACTATTTTATTTTTTTCCAATTTCCTGAGATGCAACATGGGAACCCATTTGATTATTTTGCCTCTGTGGAGACCATAATTATTATTTTTTGTGTAGAAACAGGAACTTAGTTTGGCTCCTCCCCTGTCTTTATTTTTTCTAACAACATTACTGTATATGTTTTTGGCAGTGGTGCCAACAAATCTGAATACTTGAAATGTAACCATTTTGGACATAAAAGGTGGTATTCAAATGGAATTGAACCTGGGGATGTTTGGAATGGGTCGTGTTGCTTGACGTACTACCAGCGCTCCCTGGAAAGGCACATTTAAGATGCATCTTTAAGAAACAGTCGGTGTTTAATGGCCACATAATGTAATGCACAGCGTAACAAGAGAGCAACCACCTGCACACCACCAGCCTGCCCCCCTTTCCACAAATCCCTCTGCGCTCTCTCTCGCTCTCTCTCTCTCTCTCTCTCTCTCTGTCTCTGTCTCTCTCTCTCTCTCTTATGCATCCACTGGATCCTACTTTTCTTTTGTGAAACGTTCTCCGCTTTTCCCAAGTTACACAGCCTATACGCGGCATGATACAAAATAAATAAAAACTCCTTTGCTTCAGCATTGAGTCTCAAATACATTATTAAGTGAGAGGAGGTGTGTAGGAAAGGAGGGGTGGTGCAGGAGAGAGAGGAGGTGTGTAGGAAAGGAGGGGTGGTGCAGGAGAGAGGAGGTGTGTAGGAAAGGAGGGGTGGTGCAGGAGAGAGGAGGTGTGTAGGAAAGGAGGGGTGGTGCAGGAGAGAGGGAGGTGTGTAGGAAAGGAGGGGTGGTGCAGGAGAGAGGAGGTGTGTAGGAAAGGAGGGGTGGTGCAGGAGAGAGAGGAGGTGTGTAGGAAAGGAGGGGTGGTGCAGGAGAGAGGAGGTGTGTAGGAAAGGAGGGGTGGTGCAGGAGAGAGAGGAGGTGTGTAGGAAAGGAGGGGTGGTGCAGGAGAGAGGAGGTGTGTAGGAAAGGAGGGGTGGTGCAGGAGAGAGAGGAGGTGTGTAGGAAAGGAGGGGTGGTGCAGGAGAGAGAGGAGGTGTGTAGGAAAGGAGGGGTGGTGCAGGAGAGAGGAGGTGTGTAGGAAAGGAGGGGTGGTGCAGGAGAGAGGAGGTGTGTAGGAAAGGAGGGGTGGTGCAGGAGAGAGGAGGTGTGTAGGAAAGGAGGGGTGGTGCAGGAGAGAGGAGGTGTGTAGGAAAGGAGGGGTGGTGCAGGAGAGAGGAGCTGTGTAGGAAAGGAGGGGTGGTGCAGGAGAGAGAGGAGGTGTGTAGAAAAGGAGGGGTGGTGCAGGAGAGAGGTGGTGTGTAGGAAAGGAGGGGTGGTGCAGGAGAGAGGAGGTGTGTAGGAAAGGAGGGGTGGTGCAGGAGAGAGAGGAGGTGTGTAGGAAAGGAGGGGTGGTGCAGGAGAGAGAGGAGGTGTGTAGGAAAGGAGGGGTGGTGCAGGAGAGAGAGGAGGTGTGTAGGAAAGGAGGGGTGGTGCAGGAGAGAGGAGGTGTGTAGGAAAGGAGGGGTGGTGCAGGAGAGAGAGGAGGTGTGTAGGAAAGGAGGTGTGGTGCAGGAGAGAGGGGAGGTGTGTAGGAAAGGAGGGGTGGTGCAGGATAGAGGAGGTGTGTAGGAAAGGAGGGGTGGTGCAGGAGAGAGGAGGTGTGTAGGAAAGGAGGGGTGGTGCAGGAGAGAGAGGAGGTGTGTAGGAAAGGAGGGGTGGTGCAGGAGAGAGAGGAGGTGTGTAGGAAAGGAGGGGTGGTGCAGGAGAGAGGAGGTGTGTAGGAAAGGAGGGGTGGTGCAGGAGAGAGGAGGTGTGTAGGAAAGGAGGGGTGGTGCAGGAGAGAGAGGAGGTGTGTAGGAAAGGAGGGGTGGTGCAGGAGAGAGAGGAGGTGTGTAGGAAAGGAGGGGTGGTGCAGGAGAGAGGAGGTGTGTAGGAAAGGAGGGGTGGTGCAGGAGAGAGGAGGTGTGTAGGAAAGGAGGGGTGGTGCAGGAGAGAGGAGGTGTGTAGGAAAGGAGGGGTGGTGCAGGAGAGAGGAGGTGTGTAGGAAAGGAGGGGTGGTGCAGGATAGAGGAGGTGTGTAGGAAAGGAGGGGTGGTGCAGGAGAGAGGAGGTGTGTAGGAAAGGAGGGGTGGTGCAGGAGAGAGGAGGTGTGTAGGAAAGGAGGGGTGGTGCAGGAGAGAGGAGGTGTGTAGGAAAGGAGGGGTGGTGCAGGATAGAGGAGGTGTGTAGGAAAGGAGGGGTGGTGCAGGAGAGAGGAGGTGTGTAGGAAAGGAGGGGTGGTGCAGGAGAGAGGAGGTGTGTAGGAAAGGAGGGGTGGTGCAGGATAGAGGAGGTGTGTAGGAAAGGAGGGGTGGTGCAGGAGAGAGGAGGTGTGTAGGAAAGGAGGGGTGGTGCAGGATAGAGGAGGTGTGTAGGAAAGGAGGGGTGGTGCAGGAGAGATGAGGTGTGTAGGAAAGGAGGGGTGGTGCAGGAGAGAGGAGGTGTGTAGGAAAGGAGGGGTGGTGCAGGAGAGAGGAGGTGTGTAGGAAAGGAGGGGTGGTGCAGGAGAGAGAGGAGGTGTGTAGGAAAGGAGGGGTGGTGCAGGAGAGAGAGGAGGTGTGTAGGAAAGGAGGGGTGGTGCAGGAGAGAGGAGGTGTGTAGGAAAGGAGGGGTGGTGCAGGAGAGAGGAGGTGTGTAGGAAAGGAGGGGTGGTGCAGGAGAGAGGAGGTGTGTAGGAAAGGAGGGGTGGTGCAGGAGAGAGGAGGTGTGTAGGAAAGGAGGGGTGGTGCAGGAGAGAGGAGGTGTGTAGGAAAGGAGGGGTGGTGCAGGAGAGAGAGGAGGTGTGTAGGAAAGGAGGGGTGGTGCAGGAGAGAGGAGGTGTGTAGGAAAGGAGGGGTGGTGCAGGAGAGAGGAGGTGTGTAGGAAAGGAGGGGTGGTGCAGGAGAGAGGAGGAGAGAGGAGGTGTGTAGGAAAGGAGGGGTGGTGCAGGAGAGAGGAGGTGTGTAGGAAAGGAGGGGTGGTGCAGGAGAGAGGTGGTGTGTAGGAAAGGAGGGGTGGTGCAGGAGAGAGAGGAGGTGTGTAGGAAAGGAGGGGTGGTGCAGGAGAGAGGTGGTGTGTAGGAAAGGAGGGGTGGTGCAGGAGAGAGGAGGTGTGTAGGAAAGGAGGGGTGGTGCAGGAGAGAGGAGGTGTGTAGGAAAGGAGGGGTGGTGCAGGAGAGAGGAGGTGTGTAGGAAAGGAGGGGTGGTGCAGGAGAGAGGAGGTGTGTAGGAAAGGAGGGGTGGTGCAGGAGAGAGGAGGTGTGTAGGAAAGGAGGGGTGGTGCAGGAGAGAGAGGAGGTGTGTAGGAAAGGAGGGGTGGTGCAGGAGAGAGAGGAGGTGTGTAGGAAAGGAGGGGTGGTGCAGGAGAGAGAGAAGGTGTGTAGGAAAGGAGGGGTGGTGCAGGAGAGAGAGGAGGTGTGTAGGAAAGGAGGGGTGGTGCAGGAGAGAGAGGAGGTGTGTAGGAAAGGAGGGGTGGTGCAGGAGAGAGAGGAGGTGTGTAGGAAAGGAGGGGTGGTGCAGGAGAGAGAGGAGGTGTGTAGGAAAGGAGGGGTGGTGCAGGAGAGAGAGGAGGTGTGTAGGAAAGGAGGGGTGGTGCAGGAGAGAGGAGGTGTGTAGGAAAGGAGGGGTGGTGCAGGAGAGAGAGGAGGTGTGTAGGAAAGGAGGGGTGGTGCAGGAGAGAGAGGAGGTGTGTAGGAAAGGAGGGGTGGTGCAGGAGAGAGAGAAGGTGTGTAGGAAAGGAGGGGTGGTGCAGGAGAGAGAGGAGGTGTGTAGGAAAGGAGGGGTGGTGCAGGAGAGAGAGGAGGTGTGTAGGAAAGGAGGGGTGGTGCAGGAGAGAGGAGGTGTGTAGGAAAGGAGGGGTGGTGCAGGAGAGAGGAGGTGTGTAGGAAAGGAGGGGTGGTGCAGGAGAGAGGAGGTGTGTAGGAAAGGAGGGGTGGTGCAGGAGAGAGGGGAGGTGTGTAGGAAAGGAGGGGTGGTGCAGGAGAGAGGAGGTGTGTAGGAAAGGAGGGGTGGTGCAGGAGAGAGGAGGTGTGTAGGAAAGGAGGGGTGGTGCATGAGAGAGGAGGTGTGTAGGAAAGGAGGGGTGGTGCAGGAGAGAGAGGAGGTGTGTAGGAAAGGAGGGGTGGTGCAGGAGAGAGGAGGTGTGTAGGAAAGGAGGGGTGGTGCAGGAGAGAGAGGAGGTGTGTAGGAAAGGAGGGGTGGTGCAGGAGAGAGAGAAGGTGTGTAGGAAAGGAGGGGTGGTGCAGGAGAGAGAGGAGGTGTGTAGGAAAGGAGGGGTGGTGCAGGAGAGAGAGGAGGTGTGTAGGAAAGGAGGGGTGGTGCAGGAGAGAGGAGGTGTGTAGGAAAGGAGGGGTGGTGCAGGAGAGAGGAGGTGTGTAGGAAAGGAGGGGTGGTGCAGGAGAGAGGAGGTGTGTAGGAAAGGAGGGGTGGTGCAGGAGAGAGGACATGATACAAAAACAATAAGAGAATGACACGCTCGCGCACACACACACTGACACGCACACGCACGCACGCACGCACGCACGCACGCACGCACGCACGCACGCACGCACGCACGCACACACACAGTCACACACAGTCACACACAGTCACACACACACACACACAGAGTGGTGGAAAAAGTAGGCTACTCACATTCTTTACTTAAGTAAAAGTATAGCAATGCTGCAGTGTAGATACTCTGTTACAAGTAGTACTGCATTCAAAATGTACTTGAGTAAAGGTACAAAAGTATCTGCATCAAAATTTACTTGAGTAACAACAGTTAAAGTACTACTCATTATTCAGAATGTCCTGTTTTACAAGTTTGCAAATGTGAAAAAATGTCTAAAACAATCTTTTGGAAATAGCAGATCTACAAGCTCACAATGTGAGCTTGTAGTTCTAAATGTATATAGGGCTGAAGTGGTTAATGTATGTTTTGTAATAATAATCAAAATCTACAAAGTAACTAGTAACTAAAGTTTTCAAATAATTGTTGTGGAGTAAAAGTACAATACTTGCCTCTGAAATGTAGTGGAGTAGAAGCAAAAGTACAGAAAGTTTGACATGATCAACTAAAGTCAAAATTCCTCAAAATTGTACGTAAGTATAGTACTTAAGTAAATGTACTTAGTTACTTTCCACCACTGCACACACACAGGGCGAGAGAGGAGATAGCAATGTGAGATTCTCACACCAAAGCATGGGTAAAAGAGATACAAATATTTTTTCTCTCATATAACATTACGCCAGCATGCATGCAGATAAATGATTTGGATCATCAACCCTGCCCTCATTCAGATTCTCTGCAGTACATGGAATCACAAGCCTCTCGGTTAGAAAGGAGTTCCAAGCATGGATTGAGCGAGGAACAAAATACAAGATGCTAACATTATTTTTGATTTCTGCACTCTGCTTGAGCAGCTAAACAAATGCCTGTAAGGCTATAAGAGGCAGATGGCTGACATTGGCAGACTACCGTCATATTTTGACACTTCACAGTCACACACAACTGTGGACAAACTGTTGTGTATACTATGATGACGCAAGAGCAGTTTTGTGGCGTTAACAGCGTTTGATTTGTGGATGTCTTCTTGGGACAAATGTGACCAAACGTCAACATGTGACATGTTGATATCATGGTCACTTCCGTATAAGAATGTGGAAGCGCCGTTCTCAAACACAATGTGGATTCTTGTTGCCTCGTTTTGATCAGGAATATAGTTTTGAAGGCTGTGGCATGCTAGCGAAGAAGGATTTAGAAGGTAACAAGCTAAATGTCAAATGCATCGTCTTCCTTTAGTTTTCATCTCTCTTTAAAGAGATAACCCTCCGAACAAGACTTGCAGATTGCTGTGTGAGCTCAGCTTGTCACATAAAGACAATTTATAGAAGTCCAACTTCTACAAAGTACTACTATACTTAATTTAAGTCATATACTTTAAGGGCATTTTTCTTCGCTCGTTGACAGTTATGTACAGTAATTGGACCAATCTCTGAATATCTCTGAGAGCTTGTCACAAGCATATACATAATTCAAAATGTTTCAGTATTTTTGTGGTGCAAGTCACATGAGGTCCTAACAATAAATTGCTTCTAGCTACTAACGTCTATCTACTGTATACGTTGTGGATTGTAGTAGGATAATAATATCATGTGTACGTTTTACTCAAGCACAATCTTGAACCTTGAACTTCGTGCAATTATCACGCAAAATGTAGCTCAATACTAAAATAATTATAATTCCTTTGAATCTAATGCATTGCATAATTATTCATTACAAAGGGATGACGTTTCTTTTTTCTTTTTTTTTAATACATTTTTATGACACATTGCATAATACATGGTACATACATACCAGTAGGTGCGTTTCAGGGTAGTCATTGCATGTTTGTGGATTTTTCTCATTTAAAAAAAAGAAAAACCCACCAGTGTTCCTCCTGCTCCCAAGTACCCCCCCCCCCCCTCTCCCACCCATAGAAAGAAGAGTAGTTTAATAAGTCAGTTAATAAGTTAATAAGTCAAAAGCTGCCCAGTCACTGAGGTACCTGGCGACTCAGACACCACATTGTTACTGTCTAGGATGTCTATAACTGGTACTTTAGGAAAAAAATAACATTAACCTGTGTTCTAAATGGATCCAGTGTAGTGAAAATAGAAGATCTATACAAGCTCACAACTTGTCGCGATGCAACACGTAACTTGTGACACTCGAGTACAGCGCAATAAGCCATTCATTTACAAAAAAAACAATCTGGAAATCTGGATATACAAGGTTTCTGCCCGGCGACATGGAGTATACGCTCCATGTCGGCTCTTTATATCTCACACGTCTCTCCTGTTCTAAATGTCATGCTCCTCTTTTTACAATGCCGACTGCGGACTCCACGAGCAACTCATGAACCCGAGGCAGATGAATCCCATTCAGATTTGACTTTATAATCGATGACCGCATCACACTTCATTATGAAAGCCCTTTGTGATAAAAGGTTCCTCACCGCAGCGCAGTAGATGATGGGTCATAATCGGACATTAGCTCACCAAGGTTCACACACGACTTAACAGGTCAGTGAACCAGATAGTGGACTAGTAAAGATTCCATCTTTCACCTTCTCTCTCTCTCTCTATCACTGTCTCTCTCTCTCTCTCTCTGTCCCTCAACCGCCACCCCCTCCATCGTAACGTGAGTGAAGAAATGCCACACTGCTGAATGGCCACTCTGGTTGCAGGTGGGGGTGGCGGTGTGGGGGTGGGGTGTGGGGGGGGGGGGCGGGGGGGGGGGGGGGGGTTGCCTGGTGCACTGACCCGATAAGTAATAAGAAAGGACGGGGGTGGGTGAGGAAGAGGGTGCTTCAGCACGCATGCACGCAGCAGAGAGCAACACCAGAGAGAAAGGTGCAAGGAAGAGAGAGAGAGAGAGAGAGGGATAACGTGAGATGTGGAGAGAGAGAGAGAGAGTGAGATAGAGAGAGAGATACAGACAGACAGACAGACAGACAGACAGACAGACAGACAGACAGACAGACAGACAGACAGACAGACAGACAGACAGACAGACAGACAGACAGACAGACAGACAGACAGACAGACATAATTCAGGCTAAAAGAGATGGGGCATTACTATAAATAACCAAGACACAAGCAGAAACATTGGCCTCCTCCCTCCCTGCCCTACATCTCTACAACCCCCCCCCCCCCCTCTCTCCCTCTCTCTCTCTCTCTCTCACTCTCTCCAGTGGTTTTTATGGCAAATAAAAGGCAGGTAAACAATAAAGCAGAACCTGCATCCAGTCCATCAGTCGTATATACAGTACATTTAAAAAAAGCCCATTGTATTTTCACAATTAGATTTTTTTTAGTTTTCATTTGAATGGAGGCGTCCCGTTCTAGTGGGGTGAGGTATGGCTTTATGAGAGGTTTATACCACTGCACTGGGATGGGTTTAAGTCTGTCTGTTCCTCACAGTCTCCATGCACTTCTCTTATGGAGCTTCCAGACGCACTCAGTCCCTCCTCTTTCAACCCTGTCCCTGATTCACCCTCCCTGTCACATCTTCACTGTCGTCAGGCAGAAACCTCCAATCTCCAAGTTTCACATTTTTATGTTTTAGGGTTTATTTTTCCCCCGTAAAATGAAGCCATCTTGCAAGAGTGTCACACATATAGTGACAATGGCAGATCTACAAATAGGGGCGACTGTGGCTCAGGAGGTAGAGCAGGTCGTCCAATGATCCATGGGTCGGCGGTTCGAATCCCGGCTCCTCCTGTCTACATGTCGAAGTGTCCTTGGGCAAGACACTGAACCCCAATTTGCTCCCGATGTGCTGGTTGGTACCTTGCATGGCTTCCGCCGCAATCGGTGTATGAATGTGTGTGTGAATGGGTGAATGTAATGCACAATCTATGTAAAGCGCCTTGGATAAATGCGCTATATAAATGCACCATTTACCATTTACCATTTACCAAATATACTGTAGGTCTGCTATTTTCACTGTACTGAAATGTTTGTTAAAATAATAATTATATTTTTTATAATATTACAAAAAAATAAATAAATATATATATATATATATATATATATACAGTATATATATTCTTATAAGGTTTCCACCCGACAGAGACAACATTCTATGTCCATCGGCTAGTGTCATGTGATCACACCATGCACCGTCTACAGCAGTGCGTCTCAAACGTTTCCATGTTAAGTTGTGAGGATCCCCACATCCATATGCATTTGGCCATGTACTCGCGTACTCCTTGGCCTCGGATGATTCAGACTGACAGTTGAATTGATTATTGTTTTACACTTGGTATTATTTTATATTTGTTTACTGAGTGTACAGCACTTTGATTCAGTGCTGTTGTTTTACTTTTAACCCATATGAGGCCGATTCTAAATATGCCTTCTAAGTCCTGACATTTTCTGAAAAACTTCCAATATTTATTTAAAAAAGAAAAGAAAATGGATAACAAAAAAAGCTATATACTGTACAGTTGGAGGCCATCGATATTGTCCTTTTCTTTTTGCTGAGGTTTGCGTGATCTGCGCAAAAGGACAGTTAACCCATTTTGGGCGGGAACCCCTTTTGGTGTTTTAAACATTATGTTATAATTTAGCTATTGAAAAATAGCAGATCTACAAGCTCATAGCGCGCCACCGAGTGGCGCGCTACGAGCTTGTAGGTCTGCTATTTTTGAAAAATCGTGAAAATAGGATTTAGAAGGATTTTTTTAAATTTTGAGGTCAGGCCTAAATGGGTCAAATGATAAGGGACAATATCGGTGGCACCCAACTGTACATACCAACAACAACCCTAACAGGGGTTCCCGGAATGAAAGGTATAGTTAGGAGTTCTTGGTCTAAATAGGTTATGTGCTCTAGATAGAGTGCATTGGATATTGTACTGCATGTAAAATATAACTTCACGTGAAAATAATTAGACTTTTACACAGTAGGTTACGCACATCTCATAGTATGCCTTATTCACATTATTGAGTGGTGTAAACCACTCCTACAACTGGCTTTGTTAGTTTACGTGTCTGTCTGTCTGTGCCCAAAAAATGAGCACGGTTGCTATGGTCACCCAGTTCACACGGGTGTGATTTCATTACGTCAGACATTACGTCAGACCACAGCTGATTAGTCTATATAAGACCCTACACCACTCAGTTCACACGGGTGTGATTTTATTTATAATGAATGGCATTTTTATAGCAAAGTTTCCAAGTGCTCAAAGCGCTTTACAATTATGGTTCATTCATTCATACATTGGGAGGGGAAGCGACGAACAGTCAACGCCAGCGTCCTCACTTCCCACATTCACACACACGCTAATGGTGGCAAGCTAGCACCGACCGACCCACTCATCGGGGGCAATGTAGGGTTCAGTGTCTTGCCCAAGGACACTTTGACATGTGGACAGGAGGAGCTGGGATTCGAACCGCCGACCTACGGATCATTGGACGACCTGCTTTCCTGAGCCACAGCCGCCTTATTTACTTGCAAAACACTCCCCGTGCAGCGCATCTGAAGTAAAACTTGAGCCACGAGAGGCACCGCAGAGCGAGCCGCCGGGCCAAGCGTTGTGGCGTCCACTTCAGCCGACTCAGAGCCGTTTGAGTTTATGTCCCGATAGCTAACTCACATCCCCCCTATAGTCAACATGTGCCGTTTTTAGCCCCCCCTTCCAGTCAAACGGCTGACTGCTTGGGACGTCGAACCCGAGCCACCCGTGTGTGTGCGTGTGGCTGTGTGTGTGCGTGTGGCCGTGTGTGTGTGTGTGTGTGTGTGTGTGTGCATGTGCGCGCGCCTGTTATCCCTGGGGAACTGGTGTTAACAGGTTTGGCTACCACTAAGGCGCTCAGTAAGAAAACACCAGGAGCTCTGTTGTCTCTCTCTCTCTGTGTGTGTGTGTGTGTGTGTGTGTGTGTGTGTGTGTATGTGTGTGTGTGTTGTGTGTGTGTGCGTGTGCGTGTGTGTGTGTGTCATTGACTGAGGCTGAGGGGAGGAAAGGGGGCGGGGGGGTGGGGTGGGGGGTGGATGAAGAGTGTGTAGATGACTCATCCACCGCAAGGGCCTCTCTCTCTCTTCTCTCTCTCTCTTCCTCTCTCTCTCTCTCTCTCTCTCTCTCTCTCTCTCTCTGCATAGCAACGGCTGTGCAAAAGCTCATATAGGTCCATAGCAACCAGTGGCTGATGGTGTAACAGCCTATAAAACACTCCATTACAGGTCATAGGGACCCTGCAAGTAATAGCACACACACACACACACACACTTGCTTATGGTTGTCACACACACGCGCGCGCGCGTGCGCACACACGTTTCATTTATGTAGGCGCACATATGGACATCTGCAATCCGTGCACACCAAAGCAAGAGAGTATAAATGAGAGTGGGAAGACGTGCGTGTATGTGTTTCTACATGTATGCACCACTGTAAACACGCACACACATGGAGCAGTGCAGTGCAGGTGCTGACATAGAGAAAACTAAAGTCTAAAGTTGCACAAAGCCAGGTGGAAATGCATCCACAGTGAAGCCCAGTGTCTACAGGTATAGCAGGGATTGAACCCCAGTCTCCCACTCACCAGACCCGACACACAACCTGTCATGCCAATAGGGTAATATTGGCAGGGCTGTTGTGGCCCGGGTGCTACAATCAGTCTTTGGAGCGCGTGACTCGCACTTCACACTTCACTTTTTGAATAGTTGGTTGTGAACTCTGCGGCCATGCCTGTTGGGGTCTGGGCTTGCGTTAGAGTAAGTGGGTGAGGGGGGCCTCCAAGGAACAAAGGTTGTGAAGCGTTGGCCTATCGCCACACTGCACTCCTAACCTCCACACTACTATGGGCTGATTACAACTACACTGTTATGTTGCACAAACAGGTCAGCAGCAACACTATACTGTATGTGATTAGACTCTGGCTGTTTGGCAGTGTTGCCAAATACATGATAATCATGTTTTAGGGTGGAAAAGAATCACGGCACTCCGTCTTTAAGTACTGTACTTAAGTACAATTTGGAGGTTGGTACTTTGTGAGTAATAACAATTTCCATGTTAGATGTGGCATAAAAATTCAAGCAGCGCAGCAGGTGTTCTGCAGAGCCTTTGATTAGACAGCGGCCTGTTACTGAATCCATCGGTCATTATCCAGAGTGTTATTACACGCCGCTGAATTCAGCAATTGACCAATCAGAATCGAGCATTCAACCAAGCCGTGA
>NC_136809.1:15565049-15629782 GCF_951216825.1 Electrona antarctica | reverse complement strand
CTACTTACGTCACCATCGACAGCCAGTTATAACCCGACATTGACACATATCTTAATTACGTCACCATCAACATCATTATATACCTCCGATCATATATGTGCATGTACGAGCACGACCACAGTACTCGCAAGTAATAACATCTTCTATCAACACAGCTGAACACACGCTGAACACACGTTCAGCGACCATTGGAGGAGGGTCGACAGCATATTCCTTACTAGTTGTCACAGGGGGAAACTCCGTCCATCGCAAAGTCCATGTGTTGAAAGCGTACACCTTAAGCTTAAGGTATAGGGCTTCAATGTACCCTTCAAATGCGTAAAGCATGTGTCCCACTGCCACAGCAGAACGATACAGTCTTCTTGGTCCTCCTGCAGCTCTGTCCATCGCAACATGGCTCCTTCAGTGTTCCTTTTAATCTGTTTCTCTTCTACTTGGTTACCCTGTATCGCCTTATATATACTGTAGGCCAGTGGTTCCCCCAGGGGTCCTTGAGGGAGTTCCAGGGGGTCCCCAGCTAAATGATAGTGGACCCTTATGGGTCTGTAACTCAGAGTTAAAATGACATTGATTTTACAAAATAAATTGGGGGTCCCAGAGATAGAAATGCCATTAAATGGGGGTCCGTAGACTAATGCATGTCAAACTGGTGGTCCAAACAGGTTGAGAATCACTGCTAGAGCCGTAAAAAAATTATAACATGGGGGTCCCTGGCATATCTTTTCAAATGGGGGTCCGTGGGCTAATTAGTGTCAATTTGGGGGTCCTTGACGTGAAAAGGTTTGGGAACCACTGCTGTAGGCTGACTATAGAGGTCCTTGATGTGATGTGTTCAGGTGATTTTACGCGCACACATTTTGAAGGGCGCTACTAGCCCCTCCAATGTCTGGCTTTGACGTCATGCATGTGTGTGACCAAGTCTATGGACTTTGTATGACGAAAATTCTTCCGTACATCAATGTCAATGACGCCAAGTGGGTGACTTCATCATCATACTGTACATGTTCATCATGATAAAAGGTGCCCTCTTTTAAATGGTACTGGATTCAATGAATTGTTACATGCCCAAAAAAACAACAACACTTCTAATGTTGAGATACGGAAATGGAAACGGTCGTTGTGTGTGTGTGTGTGTGTGTGTGTGTGTGTGTGTGTGTGTGTGTGTGTGTGTGTGTGTGTGTGTGTGTGTGTGTGTGTGTGTGTGTGTGTGTGTGTGTGTGTGTTCGCAAATGAGCGGATACAGTCAGCAGGCTCAACATCAGAGCAGATCACTGAGAAGTGAATAGACAACAGCAAAACACTAGAGCTTGGAAAGGGTGCGCTTGGTTTATTCCTGTAAGCTTGATTGTTTTGAGGTGCACTGGCAGAGATGAATGAACACTAAAGATTTGACTGTGTAGTTGCTGGAGTTTTGTTGTATCTCTTGCGTAGTCTGTCCAATTGCCAGCAGGGTTCAGTATAGGACCCGGGTACATTTGGTTACGTTTGTAACCTCTCAACTTCAAATCCGTGGTGTTGTCAGAGAGGTCCAGTTGGTGCAGTAATGGTACCAGACTGTGGGACTGTTTGTTTGCTTTGGGACTTTGATTCAGGGGTGATGAAGTGTGAAGTGAAGGCTATCAGTGCCTGAGTGCTTTGTTTGCATGCGTGCACACACACGTGTGTGTGTGTGTGTGTGTGTGTGTGTGACTGTGTGTGTGTGTGTGTGTGTGTGTGTGTGTGTGTGTGTGTGTGTGTGTGTGTGTGTGTGTGTGTGTGTGTGTGTGTGTGTGTGTGTGTGTGTGTGTGTGTGTGTGTGTGTGTGTGTGTTATCTGTAGCTGAGCCCTTGTATGGGATTAGATATGGCCATGTCTTTAGCTTGGGGCCTATACAGTAAGTCACTTGAACAAGACACACACACACACACACACACACACACACACACACACACACACACACACACACACACACACACACACACACACACACACACACACACACACACACACACACACACACACAAATCAGGTCTGATTTGGTCTGCATGCTTTGAAGTGGAAGTAGGGTGCAGTCCTGCCGTTGCTATAATTAGACGGCTGCATTCTCATATACATAATGCTAATACTCTGGATCACACAACGTCACCGTTTGATGACATCATCTGGCGCGCTGATGTCACTGCAGTTATTTTTGGAACAGCTGCTCTGACATGTGGGTAAAACGTTTGGATGAGTAATAGGATTATGTTAATGAGCGCCACATTCCTCCACCCCAACCATGACAGGCTTTTTGCATTGCCATGCAAATAGCCAATATGTTGCTGTACAGTATGTCCAAAACCCTTCCTTTTTGTATTCTTATTCTAGCCAACATTTTAAAATAGTGAGATAGGTGATCCACAAGCTCAGAATGTCTTGCATCACGCCGCAATGTGAGCTTGTAGATCAACTAGTTTCAGTACTTTTGTGTGACAAATGTACGGAAAAAGGAAATGTTGAAATGTGCATGGTAGATACAAGGTTCGCTTTAATATCAGCGATGATAGGCAGTTGACGTGTGTGTGTGTGTGTGTGTGCGTGTGTGCGTGCGTGCGTGCGTGCGTGCGTGCGTGCGTGCGTGCGTGCGTGCGTGCGTGCGTGCGTGCGTGCGTGCGTGCGTGCGTGCGCGCGCTTGTTTCCTGCAACACCCCTTTAATAAACTCGGTTCAGTTTCAGTTTTAGTTTATTTTTTATTTATAGTAGTGCAACTATTATTTATAATATAGTGCAACGGCACCGCAAGGGGTCTCACAGCAAGGATACAACAAAAACACAGCAAAAACACAAGGAAACACAGTAAAACACAGTAAAATGTGCCAGCAAACATGGATAAAACAATTACCATGCTGTAGTACAGGGGTTCTCAACGTTTTTGGCCGGGGACCCCCGGAGATGCTTTGGCAGTGCCTCGGGACCCCTGCCCCGCCCCCTCCCGGCCCCCAATATAAATTGACTGCTACCTTAACCTTAATAATAGAGACAATACACCATAAATAAATACTGAAACCAGATAATCATTAGGGAAGGTGTATATGTGTACTATATGTAAACTCTTCATTTCCATTTTCCAGCCATTCAGTTGCAGCAAAAAAAAAGGTTTTTTTTTGTGAAAATAATTTGGGGACCCCCCAAAATAATTTGGCGACCCCCAGAGGGGTCGCGGCCCACAGGTTGAGAACCCCTGCTGTAGTACACAGCTAAAAATCATCAAAAAAGAACAAACGAAAGAAGAAGAAAGAAGAAAAAAAGAAAAGAAAATCCAACACAGTGTTTTAAAACCACAGGGCAGAACAAGGTGAACATAACAATGGTTTCAATGAAACTAGGGGGAACCATATAGTGCAGGGAAAAAAGATGGGTTTTTAGCCTAGATTAAAACATGTCCAGAGAGTTGGCATCTCTAACAGCCAGAGTCAGGGGGCACCATGTGTGAATGCCCTGTCCCCCCAACCGTTCTTTTATTATGTTTTGTGACTGTGAGTTTTCCGGCATCCTGGGAGGGCAGTGGTTGTACACGTACAGGGATGTATAGTTCTATTAAGCGGGACATGGAGGATGGAGCAAGTCCGTGTAGGGCTTTATAGGTGATGAAGAGCACCTTGAAGTGGGCTCTGGCCTGTATGGGCAGCCAGTGTGTAGTGGTATGAGTGTTGGTGTGATGCGGTCGAATTAACTTTTCCTGCTGCATTTTGGACTAGACTAAGGCCATTTGTTGCTGGTGTTGATGGTAAACCGGAGAAGAGAGCATTGCAGTAGTCTAGATATTCTTGAGGTGATGAAAGCGAGTACAAAGGGTTATGGCGTCGGGAAGTGAACATATTGGACAGATTCTGGCTAAGTTGCACAGATGCAAGAAGGCAGATTTTGTAATGCTTTTTTTATGTGGGGTACAAAGGATAGGGATGGGTCAGAAAATTGACTTATACATTTCTGTTTTTGAGCAGCCATCAAGGTTTAGAGTTGTGTTATTGAACAGGATGTATTGCATCTCACATTTGACACAGCATTTTCATTTCATATGTTTGTTTATGTGTAATTGTGCACATTATACTGTATTGAATACAGTGCACACACGCACGCACGCACGCACGCACGCACAAAGTTGCCTGGGTTCATACACGGACACATGACACATGACACATGAGTGTGTGTGAGATCTGATCTCTGTGGGTTGTGGAAGTGTGTATTGGAAGAACCCCAGTGGAGAAGAACTGAAGGATATAGAGGGCGAGAGAGACAGAGAGAGAGAGAGAGAGAGAGAGAGAGAGAGAGAGAGAGAGAGAGAGAGTGGGAGGCCGATCGATGAGTGTGTTCTCTTTGTAGCCCACTGAGTTGTGTGTGTGTGTGTGTGTGTGTGTGTGTGTGTGTGTGTGTGTGTGTGTGTGTGTGTGTGTGTGTGTGTGTGTGTGTGTGTGTGTGTGTGTGTGTGCGCGTGCGCGCGCGCGTATGTGCGTGCACTATTGTGTGCTTACGTGTCACTGTGTTGTGTCCGTGTATGAATTACTTTGTTGTACTGTATGCATATGTATGTACTGTATGTGTGTGTATGTACTGTATGTGTGTGTATGACTGTGTGTGCACGCGTGTATGCTATGCATGCACCCAGGGAGCTCCCCTATTGGGTGTCCAGCCCCGTCTCTATAACTCAGCCACAATTACAAGGCTCTCCTTTGCTGCAGCTAATGAAACCATAAGTCAGAGAGACACGCACACGCTCACTCACACACGCACACGCACGCACGCACACACACACACACACACACACACACACACACAGTCACACACACACACACACACACACACGCACACACTGCAGCAGAACCAACCAAGCGCTGGGAGGAGGGATGGAAATATAAGTGAGCGAGCGTGATAAAGAAGAGGTTGTGTGTGTGTGTGTGTGTGTGTGTGTGTGTGTGTGTGTGTGTGTGTGTGTGTGTGTGTGTGTGTGTGTGTGTGTGTGTGTGTGTGTGTGTGTGTGTGTGTGTGTGTGTGTGTGTGTGTGTGTGTGTGTGTGTTTCACTCTGGTTCTGTTGCCATTGCTACAGTATGAAGCTGCCAGTTTATACTGTACTAAATCTGCCGGTCGTGAAGATTATTACAAGGGTATGGGCCCCCAAATAATTGGCAAAAACATTTGCGAATAGATGGATAAGGTACTGTACCACTTTTTATTCAGTTACTGTAAAGGAACAGGGAGGATTGGATGTGATATTCATGTGGGTGTGCAGCCGGTGGCTGACAGGTAATGTAAAGGAACAGGGAGGATTGGATGTGATATTCATGTGGGTGTGCAGCCGGTGGCTGACAGGTAATGTAAAGGAACAGGGAGGGTTGGATGTGATATTCATGTGGGTGTGCAGCCGGTGGCTGACAGGTAATGTAAAGGAACAGGGAGGATTGGATGTGATATTCATGTGGGTGTGCAGCCGGTGGCTGACAGGTAATGTAAAGGAACAGGGAGGATTGGATGTGATATTCATGTGGGTGTGCAGCCGGTGGCTGACAGGTAATGTAAAGGAACAGGGAGGATTGGATGTGATATTCATGTGGGTGTGCAGCCGGAGGCTGACAGGTAATGCGTCCAGGTGACAGATGAACACATCAAAGTGACAGGATATATATATATGTTTGTTCTGTTGATCCAAGGCAGAATACAACACTTGATCGTTAAAATTGACGCCGACCAAAGTGGTCAGATGGGTGGGCCATGAACACTTCCTACATTCTTTGTCGGGAAGCGCCGATCCTAATTGCCAGTAGCCGGCAAACACTATATAGCCAAGAGAGGACATCCTGTCACTTTGATGTGTTCATCTGTCACCTGGACGCATTACCTGTCAGCCTCCGGCTGCACACCCACATGAATATCACATCCAACCCTCCCTGTTCCTTTACAGTAACTGAATAAAAAGTGGTACAGTACCTTATCCATCTATTCGCAATCTATCTTTTGGTCTGTCTGTCTGTCTGTCTGTCTGTCTGTCTGTCTGTCTGTCTGTCTGTCTGTCTGTCTGTCTGTCTGTCTGTCTGTCTGTCTGTCTGTCTGTCTGTCTGTCTGTCTGTCTGTCTGTCTGTGTGTGTGTGTGTGTGTGTGTGTGTGTGTGTGTGTGTGTGTGTGTGTGCGTGCGTGCGTGCACTCTGATGTGAATGGTGGCAGTGTGTTCCTCCAGGCCAATGCATTGACTGAAAATCTTCCATTTGAGCTGTCCTGTGCTCACAGCGCTAGAGCTGAGAGGAATGAAGGAAAGAGAGAACAAGTAAAGAAAGAAAGAGAGAAAGAAAGAGATAAAGAAAGAAAGAGAGAGATAAATAAAGAGAGAGAGAGAAAGAGAGAGACTGAGTCTGAGAGAGAGAAACGGGGATTGCTTGGGGCAAAGCTAGCTTCACAGAGAACTGTGTGCCCACAGTTTCCTCTCTGCTCATATCATCCCCCCCCCCCTTCTCTCCTGATGTTCCTACTGTATATCCTACTCTTTGTCATCCTACAAACTACATATTTCACAACCTCAACTTGTACAATGCATTACACCATTGTACTGTATAGGTGTAAAGCTCTCCGGCACATGCATGTGTGCAATTATAGTGTGTGCATGCATGAGTGGGTGTACTTGTATTTCTACAAGGGGCCACATGTCCCCACGAGTATATTAGTAGAATTCGAGAAATGGCTATTGTGAGGACAATGTTCCTGGTCCTCACAAGAGAAATAAAAGACGTTTAGAGTTAGCTAGGTTAGGTATAGTATTGGCTCGTTTGGGCCGTGTCCAGACTCCAGAGCCTTTTTGGCGTCTGGACGACGGGTATATGCAGTCTGCGTCTGCGACACGTGGGCCCAATTTGAAGTCGGTTGGTTGAATGTTTACTATCCTGCACGGGTAAATTTGTTTGGTCCAGTGCTCCAGACATAAGACCACAGCATAATCATACTAAAACACATTACATCATCACATTGAGACACGGTAAAACAATAAAACAAAAAAGCCAAAAGAGAGCCGTTCGGGCCCGTTGCCTCAAAGCCAGTGTCATGTGTTTTTAGCCATGCTGGTCCACGGGTGAGCGTGCTATCATGCATGTGTACGTTTGTGCGTATAGGCAATTTTTCTTACACCAGATAAACTGCATATACTGTACTTTATGTGGGGGGGGAGAGAGAGAGAGAGAGAGAGAGAGAGAGAGAGAGAGAGAGAGAGAGAGAGAGAGAGAGAGAGGGGAAAACAGGGTTAATGCACATACTGTAGGTTATAGAGGAGAGGAGAGGAGAGGAGAGGAGAGGAGAGGAGAGGAGAGGAGAGGAGAGGAGAGGAGAGGAGAGGAGAGGAGAGGAGAGGAGAGGGAGCCTGGCAGTATGCCAGTTCTGAGGTCACCTTAATATTTGATCCACTTCACCAAGTGAAATGTTCACAAGACAGCCTTATAGCAGTGCTTCTCAAAATGGGGCCAAATACATATCAATGTGGGGGTCCTTGACATGAAAATGTTTGAGAACCACTGCCTTCAGAGAGACTGGAGAGGAGAAACCGTTATGGGGAAAGCAAGCAAGAATGTCTAAGGAGGAAACGAATGGTATGGATGGTAAAATGAGCTTCTATTGAAAGAGAATAGCTTGGAGAAATAAACATGAACTAGTTCATTTTATTTAGGACTGTGAACTTCTGTCGAAATTCAGAACTGTGAACTATGAACTAGTTCATTTTAACCACTTGATCCTAACATTCCTACAGTATATGCTGGGAATATCAATGTCCAAAATTGCTGATCTACAAGCTCACAACTTGCACAACACTGCGTCATCAGTGCCCATACCCGAGGCGGGGTTGGCGAAAGGGCCTTTCTGTGTGGAGTTTGCATGTTCTCCCCGTGTCCCCTAGGGTAGGTACCCTCACAAAAAACATGCAGTAATCCTGGTCTCTAAACTGCCTCCCCCTGGCCAGCCGGGGCACCTGATGGAGGGGAAAGGAACTGGTTGGAATAACGTGTTCCTTCCACGTGCTACGTCCAACCAGGGAAACTCCCCCCTGTCAGTTGTAAAGGAGCAACTTGGACACTCATGCATGAAGGAAGCATAAGTCTTTCAAGTCATTCAAGTCTGTTGCTCTCCCCAGGTTGGCGGAGGGTGTGTATAGAGCCCAGGATCACATTAGATAATTGACACAGGGGTGAAAAATGGGTTACATGGGGTTTTTTTTAAAAACACTGTGTGATCATCTATGCACAGCTTTGGCCCAAATATGACACATTGTCACAGTCAGACTGTGCCCGCCTTGTTTAGGTCTTGTAGTTCTACAGTATATGTGTTATGTTCATGTTCTAGTTTTCATGGTTCTATGTTCTTGTCTTCCCCAGGTGTTTCTCATGTGTAATCAGCCCTCATGTGTCACTGTTGGATCACTATAGAGCGTCGCAGTCCCGCCCCCTACCATGGCCCAGGAAATGAATCCAAATGCATTTTTCCCATAGACATTTCAAAAAGTATTTATTTAAAGACGGTTACGCCGCGGACAAAGCCAACTCGAGTCGTGACAACTCATGACAACACAAACAATATTTTGGACCAAACAAATAATTACAAAGAAGAAAAACAACAAACAAAGTAACCTGCCGTTTTTTTCTTCTTTCTAATTATTTGTTCGGCCCAAAAAATTGTGTTTGTTGTCATGATTTGTCACGACTCGAGTTGGCTTTGTCCACGTCTTTAAATAATATACTTTCTGAAATGTCTATGAGGAAAATGAACGGAGAATCATTTCCTGGGCCCTGGTAGGGGGCGGGACTGCGACGGGACTGCGACGCTCTATAGGGTACTCATTTGTGTATCTGTTCTGTGTTCACTTCATAAAACACCCAACCATGGGTTTTTGACACTGCCTGGCTGTCCTACTTTTGGGTCCCCACGACACCACTACGTGACACACATAAACATATTGTACCGTATAATAGGCCTATTTGTCTCTCGATTGAACATCGCTTTAGGTTGACTTCTGTTGTTTTTAAATGTGCTTTATAAATACAGATGACTTGACTCTCTCTCTCATATCGTCCTTTGTCCCCTCCATCTTATCTCCTGCTCGATTTTAATCTATTTGTGTGTCTTCCTCTATTTATTAAGTCTCCACCGACAAAGCCATGGGCATTATATTTTTGGGCTGTCCATTCGGATCTTCAGTTCTGGACAAATGGATCTCCATATATGCCATATGGGCTTATAATCCAGATCAGCGGTTCTGGACAACTTCCTATCCAACGACTTGAAGACATGTCCCTCGGGTTGGCAGCGACGAGCGTGCCGAGTTTGAAGTCAGTCGGGCGGATGGTTCTCGAAGTTTGTGAATAACAGACATACAGAGATTTTGCACAAAACTGAACTGGTTAGAAATTGGTGGTCAAAGCTCAAAGGTTCTATCTGCTATGTTTTAGTATATGGTTATTTTAATTTTGTGTGCATTGGGCACCAGCCTACTCAGGAACAATGCAAGTTGGGAACGATGCTATCCACGCCGAAAGGTGAATACATCTACAAGACCATGTTTATTAGAAGTTGGTGAAACAATATACAGTGCATTCCAGAGGGAGGCCAGCCACAAGGAAAAGCCCTGCCACATTAGAACAAGTGTTATTTTTTGGTTGGAATAATTAAAGGCATTTGAAATTCAATACAAATTTTAACTTTTTTGGATTCCAATTAAAAAATAGCAAAAAATCAGGATTTCAATCCAAATATAGCAAAAATAGCCAATCTACAAGCTCAAAACGTGTCACATTGCGACATGTTTTGAGCTTGTAGATTGAGTGTGAGTGAGTGTGGAACTATTGCCCTCTCCATCATCAAAGTTGCCCACCCCCGATGTATGCTACAGCAGGGGAAAACATGGCAGGCTGCATAAGGCTGGCCTTATACAGTAGTACACCATGATGTAAGCGTACAGTAAGTGGGGTCCCTGACCCTGGCAGTGTTGCCAAGTCCGCTATAAGCAACTTTGGGCTTTTTTTTCTTTCTGTCATTTATTTCTTGTAAATATTTGTAATATGTACTGAAAATAGTTTGTGCCATAGACCCCCCATATTAGCCACAAGATGACACAAGTCACAACATGACCACTTCACCACTTTTCAACTTATCTGCATATAATTGGTACAAATACCAGCATTCTTTCTACTCGGTCTGTGTCTCTTAGGAGGGCTGTGGGCAGTTCTGAAACACGTCTTCCAGTGACATTATTGTTGGGCAGATTAAAATAAATGAAAATAAATAGATTTTTTTTAAAATCTATATTTAGATATTGTATTATTCCAAGATTGATGGCTTCCATTATCACATTGCAACTTGTCAGGAATAGAAAGCCTGCAGTTTCTATTAGCTTGGATTCCCCATCGATGATGTCTCTGGTGGACATGTTTCTGAACTGCCATCCTATGAGACACAGACTGTGGCTCATAGGAGGTATTGTGGACTTTTATCATGAACATTAATGTGGACCAATTATTTGAAGGTAGGTTGAAAAGTGGCAAAGTCGTTCTTTAATGTTATGTGTTGCTTACTAACCTCTCATCTAGACCAGTGGATCCCAAACGTTTTAGCTCTGTCTACACCCAAAAGACAATAATGAAAATAATAAAATAACGATCCACAAATGTTTCCCATTTTTTTGGAAACCTGTGGTTCCTTGTGGTACGCCTACCGGTGATGATCATATACCACCTCTGGTGGTACGAGGAATCTTCTCGAAAATGAAAAAGGTGGAGGGGGTGGAGTAGCGTTCCTGTTACGTAGTTAAATATAAGACGTGAGTCAGCGCTGACAAAACACGGTGAGCTGCTGGCGTGGCGGCATGCATAGGAGGTGGCGTACTCTTACTTTACTTTACTTACTTACTTACGCCTTCTGCCCCTTCTGGGGCATAGGCCGTCAACAAGCGATCTCCAGGCATCTCTGTCTTGGGCTGTTCTCTCCTGTTGGTTCCAGGTCGTCTTCATAGTCTTGATGTCCGCCTCCAGGTCTCTGCGCCAGGTGTTTCTAGGGCGACCCCTTTTCCGCTTGCCCTGTGGGTTCCATGTTAGGGCTTGTTTAGGCGCCAAGCTGTAAAAGAGACAAACAAAAAAAAAAAAAACCCATTCAAACTTTGGGAATGTGACATTGTATGGCTGCCTTGGAGCGGAACAATACAGGCCAGTCAGTCTACCAGTCAGGCACTCAGAGGACAAATGGATGGACAACTGATGGACAGACTGATAGCACAGGGAAAGAGGACAGCAGTGGACAAAAAGAGAGAGATGAAGTGATAGGGGAATAGAGAGAGAGAGAGAGAGAGAGAGAGAGAGAGAGGACAGATAGTCTAATGGAGGAGAGATGCTCAACACAGATAGAGAGCACAGAGGGGAAAAGGAGGTTTACAGAAATCTAGGCTCACCATATAGGCTACTTCTATATATACCTGCTTTCTCTCAGTCTGCACTGCACTGCAATGTCCTTGACCCCACAAGTGTTCCCAACCTGCATACTTAGAGTCATACTGTGTGACGTTCGTTTTAGGAAGTTTTTTTGTGACCGCGCGACACCTGGTTTGTCTTTGTATACGTACAAACATATACTGCTAAATGAATGCTGTTGGGTCCTAGGGAAATTATACTGTAAAATACATAAATATATCTGAGAAAGTTCCGGTGCCTGCGTAATTTTGGTGCCAGTGCCAGGGGCTGACACTTGTGGGAAAAAACATTGTATAGCAAGGTAAGCCCATAGTTATGACATCAGCACAGACCACAGGTAACGTTACAGGTGAAAACAGATTGATCGCCCTCAGGCGTCTTACCGGTATATAAAGTAATAATGTAATATCTAGCTTTATTAGTACTAGTGATAATGAGTATCGCACTGCGTTCTCTAACGGGTACAGCCGGTACCCGTTACACCAGGTACATTGCATACCCTGGTGGGACATGCATTCCCAACAGTAAATTGTCTCTGTCGGGTGGAAACCTACCTCATATGTCCAAAACTGTTACTTTTCACGATTCAAATTAAAAAATAGCAAAAGTAGCAGATCTACAAGCTCAAAACGTGTTAATTTGCGTTTAGACCTTGCGGATATCCTACCTTTTTGGTGTGACGCTGTAGCACCTGTAGGGATATTCAACTGGCGCCCCACAGGCCAAACGCGGCCCGCGGGGACCTTTCTTGTGGCACCTGGAGCAATTTATCCAAAAAAATGTTTTTAAATAAAATTAAGGTTTTTTGATTCGAGGGTTACTGAAAGTTACAGGTATGGTGGGTGCTATATCAAGTGTGAGATTACCATAATCACAGAGCTTTAATCATATTCCATTATTCAAGGGCTTTTGTGTGCATGCTGCACCCCCACCCCTAACACAATCATTCTACGTTTGTGGCCGCCTGCCTAATCTACTTGAATACCCCTGCTCTAGCATCAAGTAGGCCATTATTACCGTTAATTTACGGAAAAACACAAAAAGTTAAAATATGGAGATGAGAGGTTTCTGCCCTGCAGCGACGATATAGAGCTTAAGTGGTTCATATAAATAAATAATCATTATTCTCTCTCTCTCTGTGTGTGTGTGTGTGTGTGTGTGTGTGTGTGTGTGTGTGTGTGTGTGTGTGTGTGTGTGTGTGTGTGTGTGTGTGTGTGTGTGTGTGCGTGCGTGTGTGCGTGTGCGCGTGCGAGCAGGTGCGGTGCGAGCCTCCAGTATCTTCCCCATCCTGAGTGTGATCCTGCTCTTCATGGGGGGTCTGTGCATCGCCGGCAGCGAGTTCTACAAGTCACGGCACAACATCATCCTCAGCTCTGGCATCCTCTTTGTCTCCGCAGGTACAGCAGGGACGGAGGGAGGGAGGGAATGAGTGAGGGGCAGTGTTGATGTTGACAGCATAGTCTCTTGAATTGTTTTCATTTAGTTTTAGTCGGCTTTGGGACTGTGACTAGGAATCTTTGACTTGGCTCTCAGGCGTCGTCTCTTCGAATTTAGTCTGCTGGTGGGATCATTAGTTTCCCCGGGCGGGCCCGGGTACTGACGGAGGACGCGACGTGAACGCTGATCCATTGTCCAGTAGCCCAAGCCCACTGTGTGCGTGTGGTGAGGAGCAAACTATGGAGCACATCATAGAAGTTTGTCCTCTCCAAAGACTGGAAGGAGGATTAATCACCCTCCATACAGCAGACCAGGAGGCAACCGCTTGGCTAAAGGACTTTGCATTCGCTAAATAAATAAATTTAGTTTTAGTCACATTTTACTCACCTGGAACATTTTGGTGTATTGGTGTAGGTCTAAATCTACAGTTGATTTAGTAAATGTGTTTTTGCGGGCCTTGATGCCGTCGTAATGGCTGATTTTACACATGCTGAAAATAGCCGATCTACAAGCTCACAGCGCGACGCAGCAATCAACACGGGGGGGGGGGGGATGTTAGGGAGGAAGACAGACAGAAGGAGGGAGAGAATGAGACCATGATGGGGCAAACGAGGTGACAATTTATGGTTCTTTTTTGACTACGAGAACTATAAGTGAACGTGCCGTGAGTGAAGTGTGTTTCTCAGGTTCACTGGAGTTGTTTCTTTCCACACACAAACAGCTCTGTTTCACATGACGTTCTCCAAACCTAGGAATGAGGCGCTGGAACACACACAAACAGCTCTGTTTCACATGACGTTCTCCAAACCTAGGAACACAAACAGCTCTGTTTCACGTTCTCAAAACCTAGGAATGAGGCGCTGGAACATCATGTTGAATGCCTTTTTTTTATTTAGGTGCCATATCACACTTTACTTTATTTATTTATTTCTGGGACAGTGCACTTTAATTAACATTTCAATCAATGAATATGATATCATCATGTAAATATGCTGACCGCACAGCAACAATATGAGTTTAAACCCAAAAAAAAAAACACATATACCTACCAAAGTCTATTACCTAAACAATAGAATATCTAAAGCCTAATTAGAAATATCTAATTAGGGCCTGGGCCGTGGCTCAGCGGTCCAGGCACCTTGGCCGGTAGCACAAGTCTGGCAATGTGCCGTGGGTTCGACTCCGGCCTTTACTGCATGTCACCCCCCCATCTCTCTCCCCATTTTCTACCAGCCTACTGTCTGTCCCTCTATAAAAAATATAAAATAAAGGCGATGGAGGGGAAAGGAACCGGTTGGAATAACGTGTTCCTTCCATGCGATACGTCCAACCAGGGAAACTCCCCCCTATCAGGTGCAAAGGAGCAACTTGGACACTCATGCATGAAGGAAGCATGAGTTCAAGTCCGTTGCTCTCCCCAGGTTGGCGGTGGGTGTGTAGAGCCCAGGATCACAATAGATAATTGACACAGGGGTGAAAAATGGGTTACAAAATCGTAAAAAAAAAAAAAAAAGTAAGTAAGTTAAAAAGGATTAATGGTTGCACGTTTGAGAATTTTTTAAGGGACCAAGTCTGAAGGGACTTCTTGGTCCCTTATTGTCCAGATTTTTCTTTTCTCTGTTTCTTTTTCCACAAAAAATAGCAGTTCTAGCTGAACCATGCAGTCGGTAGTTATGGTAGAGTTCTATTCCAAACGGAGAGGACACGAAGGCCACAACCATTGGCCAAAGGATGGCACTATAGCACTCAATTGAAAATGCAAACTTTGAACAGGCATAGCTCATTGACCGCCGGCAATAAAACTTTGATACGCATATGCGTCTCCTCATGCCGAACAACGTTCCTGTTCTGACTTTTGACCTCTGACCTTTAGATCTCCCACCATTTTGAATTATATGAAAAACAGTTCAAATCTATCTCCTCCCGGGATCTATGATCAAAATGCACGAAACTTTACCTAATGAATAAAGCAAAACTATAATTGACTCAAAATTATTGTTTCAGTACTATAGACCTATTGTTAAAAAATAAATCATTTCTCAATAATGGTTCAATCCACAAAAAGTATTCTTTTCCATTAGAAATTATTGTATTCGTTTATAAAGCCCTAAACGGTCTTGCACCTTCTTACCTCCGCGAATGCCTCCCTAGATATGTTCCTATAACCGCCCCTCAGGTCCTCCACTGATGGCCTGCTTGAAGTGCCTAAAAAAATGTCTACAAAAAAATATGGTGAGGCAGCCTTCTGCTTCTATGGGCCTACAGCCTGGAATAGACTTCCATTTCAACTCAGACACGCACCCTCTGTAGAAATTTTTAAAGCTCACCTCAAGACTCACCTCTTTACTCTTGCTTTTAGTTGAGTTTTTAACATCTCTGTTCTGACTGATTTGCTGTGCGCTGTGTTTGTCATTAGGTTAAAGATACCCAGATAGCGCAGCCTATTGCCGATGTTATGAGTTACACAGTCAAATGATCTGTGTTCATGTATCCGTTTGTTTGTAACTCAGAGAATGTTACTTTAACTCAGAGTTAAAGTGACACTCAGTAATGTCCCGTGTGCTTCTATAGTGCAGTGGCAGTATTCTGTGTACAGTATGTGTGTACAAAGACCTCTGCATTCTCTGGTTCTAGGCCATGTAGCATAAGCATATAACTAGTTTACCGTGTTCTCAGTACTGAGGGACACAATTCTCTCTCTCTCTCTCTCTCTCTCTCTCTCTCTATCTCTCTCTCTCTCTCTCTGTACCTCGCTCTCCCTTTCTCACTCTCCGTCGCTTGCCCTGTTGCTAGGCTGTGAGGAGGCCACTGGGATTAAACTCTATAAATAAGGTGTCCCTGATACTCTTCCGGTCTCATCTATCCCAATCATGTCTTCACACTCCTCACACCGCTGTCTCTTACTTGTCTTTTGTCTCTCTCTAGACCAGACCACGTCATCGATAAAGCCACTTGCCCCCTTCTCCGGGGCACGTTCCCTATAACCGTATGCTATTTGACCTACATTAGCTCATCTTTTGACTTATATTGATATGCGATATCATGAACCACCCAGACCTCTCAGGTCATCTGGGACAGGTCTGCTTTCTGTCCCTAGAGTCACAACTAAACGTTTATGCCACACACACACACACACACACACACACACACACACACACACACACACACACACACACACACACACACACACACACACACACACACACACACACACTCTGGAAGAAACTGCCTGTTTGGCCAGAACTCGTAGTTCTTTTAAACAACAGCTGATAACCCTTCTGTTTGCCGCTGCCTTTCATTGAGATCTTTATTTTTATTCTAATTTTTCCGTTTTATTTTTTACTTCTTTTGTTTGTATTGTATTCTAATGTCCTTTGCTTTATGTGTTATGCAATAGTGAAAAAAACCTTGATATTGTCAAATAGCATAGGGTCACAATAGCGAGCATGAAAATAAGTGTGGCTTTTTGCGGTGGTGCATTTGCCAGTCTGTTCTATACTATGTGCTTTTCTATCTGTCTGCAATTATGTCTCTCTGCATTTCTGTCTGTCTGTCTGCCTGTCTTTGTCTGTCTCTTGGCCTGACTGTCCACCTATTGAAAGATCGCATAGCCTTTTATACTTCACTGTCTCCCGTGACTGTCTGAATATTTGTCAGACAGCATATCTGACACTCTCTCTCTCTCCCTCTGAGCACATAAGTAATAACCTGTCAAAGCAGATAAAAACAGAGGGAGAGAGTGAGTGGGAAGGTGATAGTCAGGTGAGAAACGGAGGAGGAAACGACAATATGAATTTGAATTGGGAAGGGGGGGGGATCAACGGAGGGTATACACAGGCAGACACCGAAGGAGAGAGAAAATAATTAGTTTGAAGAAATAAAATAAAAACATTATGGATATATGAATAGTTCCTGTTTCAACTAGCATTTCCCAGAGTGTGTACGTGCGTGCGTGCGTGCGTGCGTGCGTGCGTGCGTGCATGCGTGCGTGCGAGAGAGATCTACATCAAAGCAACATATTGTGGAACAGGCCGGGAGTGTGAGGATCACAGGCAGCTCAGCAGTGGTTCTCAAACTCTTTAAGGACCCCCATAACTCTGAGTGTATACACAGTACACACGCTGTACACTCTGAGTGTATACACAGTACACACGCTGTACACTCTGAGTGTATACACAGTACACACGCTGTACACTCTGAGTGTATACACAGTACACACGCTGTACACTCCCCATAACTCTGAGTGTATACACAGTACACACGCTGTACACTCTGAGTGTATACACAGTACACACGCTGTACACTCTCATAACTCTGAGTGTATACACAGTACACACGCTGTACACTCTCATAACTCTGAGTGTATACACAGTACACACGCTGTACACTCTCATAACTCTGAGTGTATACACAGTACACACGCTGTACACTCTCATAACTCTGAGTGTATACACAGTACCCATAACTCTGAGTGTATACACAGTACACACGCTGTACACTCTCAGAGTTAGGCCTACAGACGTGTAACGGTCCATCTGGAACCCCCTCAAGGAACACTGAGTGCTATTGGCTGTTTCATAGAGAATACGGGTGTGATGTTTTGACCATTGGTGTGCCTTGGGCAGGTCAGAAAACCACTGCAATGACTAAGCACATAGTATAAGCCAAACAAAACCACGCACACTGTTTCTGTTTCACAGTATATAGCTGTGTTCACGCAGGGTTTATTTTTAACGCCTAATTCTGCATCACCAGGTCTGAGCAACATCATCGGGATCATCGTGTACATATCAGCCAACGCTGGGGACCCGTCCAAGAGCGACTCCAAGAAGAACAGCTACTCCTACGGCTGGTCCTTCTACTTCGGCGCCCTGTCCTTCATCATGGCCGAGATGGTGGGCGTGCTGGCCGTGCACATGTTCATCGACCGCCACCGAGAGCTGCGCGTGGGCGCGCGCGCCGCCGACTACCTCCAGGGCGCGGCCATCACGCGGATCCCCAGCTACCGGTATCGCTACCGGCGCCGTTCGCGCTCCTCGTCCCGCTCCACGGACCCCTCGCACTCCCGCGAGGCCTCGCCCGTGGGCCTCAAAGCCTTCGGGGCGCTGCCCTCCACCGAGCTCTCCATGTACACGCTGCCCAAGGGCCAGTCGGGCACCCCCACGGCCACCTATAACTCCACGGAGAGGGACCACAACTTCCTGCAGGTCCACAACTGCATCCAGAAGGACCTGAAAGACTCAGGGGGACACGGCAACGCCGCCAACCGACGCACAACGCCCGTATGAAGGCTAGAGCCATGCAGAGCGCGACCTGAGGCCCTGAGTGAGAGAGGGAGGGGTGAGGGAGGAAGGTAAACACAGACGGGGACAGACAGAGAGAGAGAGAGATGGGGGACGGGAGAGGCCAGTGAGGGGCAGATGACAGAGGGGACATGGTGGGAGCTCTGAGCGCTCCGCAGCGCAGCGCTCACGATCACCGAGTTTCCATGTTGGACAAAATACACACACACACAGTCACACACACACACACACACACACACACGCACGCACACACACACACACACACGCACGCACGCACACACACACACACACACACACACACACACACACACACACACACACACACACACACACACACACACACACACACACAAGAAACAACAAAATGCCTAAAAAAATGAAAAATGCATGATTTTCCCATCTACCGTTGTTTAACGAGTTTTGAAACATGTTTGTAAAGATTTGAAGGAAAGGATGGGGACAGAGGAGCAGGGAGAGAGGGGGGGAGGGGGGGGTTGGAAGGGTGGGTGGGTGGGTGGGTGGGTGGTGGCCATTTTGTCTTTAGGGGCTGTGGGAGAACATGAGTGGCGGGCAAGGCCAGACTGCCAGTTTAAAAGGTGAGCTTTATATTTTTAACTCTTCCTCAGTCTGATGAAAACAGGGGGGCGCTGTTTCCCCCCCCGTATCCTGCCTATGACCCCGCCCTCACACACTTCCATCCCACAGGCTCACGCCCACTTCTTAAAAGCCCCCCTCACTCCTTTTCTTTAGTTGCTGTATCTATTTCAGTTCATCCTTTTCTCAGCATTAATTAATACTGTGAAACCAATTGCGGTGTTGGGATTTTTTTTTTTAGCAGGGAGGAATTCAAGTTAATATATGTATTGATTATATATGAATATATAAATATATATGTTAATAATAAATCATCACTACACTTCCCTGGCGCAAAGAAAAGAACACAAAATCTAGGGGGAAAAAAGGACAATGTTATATACGTAGGTGGAATAAATCAAGTCGTCATCGAAACAAAATCAAGAAGGATTCATCATAACTAGCCGGTTTTACAGGAAGTGGACTTGGTGAACTGACAGTTAGTATTTAACTGACAGTCTTTCGTATTTGACACATTATCACATTCTTTTAAGAGAACCTTTTGGCCTTTCCGCCGAGGCCCTAGCAACCATCTTTGTTTGGGGGTCAACTTGGAGGTAAAACGGCCGACCTCACTTCCTGCTCTGGAAGGAGGGGGCGACTGGGCAGAGAACCCTGGGTAATGCGGTTCTCTGCGGGAACTTGAAGAAGACAGTGGACAAGAGAAGACCTCTAATGTCAGACTCCCAAAGAGACAGTGTCGTGGGGAAACGTGGCTACTATCTAGGTAAAGCATTGTGACTCCGAGGATTTAAAAAACTTTACGTGCATGCTATCAAAATTCATCCAATCTGCTTTTGCGGAACCTATGTTTTGAACAATACTATGTAAGGAGATGGGAGACAAGCAGAAGTTAACGCCTGATTTATGCTTGCTTGTACGCCACGTCGCACTGAAAACAACACATCTACAACTTAAGTTCACAATGCGCTGCATCGTGAGGTTTTAGATAGCTATTTTCGGTGTGCGACAACGGTGCACAAATAAGTATAAATTTAATAGGCCTAGATGTTGCTGTACTGTGTCTATTTCTGTTTTTTTGGAGTGGGGGATTTGGGCAGGGCTTCATTATGCTATCTGAGTGAAACAAAGCAAACAAACAATGAAGAACGTACAAAGCCTTTTTCTTAAAGAAAAATAAAGGAAAACCCTATTTCTTTCTTTATTTCTTTTTTTACATCAAAGGAACATGTCATGTTTTTCAATCACGCAGCCTTAGACACTTTTATTTTATCATTTTGCTTTTGATTCTTTTGTTAGTTTGTTGTTTTACGTTGTGTTGTCAATGAGAATAATAATTAAAAAAAGAAGCATAATGTCTTTTTCAAGGTGCCAAAACTGAATGATCCTGAACTTGGATGCATCAAGTCCTGATGATGAATAAAATTGGAACCCCCACATAGGGAAAAAATGGAAGAGGCTGTTGTTTCTTGTCTGAACCAAGATGCAATGTTTCACAGCATTTATTACTTTTGAATATTAGTTTAGAGCAGACTGGAAGACTAGAAGCATCCACCCAACGCAATATATTTTGCATTAGCGTGTCACCTACAGTAACTAGTTTCTCAGCGGATACTTTATTGTCATTTTCTCTTTCCATCTTTCATCTTTAGTTTTGTAAGTAATCTAGCTGACAAACCATTCTGTCATCTGTGCAATTAATGTCAAATTGCTTAATGTGGGACATTGGCTTCAATGTCCCACTGTGTGTGACTTTCTTTCATTTTCTGTCTGTCTGTCTCTCTCTCTCTCTCCTTCCCTCCCACCCCTAGTGCAATGATCAAAGTGTTTGGCTGTCTCTGCAGTACTGCTGTGATCACTGAAGTGGAGAGAAGAGAGAGAGAGAGATGTAAGACTGTAAATAGTGGTTGGCAGACAGCTTCAAACAGAGCACCTTGCTGCCCCCCCCTGGTGTGGAGGTACATGACAGCTTCTCCAAATGAACCCTCCGCACATTCTGTCCCACTCTGTGACCTCACTTACAGTATTATGATGTACAAGGTACTGCCCTGTAATATATCTCCTACGACAGTGTGTGTAACATTTAAACAACTCAAGCCAGCAAATGAAGAGCCATTGTGGCAGCGGTGGCCGAACGGATAGCGGCGCGGTCTAGATACCGGAAGGTTCCCAGTTCGAACCAGCCGTCCGACACGTTAAAATTACCACCGCTGAAATGCCCTTGAACAAGGCATCAACCACTACGATGAAATGTGTTCTATGAGCAGGGCCTGGCTGGAAACAAGTTCTTGAGCTTAGCCCAGATACCCTGGGTAAATATAGATTTCATTTCATACATATTATGACATTTCTGGAGCACTCAAACACGAGTGTTTTAATTCAAAATGTAGTGGTTATGAAACTTTATTAATTCCAATGATGCCTATAACTGAGAGTGCACTTAAATGTGTATACTGTTTGAACCCTCCTTGAGAGATCCCTGGACTCCACTTTGAGAACCAGTGCCAACACCAAAACACATTAAAACAATTACATAAAAAATTTCATTGACATCTTGCACCTTGACATATTTCCTGGGTTGTGTTTAACTCTCAGTATTTTTAATGTCACGATCGTTTTCAAATGAAACTGGCGGACCACAGCCACATCAGTATGACTCAGTATGACAGTATGACTATGAGTCCCAGACATAAGCACAAACAAACCCGATAAGCCCATGCATATTATGTACAAATCCAGTTCAGTCAGATAAGTGTGCATATAATATTTTATCTTGGTGTTCGGCTCTGCTACATTTTTCTCCCTGCTCGGCACAATTAAACACCATCATTAAACATTAAAAGCAGGGAGATAGATATACAATAACAACCAGGAACCATATGCAAAAGGAAGGCAGGAAGAAGCATATTAAAAAACAAATTGAGGCCTGGACGGTTAGCTCAACCGTCTGGGCACCTATGCTGCCGAGCCAGCCTGACGGCGTGCCGCGGGTTCGACACCCGATCCCGACGGCCTTTGCCGCGTGTCATCTCTCTCCCCATTTCCTGTCAGTCTACTTTCATCCTATCAATAAAGGCAGAAAAAAATAATAATAATTGAGCCCCCATGTACGTCACAAAAATGCGGGCAAAATTTCCGAGAGCCCCAAATCCATATGGCCACCATCAACAACCTGTTAAGGCACAATAAGGCAAAATTACCTAAAATTCATTCTGCTTTCAGTAGCATGTGATGTGTCAAAGCATTAGTTTTGCACAAAAAACACTCCTTGGGCTAAAAACGGCCATAGCCGTCATCACAAATGTGATGAGGTCAGCACATTTGAGCACATTTGTGGCACAAGTGGCTATGGCCGTTTTTAGCCCAAGGAGTGTTTTTTGTGCAAAACTAATGCTTGGAATGGATTCAGAATCATGAAAACCCCCTAGTTTGACACGTCACATGCTACTGAAAGCAGAATGAATTTTAGGTAATTTGCCTTATTGTGCCTTAACAGGTTGTTGATGGTGGCCATATGGATTTGGGGCTCTCATGAATTTTGCCCGCATTTTTCCACTGAGAAATGGACCTTTGCTCTCCGCGGTCACGGGAAGTATCAGATACGACCCCACTAGTAGGCTATGCGCCCTTGAGCACAGCATGAAACCCCTGGAGTATATCTGACTGAACTAACTCTGCAAGCTACGTATCATTTGTCTAGAGCCACAGATCGGACCGCTATGCTCAAAGGTCATGTGCATATATGGGACCGACCAACTTCAAACTCAGTGTGTGTAGACGGAAAAAAGCGGTCCAAGTACAGTTGCATTTAATTGTATTAATAATAGAGCAACCTGGAGTTTGCATGTTCTCCCCGTGTCCCCTAGCGTAGGTACCCTCACAAAAAACATGCAGTAATCCTGGTCATGCCACCATCAACGCAGCCCAGCAGGGTGGTAACATGAACAAGGTGAGTCATAACACCACACTTAACATACACAAATCCTGGTCTCTAAACTGCCTCCCCCTGGCCAGCCGGGGCACCTGATGGAGGGGAAAGGAACTGGTTGGAATAACGTGTTCCTTCCACGCGCTACGTCCAACCAGGGAAACTTCCCCCTGTCAGGTGTAAAGGAGCAACTTGGACACTCAGGCATGAAGGAAGCATGAGTTCAAGTCCGTTGCTCTCCCCATGTCCCCCATATATGGGGACTAGGTTGGCGGAGGGTGTGTAGAGCCCAGGATCACATTAGATAATTGACACAGGGGTGAAAAATGGGTTACAAAATCGTGGGATAAAAATAATAGGAACAAAATAATAATAGAGCAACCTGATTCCCAGCATGCCTATTCTGGGAGGAACATTTTGCCAAAAATAGCCAATTCACAAGCTCACAAAGTCACAACGTGGCTCAGGAGGTAGAGCAGGTCATCCAATGATCCATGGGTCGGCGGTTCGAATCCCGGCTCCTCCTGTCTACATGTCGAAGTGTCCTTGGGCAAGACACTGAACCCCAAATTGCTCCCGATGTGCTGGTTGGTACCTTGCATGGCTTCCGCCGCAATCGGTGTATGAATGGGTGAATGTAATGCACAATCTATGTAAAGCGCCTTGGATAAAGGTATATAAATGTACCATTTACCATTTACAATGGGACAACACGTCTTGGTTTTTTTTGCAAAGACATTTGGTGTGTAAAGAAAACGGTCTTAAGTCCTTCTGGGGACCGCCCAAAAATCATGTGCACAGGTTGATACCCATTGGGTTTAAGTGGTTAAGGGTGCACTTTGGGTGAGGCGGTGTGGCTGAGTTTGTTGTGCTAGTATGGCCCCAATAGGAGGAGAGGCAGAGCAGGGAACAGCTGCTATGTCCTCCCTCACCTGCAATTAGCAAAGCTTTTTAGGTCATGGACAGTTAGGGGCGATGGAACGAACCATGCTTAGGCAGAGGAGGAGGGAGGAGGGAGGAGGGGGAGAGAGAGAGAGAGAGAGAGAGAGAGAGAGAGAGAGAGAGAGAGAGAGAGAGAGAGAGATCAAGGTGGACGGCTGGACGCTAATTCACTTTCATTGCATTCAACTGAAAGTATTATAGTGAGCCACAGTTCACTTATCAATGTAAAACGTTGAGTGGGCAGAGGCTATATTGTATAAATTAGGGATTCCCAACCTGAGGGGCCGGGGCCCACCGTTATATTTGGAAAAACACTAAGATTGTATTGATAATATACTGTTGATACAAATTAATGTTTAAAAAAAGAGTCACAGGATTTTTCTTCTTTACAACCTTGAAAATTAGTTTTCCTTGTGACACACATAGGCTGCCATTCAGTGATCAGATGGGTGGGCCACAAACACTTTCGAGTTTTCAAGTGGTCCCGGACCGAGAAAAGGTTGAGAACCACTTGTATAAAAAACCCTTTCTGCTCACTTATGGGAGGAGAAATTTGAAAGGATTAACTGATAGAGGCAAACAATATCCCATGACACAAAGTATACAATCAGACTAATAGACTACTGTAGTATAGGAGACACAAGACAGCGAACAAAATAAAAGCAAGAAACGGACAGGAAGCCACGATGTGAACGAGATGAAGAAGAGACAAAGAGTTCAGGTATACAACATGAGCGGGACCTTTGCAGCTCTGAGCTCAGGGCTGTACGTCGTCCCATGAATACAAAGCATCTGTGTTCCAGCACTGCAGCGAGCGAGACGTCCCTGAAAGCAATGCAGCAACACAGGCTCCAACCATGGCTCATACGTAGGCCTGCGACGGTGTCACATGACCAAAATGGACCATGTCGTTGCTGTCGGGCACACACCCCTTATCTCCATATTTAAGTTGTTTGAGGGACGCTAGCCCCTCCTGTGCCCAGCTTTGTGTGTTTGTGTGTACCCCATACCCATAGCGATGATTTGATTGGCTGAGCACCCCACCCATAGCGTTGATTTGATTGGCTGAGCAAAGTACGTATTGAGGATAAAACGTTAAGACAGAACATTGAGGATGCCACAAGTGATTAGCCGGATTGTGATGATGTATGATGATAAGAGCGCCCCTCAGTTCACACGGGTGTGATTTTTGCCCTACTTGATCATACTACAGCATCACACAAATGTATCCTAAGTAGCAGATCTGCAAGCTTGGAGCGCGACACGCATGCTTCGAGCTTGTCGATCTGCTACTTTTGCTATTTTTGAATTTGAATCCTAAAAAGTAACAGTTTTTGAGGTTTCCACCCGACGAAGAGACGATATACAGTACGTGGATAAATATGGATTGACTATTTTAGGCACGTGACTCCTTCGTATGACATTTGCCATAATAGTGTTGTTCTACTGTACTTTATATCACAAATTACTGATTTTGGTTTAGATCCACGTTTGGCTTTGCGCCGATGATGATTTTATACTTATCTGTTGTATTAAGATAATGAAGTTATTGTATATCATTGCTTTGTTTGGTTTTATGTCTTGGATACATTGCTGCTCAAACTGTGACCTGTAAGGTGTCCTTGAGTGCTTTGAAAGGCGTCCATTTATAAAAGGAATTATTACTATTATGATCATCATAATTTCATCAAAACACGTTTCCCCATTGTCTGTGTATCGAGCGCTTGGCCACATCTCAATTCATCGTGGCCATACATGACATAAGCAAATGTCCGGCAGTGTCCCAATAACCCCAAGCGTTCTTTGGTGGCGATCAAAGCGTGACCAGGCAAGCTGCTGAAGCTCTGCTTGTCACTGCACTGCAACATGGCCAACGCTGTAAACCCATTATCGTCGTGGTGTGAAAACAGAATGAGAAACGGAGAGGATGCAGCTTTGGCTTAGATGCACCAGCCATAAGGGACATACCATTTGCACACATACTTTCATTCAAACGTTCTTTTTAAATTTTTAACGGAGGATGGCAGAATATGATTGCCCGAGTATGTTAAGCTTGGCCTACAATAGCTGATATTATAATATCAGATATATCAGCTATATCAGCAACACAAACAGAGCTTAAGTTGCGGCATGATCCAAGGAATCCAGGGGGAAAAGATGTTGATTATGATTATACAACCCCTACGGTTCAAGAGTTGAGTTCAAAACATGAAGTGTGCTGTTGTTTGTTGCACCACCATGAGTGAGGAGTGTGAGGCTTTGTGGGAATGTGCATGCAAAGTTTCCCAGCAATCGGGTGCTACATTCCTTGTGTGTGCACGCTGGGCAAGACCTACGCTGTAGAGTGCATTGCTGAAATTTGACGGAAGTAGCAGGATTTTGGCAGAAGTACCGCTCAAGGAAATGACGTCTGACGATTTACAAATCTGTTTACATTCTCCGTGAAGAGTTGTGATTGGTCAACAAAATATCGTATCTGGGGGATATACATCTGACGGATGTTCCGGACCGACACTTCTGGCTATGCTGTCTCTGCCTTATATTGTGACCAGGCTTTTTTCTTCGCAGATGAGTAAGGCTGGGACCGAGGCTATTGTCTATGCTATGGCATTTTATGCAAAACAAGTTTGATTGATTGATTGATTGAAACTTATTAACAGATTGTAGAATGAGTACAGGTCAAATGTTCAATACAAAATCTGTTAAGAGGATAAAACAAGAAAAAGCAATAAGACTTGTTTACATATTATGGGTCCTCCATTTTCAATTCATCAGAAGTTGAACATTTAACTGTCATGAAAGAGGGCGGGACTGTGACGCTCTATAGCGCCACCAAAATGCAGGATGGCATTTCAGAAATACCACTTCTTCCTTGGCCTAGTGAGAATGTGCGTGCAAAGTTTTATGGCAATCGCACCCAGCTGCGTTCGCGTTCATGATTTGAGGAATTTTGTTCAAAATGGACCACTCCTGCAAACTTTGGAAGCCAATCTTAGTCAATCTGACAAGGCGGACGCCTTGATCATTGATGATTATAGAGATATTGTGTATCGATTTACGTGATGTTTGGACAAAATCTGATAGGAGTAATGTGGCCAATTCAGCGCAGAGCTAGGTTCTGCTCTGGCCTCCAGTTTCACGTCGATCGGGCGAAGAGATTAGCTGTGCACACGCGCGCACGCACAACAGAGCAAACACACACAAGTGGGTCCATCTCCACCATTAACTGAGTGATCTTCTAACACGGAGGAGCTACTGTATGAGCCATATATCTGTTGGAACCAATGTTTTTTGTAATGGTTCTGGAGCAAAAGCATGACAATATCCTGAGGATAAGAGAAAGGTCAACGACCGTCTGCAGCTAATGGCGCCTTCTCTGGCCAAGAGGAGAACAGCAGGTATTGTCGCTTTTGCTGGTGGCTGGCATTGAAGTACAAGACAGGTTTTGAATACTAATGTGTGTGAGTAGCATGGCAAGATAACCTACTGTAGCACACTGCCTCTGCAGTGTTCTACGGCTTGACGCAGCCACCCTGAAAAGCACCTACATTATACTACTCCTATTACGCTGAACAATTGAGGTCAAGATTTGTGAACCCAAATGTACTCGGAGACCGCAGGCGTTTATTTTTAACCCAAATGTAAAATAAATTAGAGCCAACACAGTTTCAGTGTTACGCTCTATGAAGCTGCATCATAGTGAACAGGAGACACTATTGGTGATTGACATTATGGTTATGTTAGTAACCATTGTGGTTTTATAAGATGTACTGCATAGTAAAGTAACTAAGTACATTTACTTAATTACTGTACTTGAGTATTATTTCTGTTTTTCAATACTTTATACGTCTACTCCTCTACATCAGAGGCACCCCCCCCAACACACAACAAGCTCTGTGAGCTCTGTGAGCTTGTCCGTCTGCTATCTTCAGCAAAAGCTTTCCCCCACGAAAACAGTTAAGTAAAACAATATGTGTATATTTTCCCCACCCCTGCCTTCTCGTGTGCTCTTGCAGTACCTTGAAACCCAGCGGTGGAAAAAGTACTCGCATTTCTTAGTCTTACTTAAGCAAAAGTATCAATTGTGAGCTTGTAGATCGGCTATTTTCAAATGGCCGAAATGTATATAGGGCTGAAGTGGTTACTGTATGTTTTGTAATAATAATCAAAATCTACAAAGTAACTAGTGACTTAAGTTTAAAAAAAGATGTAGTAGAGTAAAAGTACAATATTTGCCTCTGAGATGTGGTGTAGAAGTAAAAGTATTGCATGGAAATTGGAAATACTCAAAGTAAAAATAACTCAAAATTGTATAGTACAGTACTTAAGTAAATGTTCAGGACACCGCGCAGCGGACATGGTCTTCTTCTAGGCCAGTGGTTCTTTGTCTCAGGGCAGCCCTGGAAATAACTTCCCCTGAATTACATCGTCACTTTCAAAGCGCCTTACTTTTTTTTTTCAGGTGAAACCTCACTAATGATCGCTCATGAAATGTAAACGACAAGATCGCCACCCAGTCGACAAGATCGTGATTGGCTGCTTCTAGCCAATGGGATGGCAAAGCGGCCTCCAGGCAATGGGAAGGGGAGAGGCAAATAGAGGGTATGCGCGTGACATCATTATCAAACCCGGAAGTTATGCAGGAATGCCTACTGAGTGGCAAAAAACTATTTTCTGGCCTTGACAGCCCATACATCCAAACAGAAAAGTCCTATCTGATTGCATTAAACAACGTTAAACAATGTTAAACTCACTTTGCATGTTGCTTTGCCACTCGATGTGCCACTCACTTTAAGCATGCGCATACCCTCTATATCTTCCACCTAAGATACAACAGTACACATGTCACTTGAGAGAATATCCGTTTCCAATTAGGATTGAAAATGTCATACATACTTGACATTTAACCACTTGAACTCCAGCAACATCCATAGTATGGAGGGAACAGAATCTATGAGCTCACACAAGCTTACAGATTTGCTTATTTTGACAAAGAGATTTGGTGTAGATGGAAAAAAAAAGAAGCAATTGCGCATGCATAAAGTGAGTGGCAAAGTGAGTTTAACGTCGTTTAATGCAATCAGATTTCTATTTGGATGTATTTCTTTGCCACTCAGTAGGCATTCCCGCTAGCTTCCGGGTATGATGGTGGTCACGCGCATAGCCTCTATAGAGGGTCTAAGTAGTTAAAGCAGCACTATGTAACTTTATTTCATGAATAAAATGTAATGTTGTCCAATCTGTATGGTAGTCATCATGGAAGGAGGTACTAGGGACTACACACCGTCTTTAGGCAAAGGAATTACTTTATTGTAGGACATTTCGATCACACACAGGATCTTCATCGGGTCCTACTGTACCTCCTTCCATGATTGCCTTATTGGCCCAGCACCCATGTCGATGTGCGTGTTGATAGGTACGCTCCTCAATCTGGATGGTAGAACATGATAATACAATATACAGTTGGAGGCCATCGATATTGTCCTTTTCTTTTTGCTGAGGTTTGCGTGATCTGCGTAAAAGGACAGTTAACCCATTTTGGGCGGGAACCCCTTTTGGTGTTTTAAACATTATGTTATAATTTAGCTATTGAAAAATAGCAGATCTACAAGCTCATAGCGCGCCACCGAGTGGCGCGCTACGAGCTTTGCAGGTCTGCTATTTTTGAAAAATCGTGAAAATATTTATTTCAGAAAACTGGAGGATTTAGAAGGATTTTTTAAAATTTTGAGGTCAGGCCTAAATGGGTCAAATGATAAGGGACAATATCGGTGGCACCCAACTGTACAATTGGGGTGATTGTATTTTGTCTCCCTTTCTATCAAGACTTTTAGATTGTGCCAATTAAAGGTCATGTTTCACCTAGACACTAGATAGATTCATTTTATCCCCTGAGCAAGCAGGAAAGCTCTATTAGCTCAATGGTATATTAAAGAAATCAGCAGTTGCGCAGGAAACAGGGTTCAAATCCGTCCAGGGTAAAAGAGGAAAGTTACACAGTGCAGCTTTAAGCTGAACTGATATTGATAAATTCCCAAAATGATGAAACTATTCTGCGGCACCCCAGGACTTGCATCATGGCACCCACTTTGAGGAATCCTGTTCTTGGCAAAAGGCATGCCTACAAACTACATACCAAGAATACAGGCAATTGGGATCAGTAGTTTAGTGTTGCAACAGTCAATTAAACTACTCAATTTAATCAATTATCAAAATGTTCTGTAATTTAATGAAAGAATCGATTAATAACCAAATCTGTGAAAAGCTTCAAAAGGTCTCACAACTGTGAGCTTGGAGATCGGCTATTTTAACTAGTTTTGCATGACACTGTTGTGCGACACTTAAGTGGTTCATCGAAGAAGTAATCGGAGGAATAGTGGCTAAGAAAACAGTGGATAGTTGCAGCCCTACATCAGGTGGCTGCTCATATTCCTGAGGAAATTACACAACATAATAGAGAAGTACAGACATAGAAGAGAGACTGAGAGATACGTAGGAGGAATTACTGTAATTATGATCACCCACTCCAGAAGTACAAAAACATTACACTGCTGCACTAACAATTACAAGTTTAATACAGCTGCATACAAATTAACAGTGCTTCTTTTCAAAACACCATCCATTTGGGTGTGGATGGAGAGGAGGGGAGACTTATCCAATATTCCTTCCTCATAATATCAAACACACAAATGGATGTGACTTCCAAATGGGCCATAATTATATAGAGAAAGAAAGTATCACGCACCAAAATCAGTGACCTACTTTGCATTTTTTTCCCTCCCCTGTAGAGAATATAAAATATTATAATTCTTCTCCGTTCTGGGGCACAGTCAATTTGAACATTAGCAAATTGAGATGAGAGACGCAATTGTGTGTGTGTGTGGTGTAGCATTATGCAGCATGGCCTATTTGAAAGGGGAGAGACAGAGAACACAAGGACGCTGCTTTGACCCCGTTTTGAATGGGAGGCAGCTAATTAGAACGGTGATTACTGGTTGTTATAGCGCCGCATCTGGGAAATGACTGAAATGATGTGACCCCCTCACATCATTTGCAGCTGCAGCTGTGGAGGTATGAGAGAGAGATAGAGAGGGAGAGACAAAAAGAGCAGGGAAACAAAGAAACCAACAGGGGGGAGAAAAAAAGGCAATCACAGGAACTGAGAGAGACTCGAGGTAAAAGGAAAACAGGAGAAAGATGCAGAGGCTTGGTGTAACCGTGTGAACCCCAGCCTGCAGTGGGTACGGTGGAGCACAGCAGACTGGAGAGAGAGAGAGAGAGAGAGAGAGAGAGAGAGAGAGAGAGAGAGAGAGCGAGAGAGAGAGAGAGGTTATACTGGGTAACTGCAAACCAAGTATAACCTCAGAAACTAAAAGAAGGCGTGAGGAGGAGAGTGAGACAATACACAATACATAGTAGGATCTGCACCTTCCTCACAACAGACACAGGAGAGAGGAGAAGCGGAGAGCAGAGGGGAGGAGAGTTGAGGAGCGGAGAGGAGAGGAGAGTTGAGGAGCGGAGAGGAGAGGAGGGGAGTTGAGGAGAGGAGAGGAGAGGAGAGGAGAGGAGAGGAGAGGAGAGGAGAGGAGAGGAGAGGAGAGGAGAGGAGGGGAGAGGAGGGGAGTTGAGGAGCGGAGAGGAGAGTTGAGGAGCGGAGAGGAGAGGAGAGGAGAGGAGAGGAGAGGAGAGGAGAGGAGAGGAGAGGAGAGGAGAGGAGAGGAGAGGAGAGGAGAGGAGAGGAGAGGAGAGGAGAGGAGAGTTGAGGAGCGGAGCGGAGAGGAGAGGAGAGGAGGGGAGTTGAGGAGAGGAGAGGAGAGGAGAGGAGAGGAGAGGAGAGGAGAGGAGAGGAGAGGAGAGGAGAGGAGAGGAGAGAGGAGAGGAGAGCAGAGGGGAGGAGAGTTGAGGAGCGGAGAGGAGAGGAGAGGAGAGGAGAGGAGAGGAGCGGAGAGGAGAGGAGAGCAGAGGGGAGGAGAGTTGAGGAGTGGAGAGGAGAGGAGAGTTGAGGAGCGGAGAGGAGAGGAGAGGAGAGGAGAGGAGAGGAGAGGAGAGGAGGAGAGGAGAGGAGAGGAGAGGAGAGGAGAGGAGAGGAGAGGAGAGGAGAGGAGAGGAGAGGAGGAGAGGGGAGGAGAGTTGAGGAGCGGAGAGGAGAGTTGAGGAGCGGAGAGGAGAGGAGAGGAGAGGAGAGTTGAGGAGCGGAGAGGAGAGGAGAGGAGAGTTGAGGAGCGGAGAGGAGAGGAGAGGAGAGTTGAGGAGCGGAGAGGAGAGGAGAGGAGAGGAGAGGAGAGGAGAGGAGAGGAGAGGAGAGGAGAGGAGAGGAGAGGAGAGGAGAGGAGAGGAGAGGAGAGGAGAGTTGAGGAGCGGAGAGGAGAGTTGAGGAGCGGAGAGGAGAGGAGAGGAGAGGAGAGTTGAGGAGCGGAGAGGAGAGGAGAGGAGAGTTGAGGAGCGGAGAGGAGAGGAGAGGAGAGGAGAGGAGAGGAGAGGAGAGGAGAGGAGAGGAGAGGAGAGGAGAGGAGAGCAGAGGGGAGGAGAGGAGAGGAGAGTTGAGGAGCGGAGAGGAGAGTTGAGGAGCGGAGAGGAGAGGAGAGGAGAGGAGAGTTGAGGAGCGGAGAGGAGAGGAGAGGAGAGTTGAGGAGCGGAGAGGAGAGGAGAGGAGAGTTGAGGAGCGGAGAGGAGAGGAGCGGAGAGGAGAGGGGAGGAGTTGAGGAGAGGAGAGGAGCGGAGAGGAGAGGAATTGAGGAGAGGCATACAGTATATCGGGACTCTGCTCCTTCCTCTGCAGTTGGAGAGTGTCTTTGTTCCGCAACAAGATGATGATGATGACACAATTACCCCCAAACGCACAGAATGGCAACCAGCAGATAAGAGACAGTATAAACCGATGATTCACGCAGAAAAGGAAGGCCAGATTAAGAGAGAGAGAAAAAAAGTATGACCTGTATTTGAATGTGTCCAAACTATTCCTCAGTTACCCCAAATGACCAGCCAGCTGTCCAGCCTCTGGGTCGTGTTATTTTGGGCGCTTCATGTGAGCTGACGGAAAATCTAAATGAAGACTTAAGGTCATTTGGAATGTGTTGTGCAGAATGCTAACATGTTGCCTGCTTTTCAGCCTGGGTTCCTTAACCACTATACCTGGCGCCCCCCATAGCAAAAATACCAGATCCACAAGCTCATAATGCATTCGGACCACAACGCATTGTCAGCTATTAGTAATTTCACTGTTTGTCGTATAACAAATACAATTCTAATAAATAGCAAAAGTAACAGATCTGCAATCTCAAAACGCACCATGCTTCGAGCTTGTCAATCTGCTACTTTTGTGTGTCTCTGTAGTATGATCAAATAGGGCATACATTTTAAAGTTAAAATATGGAGACGGGAGGTAGGGCTTAAATGGTTAAAGTGCATTGGCTCCTCTTTGGTGTCTGGTTTTCAGAGAGCAACACTGAGATTCTGCATGGACTCTCTGCGTTCTTGGTAAAGACAGTGGAAGGCCCGGGCTACAGTTAGGAACGGTGCTTCACAGCTCTCCATCTCCTTCTGCAAACAATAAGCACAAACACACAAGATTGACTTACTGTTATTGAATATGGTTGCTGTCGCGCAGAAACCTCTTATCTCCATATTCTAACCTTTTGTGGGTTGTTTTGTAAATTAATTCCCTACTCGATCCTTCGATCTTGCGAATCTGCTACTTTTAAATTTGAATCCTGAAAAGTAACCGTTTCCACCCGACAGAGACGATTATGTAATACTATCATTTTACTCAAAACCAATATTGTCACTGTCTCCATATTTGAGACATATTTTATTTTTATCATAAATTAATGTGTGTCTGTGTGTTTTATAAAGAAATTATTGAACCAATATAAAATATTAACAAGAGCTTCTTGAAGTTGTGACTAAATAACTGGATCCAATGGATCCATTGGAACACGTTTTTCTTAGATTTACAGAAAAGTAACGCTTTTGGACATACAAGGTTTACAACCGACCGCGACAACATACAGTAACACCCTCCTTTCACTGGAAAACCAAGGAAAACAATGCAATATCAGGCGGAGCCCTTACAGAAAATCTACAAACTGAACCTTCAAAAGGGGAGGGTCCCGGTTCTGTAGAAAACATCATGTCTTGTCCCGGTACCCAAGGTAGGGCGGGCAGGTGAGTCAAAAGACTACAAACCGGTACCCAAGGTAGGGCGGCCGGGTGAGCCGAAAGACTACAGACCGGTACCCAAGGTAGGGCGGGCAGGTGAGCCGAAAGACTACAGACCGGTACCCAAGGTAGGGCGGGCAGGTGAGCCAAAAGACTACAGACCGGTACCCAAGGTAGGGCGGGCAGGCGAGCCAAAAGACTACAGACCGGTACCAAAGGTAGGGCGGGCAGGTGAGCCAAAAGACTACAGACCGGTACCCAAGGTTGGGCGGCCGGGTGAGCCGAAAGACTACAGACCGGTACCCAAGGTAGGGCGGGCAGGTGAGCCAAAAGACTACAGACCGGTACCCAAGGTAGGGCGGCCGGGTGAGCCGAAAGACTACAGACCGGTACCCAAGGTAGGGCGGGCAGGTGAGCCAAAAGACTACAGACCGGTACCCAAGGTAGGGCGGGCAGGTGAGCCGAAAGACTACAGACCGGTGGCCCTCACATCATGAAAACCCTGGAGAGGATGCTTCTCTGTAAACTGAGACCGCAGGTCAATGACGTGCTTGACTCCCTGCAGTTTGCATTGGTGTGGAGGATTCTGTCCTTCGAGTCCACTCTCAGCTGGACAGGCCGGGTGGTTAAGTGAGGATTGTTCTTTGACTTTTCAAGTGCATTGAACACCATCCAAACCCCCATACTCAGAGATACAGTAACTCGATGGGATGAGGGTGGATCCCTCCTTTGTTACCTGGATTACGGACTACCTGACAGGATGACCACAGTATGTCAGGCTGGGGAACTGCGTCTTGGGGACGCTGCTGAAGCAACACAGGGGCTCCACAGGGGACTGTCCTGGCTCCCTTTTTGTTCACACTGTACATGTCGGACATCAAGTACAACTCTGAGTCCTGCTTCATTCAGAAATATTCTGACGACACAGCCATTGTGTCGTGTGTCAAGGATGGGCAGGAGGAGGAATACAGGGACCTGACGAAGGGCTTCAGGGAATGGAGCGACAGGAACTGCCTCCTCATAAACACCTCCAAGACTAAGGAAATGGTGGTGGACTATAGGAAGAACAAGCCTGCTCCTCTCCAGCCTGTCAACGTCCAAGGGACAGCTATCAAACAAGTACCTGGGAGTTCACCTAGACGAGAACCTGGACTGGGCTCTGAACACCGACGCTGTCTATAAAAAGACACAGAGCACACTCTTCTTTCTGAGGAGGCTCAGATCCTTTGAGATGTGCAGCAGAATGCTGTACATGTTTTACCAGTCAGCAGTGGCAAGTATCCTGTTCTACGCTGCAGTCTGCTGGGGAGACAGTGTGATGGACAAGGATGCCATGCGGCTGAACAAACTGGTGAAGAAGGCTGGCTCAGTACTGGGGGAGAGGCCGGACTCACTGGAGTCTGTTGTGGAGAGATGCACACAAAATAAGATGGACAATGTGAGTCATCCTCTCCACAAAATCTTTGCAAGGATCTGTTCCGTTCTTTAACTCCACGGCCAGCCGCTAGGCTTATGAACTGGACAATTGGATTTCCAGCTTTTAGTTATTTATGGGTCTACTGTATGTGCGAGCCAAGGCTTCGAGCCAAGGCTCTTCATCAAATGTTTGACCAGATGAAGCTCTATCTATCTATCTATCTATCTATCTATCTATCTATCTATCTATCTATCTATCTATCTATCTATCTATCTATCTATCATGTGAATGATGAAAGTTAACTCACAGCTACTGTCTCATGGTACTCCAGTCCCTGGCTTTGAGCCCACTCCTCTGCTGCTGATGTCTGCACCTCTCTCCGTGCCGACAGGTCAGACTTGTTGCCCACCAGGACACCTGATCCACACACACACACACACACACACACACACACACACACACACACACACACACACACACACACACACACACACACACACACACACACACACACACACACACACACACACACACACACACACACAATTGTAACACTTTCTGTACACCTTTTTGATGATCATGTTTACGTTTATGTTTAAATCATGGCATTCCATCTTTATTATTGGTATTGGTATTTATTCCTTAAATAGGCTGCGTGGTACACACCTGGCACGTGGAGGCCCTGGTAGTGGCTGCGGACTCTCTCCATCCAGTTGCTGCAGTTGCTGAAGGACTGCTGACTGCTCAGGTCAAAGACCAGGCACAGCACGGAGGGCTGGCCCCACTGACCACACGCACACGCACACGCACACACACACACACACACACACACACACACACACACACACACACACACACACACACACACACACACACACACACACACACACACACACACACACACACACACACACACGTGAAGATGAGGGAGGGTGTGTGTGTGTGTGTGTGTGTGTGTGTGTGTGTGTGTGTGTGTGTGTGTGTGTGTGTGTGTGTGTGTGTGTGTGCGCCTGGCTGCGTGTGCAACTGTGAAAGCCCGCGCTCGCGCGTACGTCTGTGTCCCGCGCGTGCGTGTGTGTGTACACAGACTCACAGTAAAAAAAAAATATTGTGTTAAAGGCAGTGTATAAGTGATAATCTTTTGTTAAAGTACGTGTTAAATAGCTTTAGATGATGATGGTAATCACTGCTATAGAGTGTTTGTTCAGTTCCAGTGGTCTCTCGTCTCTCTCCAGCTCTTTGGTAAACAGAAGATACATTTTGAGGTCATGATACCAATTAGACACAACCATGAGAGAGAACACATACAGGATTACAGCATTAAATTGGAAGTGATGTAACCAAAGAATTAGCCGAGAACATTGGAAGTGGAACATTATTCAAATTGAAACTGATAATGAAATAATCTTTGTGCATTGCCCTCTCCTGATTGGATGAAATTGGTATCCTGACCCTGAAAATGCATTTTCTGTTTATACTATAAAGACCAGGAGCAGGGGCGGCCTTAAGGATCGGGAGGCCCCGTTCATGACGTCATCATTTTAATAATTATATATATATAAAAAATAAAAAATAAACTACTCTTTGGACTGATCCTAAAAACATCTCCAACTACTAAAGCAAACTATACAAAACAATCCTCATGCAGTAGATTAATGTAAGGTTAGTTATTATGTTTGAGTAGGTCTGTAGGCAGGAGGTTATTATGCTTGTAATACATATTTTGTCTGTAATTTATATAGATGCATGTACTGTGTGTATGTACTGCATGTATATTTGTATTTAAACAGAATGTATTACTGGTACTTTAATGTGTAGAAGGGAAGTTCTTGATAAGCATTCCGGCTTCTAACTTCTCCCGCACAATTTTTATATGTATGTATTGTTCTTCTGTTTTTAACTTTTTTTACGTGCCAATAAATAAAACCTAAAAAAAAACTAAAACCATATGACTTTTACACTCTGTTTAAAGGAGTAGTTCACCTAAACAAAACAACTTAATTGCACACCCCATGAAGCTTTGGATTCATGGAGATATGTTTTTGTTTTTGTAAATAGTGCATTTATATAGCACCTTTATCCAAGGCGCTTTACATAGATTGTGCATTACATTCACCCATTCACACACACATTCATACACCGATTGCGGCGGAAGCCATGCAAGGTACCAACCAGCACATCGGGAGCAATTTGGGGTTCAGTGTCTTGCCCAAGGACACTTCGACATGTAGACAGGAGGAGCCGGGATTCGAACCGCCGACCCATGGATCATTGGACGACCTGCTCTACCTCCTGAGCCACAGTCGCCCCGGAATTGTTGCATTCCTGAGCCAATAATGTGATAAACCGCGTAGTCCTACTGGGGTCCGTACGCTTTTCCGACCAGTCATTGGTCCGACATGCGGAAAACGACCGGATTAAGGTTGGCGAACATGCGTTAAGGGAACTTAGTACTTAGGACTCTATCACCATATTCCAATCTCACCTCAAAACCCACCTGTTTAGGCAGGCATATGGCTGACCTCTGCTGCAAGCTGTGCCCTAGTTTTGTTTTGCTTTTAACTGTGTTTTTGTATCAACTGTTTTAACCTGTACGGCGACCTTGAGTGCCCTGAAAGGCGCCTTATAAATAAAATGTATTATTATTATTATTATTTCTGCACCCGTCCTACTGAGTGTCCTATCGACTGACCACATCCTCTATCGACTGACCACATCCTCATCAAACTATTGGCTTAGGATTGCGACAAAAACAGAAAGATCTCTTTGAATGCAAGGCTTCATGGGGTGTGTAATTGATATCAAATATTCTTTGGGTGAACTACTCCTTTTATTTAACTCTGAGTGTATACAAATGTAACCTCATGTTACCTATGCGTACACTCTCTGAGTTACAAGGATATACAGTTAGTTTAAGAAATGTAACCCCACGTTACCTATATGTGTACACTCTCTGAGTTACAAGGATATAAAGGAACACCTAAAGTTAGTTTAAGGTTGTTCACTTGCAGTAATATATCACGTGGGCTGAATCCTTACCATTCTCTCACAGGATTCTACAAATGTCTCCCTGCCAGCAGAGTCTATTATGTAAAGCTCCTAGGGAGAGAGAGAGAGAGAGAGAGAGAGAGAGAGAGAGAGAGAGAGAGAGATGGGTAGACAAAACGAGAATGACAAAACGCAGCGAAATTACAGTGGTGATTTTGCTGCAGTGGTATATAGGGGATAATTCCTCAGTTTCACATCCATTCTTGTTTGGGTTCTAGTAATGGATTTAGTACAGCGGTGATGAAATATCATATCTTACATGCACAGAGGGACATTAGGCTAAATCATACTGCGATTTTCATTTCCAGTTTCCGCTACCGCCAGCGGTTGGTAATTTTCTCGCTGTGATGCCACAAACCTGATAAATTAATACTGAGTAAAGTGTGACAATAGGAAAGCCATGCAGGAACTTTTTTCATGCATGCATGCGCGCACATGCGCGCACACACACACACACACACACACACACACACACACACACACACACACACACACACACACACACACACACACACACACACACACACACACACATAAGCATTGATTGCTTATTACTAGTATTGAAGGGCCGCTGCAAAGGCTCATTGAAGGAGCTCCTAAACCCACATTTCCTGGTGTGTGATTTGATCTATACGTGACACTGCCACATAAATGTGTGAAGAAATATATTTCCTGTCCTGGTATGAGTATTGAAAAAAGATTAAACATAACATACTGGGTGATAATAAGGGAATATATTGGTTAAAATATGGTTGAATATTTAACCGCAAAATGTAGTGTATGCCGTAAATATATTTTGTTTTGTGTACTAAAGTTAAACCATGGTCATTCATTTTCTATTGACAAGGTTTCATCATATAGGGAGCTGTGGGGAAAGGCATGTTATGTTAGCAATAGTTCCAGGAAGTGAGGTACCAGGAAGGAATGTCTATAAAAGCACAGGAAGTGAGGCGGCCAGGTTTTCCATTTTAGGTATCAAAAAGAAAGTGTGGTGGTTTGTGAAAGAGACACACTTTGGGTAATAGCATCATATCCTGTGTTTGTAAAACTTTGGCATTGGACATTGGAACATATACAGTACAGTAAATACAAAAATTATTTAGTTTAGCCTTTAGTTTAGGCTTTGTAAACAAAAATTGCACGGGGCAGAAATTGATCGACAAAGCTGATCTACAAGCTTCAGCTATTTTTACTATGTACGACACTGTTGTGTAACAAAACATAAAATTATTAAAAACAAATAAACAAATAAAATGCACTCCTCGATTATTAGTTTAATTGGAAAAAGTAATTGAAAACAATGGATAGTTCCAACCCTGTAGCCTAATATGGACCAGTCGTGCAGCTGGTGTTGAATAGCCCATCGTTCTCAAAGTGGTCCCTGGCACAACATCATTTTGGGGTGTTCGCGGAGCCAAATTAAATTAAAATAGTTTGAGAACCACTGGAATAGCCGCTGACGGGTTCCTGGTAATGGAGGAGAGTGTTTGACTCACCACACTGTCGCTAGTCTCTGGGATGTTCACACACTTCATCAGCAGCTCCACGCCAGTCGTCTGTCCAAATGACACAACCGTCACATTCCCATTAAAGTCTGAGTTACACTTGGCACTGTTTTTTTCATAGTTGTTGCAAAAACATAATTTCGCCCACTCCTCTTACCGCTGTAATCCATGTGATGTGACAATAACGTTTATTCTGATGTGAGTCGAGTTCCGTCCACAGCGAGGTCACTCACCAGTGGCAATTAAACATTGTAGCACTAATCACACTTATCAGCTCTAGGGTTGATAACAGCCTCTTGGTGCGGTTATCATTGCCTTCACCCAGGGAAAATAAAGGGTGAGCGTATGATAATATAACAGCTTAGATAAAGCAGACAGGTGCATGAAAGACTGCTTAATAATCTGTCCCAATAGATTATAATGCTCATTAACCTATCTCGCCCCTGAGGGGCCAAAATGCTGCTGTAGTCCAGTATTTACTGGACATTTTAGCCATTTCACTGGCCCTCAGAATAGAGGAATAGAGGGCATATCCATACAAATACAATTATAACGACTACTGGTTAAGTCTCTAGTTTAGGGTCAATACCCCAAAATGTTGTTTTTTTTTTTTTTAAGTTTAAAAAAAGTAAAGAAAGATTGTAGATCTACAAGCTCACAGCGGATGTGCTTGTAGGTGCTTGTAGCTTGTAGGTCGGCAATGTTCACTATTCGGTATACGAAGAGGGTGCTGTACAAACTACTAGAGCTTAAAGCTGCTATCCGTAATGTTCATGAACTACTATTCAAACCCGCGTCCCCCATGCGAACACTGAATTTTCTACTGCTAGAGCTGGTTTGGGATATTTCTCTTTGAACAGTACAGTAGTTCTGTACAGCGCAGGCAGACCAACTACAACCACTACAGTTGTGTTAGTTCTTGTAACATACGATACAGATTGGTTTGGAATAAAGTTCTATTCAGTAAGACAGTTATGGACTACAGCTTTTAATGGTTAAAACAGTAAAATATAACTTTTTTTAATCAATAGAATAATCACAAATGTTATTTTTTGTTTTTGATTCATTGTTATAACAATGAATCAATTAACAACTTCAACATTATTTTACACTTTGCCCCACAATGTTTTGGCAACATTTTGGCTATAAATGACATGCCCAAATTAGGGATCGATGGTTAATCAATTATAGTATGTATTTATTTATGTATATACAGTATGTATTCATGAATAATGTAGTATAGTATGTATGTATATATACTATATACTGCAAAATGTACCATAGTACCTTCAGTACTGACTGCACTAGAGAATGACGATAAAGTCCATAAGAGCCATTAGAGAAGGTCATATCAGTAGAGACGATTATATCAGAATAAAAACAAGACACTGTGAAGTGTGTATCCTCTTCAAGACACTGTGAAGTGTGTATCCTCTTCAAGACACTGTGAATTGTGTATCCTCTTCAAGCGCTTTGGTGATCTAAACACGTAAGTGGCTTGGATAGGTCTCGATCCATGACCTACCCGCTTGGTCTAACAACTGTGGCAAACTTGAAGAAGAAAGCCAAGGTCAAACTCTGCCTTGCTCAGATTCCAAATCCTCAGTGCACACAGCCACAGCCACAGTCACATACACACACAGTCACACACAGTCACACAGTCACACACAGACACAGACACACACACACACACACACACACACACACACACACACACACACACACACACACACACACACACACACACACACACACACACACACACACACACACACACACACACACACACACACACACTTGTGCGGACAAATATTTTAGGACAGCACTGGAACTAGCTGAAAGTAACTAAAATAATTTGCCATCTACAAGTGAGCTTGTAGATTGGCCATTTCTTTATGTGTGACATCGGTGAACAACTAAGTTTAAAATAGGGAAAACTAACCCCAAAACCTAACTTCTAAATGCCTAAACCTATCCTGAACCCTAACCTGATTATTTTCTTAATTGTAAGTGTAACCTTTAAATTAAGTGCAACTTTGAGACTATCTCCTAACCTATGTGACTATATGTTTAGAGTACCAGTAGGGGCAAAAGTGAAGTGAAGAAACAGAGAGAGAGATAGTGTTGCACTGTTGCCTGCTAATTACAGAGAGAGAGAGAGAGAGAGAGAGAGAGAGAGAGAGAGAGAGAGAGAGAGAGGCAGGGGGAGAAGGGAGTTGCACCACTCAGTTCACATGGGTGTGATTTTTCTTGTAAGGCCTGGGGAAAAAAGGCCCTCACAATGTCTATTTCTCCATTGTGGGGACATTTGGCCTCTCTCTCTCTCTCTCTCTCTCTCTCTCTCTCTCTCTCTCTCTCTAATAACCAATTTTCAAGCTGAAAGTAAGCTTGAGAAGAATCAGTTAATTTCTATTCTGTATCTGGTGTGTAAATTAGGTGTAACACTGCAGTCTCACTCTGGAGCCAGCTAATGAGCTGACGTGATGCATTGGCAGGGTGTCCTGCTGGAATGCCAATGAGAGCCTATTAGCAGCAAATAAGCAGGAATATTGCTAACGGCCCGTCTGACATTTCAAAGGAGGACGTGACCGGAATGGGGGACACCCACTCCGTACCCTTCAGAATTAAAAGTTTGCGAATGTGAGGTTTTGGCTGTGTGTGTTCGCCTGGGGAACCACTCTTCGTACAGCTGGACTGCTTAAGCTCGTCCTGTACAATAGATAGGACACACAATTGATTTCATTTTGTAATTGTTTTGCCTCCCCAAAAGGTCTCTGGCAAATTGCACGTTTGTTGGTTGCAATTGGCACGCCAATACCCATACGCTAAAAGCAACGGTACCGTGACTAGCACTTAATTGTCATGAGCACTTTACAGTATGTGCAGAACTACTACACAGTACATTGCTGGGTGTTCTGTTCAATTAAAAGGAGATGCAAAGTGATTTTCTTTCTTTCAAATTGTATAACCGGGTGGCGCATGTGTTCCCAAATTGCAATTGCATCGTTCCCGAGTAGACTGGTGTCCAACAGGCACGTCATTTAAACTCACTTCAAGCCTTGTGTTTGGCAAAAGATAACGGGTATAGTTTTCTCTTCTGAATAGAGGTTTGTGCGTCTATAAATGTTCAAGATTAGAGCAGCTCTTGTCAACAAACTAGATATACTAGGCTTGTGTAGATGATCAATACTGAAATCGCTAAGGTACTTTGCTCAAACTTTATGCCAACAAAAACAAATACACACATCACAAGCGACTGGGTTTAACCTATTGGGGTATACAGAAGTGTTACTTTTGTTGACATTTGTGTGTGTGTGTGTGTGTGTGTGTGTGTGTGTGTGTGTGTGTGTGTGTGTGTGTGTGTGTGTGTGAGATAGAGAGAGAGAGAGAGGAGCACCTGTGCTACCGGCTTTCCAGAAATCCTGCTGTATTAATTATCGACGTTCCCTTCACCTCAGAGCCCACAATACTGCTGACGCGCCAGGAGTTGGCGAGAGCTCTCTCTCTCTCTCTCTCACCCACCCACGGATCCAATTTAATTTGTACTCTTCAACCTGTCCTGTGCCCTTAGCAAAACTGCACAACTTAAAAGGGTTCCACTGCCTTGATCCAGATGTTTAGAGAAGTGTGTGTGTGTGTGTGTGTGTGTGTGTGTGTGTGTGTGTGTGTGTGTGTGTGTGTGTGTGTGTGTGTGTGACTGTGTGTGTGTGTGTGTGTGCGTGCGTGCGTGCGTGCGTGCGTGCGTGCGTGCGTGCGTGCGTGCGTGCGTGCGTGCGTGCGTGCGTGCGAGAGAGAGATAATGTACATAGATTATGCAGTTTGTACACATGCAATTAATGTGAACATGCATTTTACTGTACATGCATAGACATGAGCTACATTCAATCAATAGCAACATTGACAGAAGGGATCATTGGGGAGCCATGACCATGCGTGCGAGTGCGTCAGGTTAATGTCATGGCTCTTGGATGCATAGTGATGGAGATTTAGCACTCCCTGCATTGATTGATAGATTGGTATCAGCATGCTCTGCTGTAGTAGGGATGCGTTCCTTGAGAAATGGACAAATCTACACTAGTATGTACACAGTCACAGTACATACTTTATATGTGAGATGTCTCATATTGTTATCTACCAAACTATAGCACTGTACTGATGGGTATTAATGCATGATAGAAGTTAAAGCAATCATAATGTTAAAGCAAATATTAAAAGTCCATAGGCTTGACTGCCACATGACGTCACGAGTGAAAGCTTTTTTGTTTTTTGGAAATGGGTTATATACAGCTGTGATTGGCATAGATCAGAAGTTCACATGATATTGACTGCATTATTTATATATATATTAGTATTCATTCTTCTGTTGCATGAATGTACAGTATATTCTGTATATAGTAGGCGTCAGGTGAAACCAAAGTACTCAATCAAATTAGACAAATTCAGTAAAAGGAAGACACTAAAGAAGTGGGAGAAAGAGGGAGAGGGAGCTGAGAGAGAAGGGAAGGGAAGTCTTCAAAGATTTGACAGATACGAACCGAAGACCCGATGTACTGCGCCATGTCGACAAAATTAGCGCTGTGATTGGCTGGAAGGTGTGCCATTGACCGAGCATCGCATAGCGACTGTGCCTCAGGGGATTCCCGTTATATGTAAGTGGCATATAGTGAGATGTCATCAGACATTGTGCGACACTCATAGCGAGATTTCCCCCTTCTCCTCTGTGGCTGGAGCAATCCATCTGAATTTTAACACAGGCATTGACAATGCAATCCTGGGGAGTGAGTGTGGTTGCCTATACTATACAGTAGGTCAGTGGTTCCCAAACTGTGGCACGTGCACCCCTTGTGGTGCGCGAGCGCCTTCTAGGGGGTGCACGACATGAAAAGGCTAATGTTGGTGCTATGGTTTTATTTAAAATATATTAACATATGCCAATATATGGCAAGTATCGTTGCTGTCCGGAGGAAACCTCATAACTCCATTTTTTAGGTTTTTTATTTTCCCCCCCCCCCATAAATCAGTGCTATTGAACACCCTTTACGTCTGTGTGTTGTTTAAAACATATTGAACCAATGGAAAGTAGTAAAAGACACATTGGACAAAACCTCTTAACTCCATTGGACCCTTAACTCCACCACCTCTCTCCTTCTCATGCAAGTAATTGACAATATCTAATGCAACACCAACTTTGATGAGGCAGTATTGCATCGTTTAAAAAAAGATATGGTTTTATTCATTTCCTTAAAAATTTATATTTTTAATTTCCTGAAAAATGAACATTTTGGAGTTATGAGGTTTCCTCCGGACAGCAGAGATCATGCAGAATATAACCTATGCTGCATGCCGTATTCAGGTTCATATATGTGCATATTAAATAGGAATTATGTCTCTATATAGCTTGTGCAATTTATATTTCCATGTGGGGGGTGCATCAGCTAGGTCGGGACGTAACAGGGGGTGCACTGCACAGCCAAATAGGTTTGAGAACCGCTCCTATAGGCAATATAAATACATAATACTACTGAGAGACATGGACAGACAGATGTAACCGCATGGCTTCTATGTGGATCTCTGCCGTCCTGGTGATGATGTCCTATTGATGATGTCATAGTGATGTCAGTGTAGACAAGTCACAAATCACTCAAAAATGGACAGCTGCACAAATCTGCATTTCTAGGCTTGCACTGCAACGGTTTATGTTATGTGTGATGTCACATCTTATGCAGGCTCATGGTCAGCCTGCATAAGATGTGAATGGTCTCAAGGACCAAGGAATTTACTGATGGAGAGAGTGAGTGAAGAGAGACAGAGAAGAGGAATGATATAGTATACATTTATAAAATACATTGTCCAACCCTGCAGAGGAACCTATAGAACTCCCCATCACAGTCCATTTATAGCTGCATTTGATGATGGAAGGAAGGAGTGAGCCCCAATATTTCCAGACTCGGGTCTCCTGTTCTGAGTGTCCATATGCCTGTGGCTCCACCTTCCCCCGTGAACACATGAAGAGGAGCCACAACGACCTCTACTGCCAAACACTGAGGAATGAACAGGACGCCATGGCAGCCTGTCAGCAAATAAACTGCACTGAAAGAGACAGAGATGAATCCAAGTCTAACAGTCATCAACAGTTTACCAAGAATGTAGCTCTGGTGGGAGAAGTAAAGACACATCATCCGAAAACCTGCATCTGTAAACAGTGTGACAAGAGTTTCAGTAGGTTAAGTAATCTGCAGGCACACCAGCGTATCCACACTGGAGAAAAACCGTACCACTGTAAACACTGTGACAAGAGTTTCAGTAGGTTAAGTCGTCTGCAGGCACACCAGCGTATCCACACTGGAGAAAAACCGTACCACTGTAAGCAGTGTGACAAGAGATTCTATCAGTCAAGTCATCTGAAGACACACCTGCGTATCCACACTGGAGAAAAACCTTTCCACTGTAAACATTGTGACAAGAGTTTCATTGACTCAAGTAGGCTGAAGAAACACCTGCGTCTCCACACTGGAGAAAAACCATACTCCTGTAAACAGTGTGACAAGAGTTTCAGTTCGTCAAATACTATGAAGACACACCTGCGTATCCACACTGGAGAAAAACCGTACCACTGTAAGCAGTGTGACAAGAGATTCTATCAGTCAAGTCATCTGAAGACACACCTGCGTATCCACACTGGAGAAAAACCTTTCCACTGTAAACATTGTGACAAGAGTTTCATTGACTCAAGTAGGCTGAAGAAACACCTGCGTCTCCACACTGGAGAAAAACCATACTCCTGTAAACAGTGTGACAAGAGTTTCAGTTCGTCAAATACTATGAAGACACACCTGCGTATCCACACTGGGGAAAAACCTTTCCACTGTGAACATTGCGACAAGAGTTTCACTGACTCAAGTACTCTGAAGAAACACCAGCGTATCCACACTGGAGAAAAACCGTACTGCTGTAAACAGTGTGACAAGAGTTTCATTCAATCAGGGGATCTTAAGAAACACCTGCGTCTCCACGCTGGAGGAAAACCATACACCTGTAAACAGTGTGACAAGAGTTTCAGTCAGTCAAACAACATGAAGGCACACATGCGTATCCACACTGGAGAAAAACCTTTCCACTGTAAACATTGTGACAAGAGTTTCACTCACTTAAATAGTCTGAAGTACCACCAGCGTATGGTGTGCTGTTCATGAGAATATAATGCAAATCACAAACCAGGATATTCCTTATACACCTGCTCTCTTTATTCTGGGTGATCCATCGCCATTAAAACACCTCCCCGCACCTCTAGCTGACTGGATTCATACAGCATTATTGGTGGGCAGGAAAATCATTGGAAGTCTGAGGATTTGCCTCCAGCACATGTATGGTTCACTCAGCTTGGTATTGTGGCTGCTTTGGAGAAGTTATCTTTTACGATGATATTCACACCATACTACTGTAAACAGTGTATGGTGTGAATACTGTTTACAGTAGTAAACAGTGTAAAAAGAGTTTCAGGGGCGCCCGCTGGCCAAGTGGTCCAGGCGCATGCCACATATAGGATTTGACCTGACAGCGTGTCGCGTGTTCGAGTCCCGTTAACTTCATGACGACATTTGCAGAATGTCTCTCCCCTTCTCTCTCTCCCTCTTTCCTGTCTATTTTCACTTGATACTATCAATAAAGGCAGAAAAGCCTAAAACAAATCTTTTAAAAAAAGAGAGTTTCAAACCCTGGATAGCCACTGGTGGTAGAGAGAGAGAGAGAAGAAAACAAACAGAGCGGTACAATGTGTATGTGGGGAGAGCTTCAAGTTAGCTCTGAATGATAAACGTATAAGAGAAAAGAAAAAAAAGGTTTTACGAGTTAGTGTAACTTGCACGTTGAAAGAAGCAACGGGGAACAAAAGAATGTCGACGTCGATGGAGACATAGTGAAGTTTGAGTCCTTGTTTGGCTATGTTTAGCCTATAGGGCTTTCTGTCGGCAGATGGACACTTGAAAGAACACATTTTAGTGCCATCTGACTTAATGACTGAATTAATGAGATTAAGTGACACTTTATAATTGCTTGGTTTACCACGATTTCTGGACTGGTTAATTGTGTGCAGGAGACTACACGCACCCACAACGCGCATGCACACGCACGTGCATGCCAGTTGAGGAGAAGGACACGTTGGACCGTGGCTGTGCATTTTCTATTGGGAATACGGTTCATATCGCAACAGAGACTGTGGGTAAGGAACTGAACTGACTATTCTTGTGGATTAGTGTGCAATAATAAGAGCTCCAACATGCGTCAGTCATCTGTCAGGGGACTGCAGCTTATCTACAAAAATGACGTCATCTCCAGTCTCCAATCAGTGAACGACACAAGCCCGGAACACGGACCCTGATTCATTTTTAATCATATAATTCATACAATCGTATAATTAGGCGATCTAAAGGTCAGAGGGGTCCTTTGACGAATGACTGTGAGCTTCAGTTCTTGACCGTTTCCCATGACAGACCCTCTACCATATTGCCGAATTTGGAAAGCACAGAACTGCCAGAACTGCAAAAGGTGGCGGAAGAAGAAAAGACGGTAGAAAAACAATGGTCTTCCCCCCTAATTCAAGGTTTTAAATACAAAATACCATGACATCCTTTTTTGAGTGGTGTAAACCACTCCTACAACTGGCTTTGTTAGTCTGTCTGTCTGTCTGTCTGTCTGTGCTCAAAAAATGAGCATGGTTGCTACGGTCACCCAGTTCACACGGGTGTGATTTCATTACGTCAGACATTACGTAAGACCACAGCTGATCAGGCTATATAAGACCTTACCGTACACCACTCAGTTCACACGGGTGTGATTTTTACATTGTTATTTAATATTATTTTTATCTTATATTATTTGCCAATTAATTATTAGGGGGCCCACTTGCAATATCCCCACAACACACCAGTGGGCCCCGACCCACAGGTTGGGGATGGCTTGTCTAATGTATGAATCCAGTGTAAAGACTGGTGTGTGTGTACATTCTCACCATGCTGTAGTTCTTCTGGAAGTGTGCACCGTCACTGCAGAACATCTGAGCCAGAGCACTTTTCCCTACTGCAGCATCCCCTACACACACACACACACACACACACACACACACACACAGACACAGACACAGACACAGACACAGACACACACACACACACACACACACACACACACACACACACACACACACACACACACACACACACACACACACACACACACACACACACTTAGTGGGGGACTGCAACATTTGACATGAAGTGCCATGTTTTCAATGTATTATTGATTAGTCAGTGTGCCATATCAACATCTATCTATAAATACAGCAAGTCTCTGTGTGTACGTACGTACACTGGCCTGTTCTGACATCACAATGATGTTTTGACATCTTCATAGACGTCACAGACATAATAACTGGGTGGGGCATGCATTTCCAACTTGCATTGTTCCAAGTTGGCTAGTGACACATAAAAAACTGATAATTTAATATTTCTTCTTTAGAAATATTTTCTCCCTTCCACTCCTGAGTCAGTTATAGGAGTTTGAAGGAATGTAGAATTATGTGCAGGATGTAATTTGCATACAGTTGTGAGTGAGGGGACATCATTTAACTGACATAGCCTACCTTTTTTAAATATTTAATTCCCCCTATGTCAATGTTGGCATAGGGGAGGGGGCCAGGGGGGCATAACCCTATGCTAAGGTTGCTACCCTGATCCAGGTTAAGTTACAAATTAACCGCATTTATCATGTGTGAGCAATGTGTGGACTTGTCTAATAAACTATCCATCTGTCAGTGGGTTTGATGTTAAATGTAATCAACACATATGTGTTGTACATTGAACATCAAACATAACCTAAGATTTAGACTCTCGTAGATGTATTCTATCGATTCTGACATTTTCAATCTATGTCATAATCGGTAAAATACATCTACGAGAGTCTAAATCTTAGGCTACATCAAACCCAGTGATTGATTACAGGATCACAACAGAAACAAGCCCTTTAATAGGGCTTTTTGTGTTATCCTTTAACATCATTGCATACGAATACTTTTTTGCAAACTGGTAAAACTATTCAATCAATCAATCAATCAATACTTTCAAAAATAGCCTAATAGGAGAACATTACAGTGAGTCGCCTGCAAATCTATATAGTCGGAGGCATACTGGTTATCACTTATCACAGGATGGAATAAAACTGAAAGAGCTTGATATTGTTAACTTATTGTGATAGTGAATAGCAAATGCAATGTGTGGAGTGTGGATAAGAAAAACAACCAACAACCGCGCATCGGCATTCGCGTGGGATGCAGCTATGAATCACAGCCTACCGACAAGCAGACACCTGGCTCTCAACTTCACCATGTCAGAGGAGAACTTTCCTGTAGGTTATGTAAATCTGGAAAAAAAATCCTTATGGGGAAAAAAGGTCTTGTTTGTTTATAAGTGTTCACTGCTTTCTTCCGTACGCCTCCTCGGCAACAATGGACACGACGCGTCTCCTAGCAACCGGCCAAGGAGCTGCGCCACTGGACCAATCAGCGGGCGCGTACAAAGAGTCACGTGGACTTTGATTGCCCGGCTGCAACCAATGGCGGTGGCTGTAACGACGCAGAGGAGTGACGCATGTACGAGGCAATATCCAAAAACCACCACTGGAGGGCGCAGATAGTCGATAATATGCAAACCTCTTCTCTGGTTAATCTTTATGAAATGAGTTAGTTGCTCATCATCATGGAAGTTGCATAATTGCCTAGTGAAATGTGCTTGTTTTGAACAACATTAGCCGACATATTTTACCATATTTTGTTTAGTTTATTGTTTAAAAGTTCTAACTTCTTGCACATTTCGGCATTTGTCCGTGTTTGATGCCCCCCACCCCCCATTCATTAGGCCTACAGTGCAGTTGAAACTTGAAAGAATCCTTTACTTAATTCGCATTTTAGTCTGTTAAACTGTGTTTCCTGTGTGTTGTTTCCACGCTGGCAAAAGGAGCAGCCATAGGGGAGCAGCGCGTGACTTGGAGGTCCTGTGTGCAACTGTGCGTCCTGTGCGCAAAGGCGCGCAACCCTCGTGATGTTTTACGAGGGGGTAAAGTAAAGCAGACCTACAAGCTCACAGTTCGTCACGTCCGAGGCGCCGTGTGAGCTTGTAGGTCTGCTGTTTTCGGCCGCGACGAAGCATAATAAATGGGGCTTTACGCGCACGGGCACAATTTCTACCACCGGAGAGACTTGACAGCGAAAGCGCGCTCATGCGATCACCACGCTCTGACCCCCCCCCCCCCCTCTCTCTCTCTGAAGGACGAAGAACACGAGAGAGAGAGGGAAAGGGAGAGAGAGCTAGAGGGAGAGTAAGAGAGAGAGAGAGAGAGAGAGCTAGAGGGAGAGGGAGAGAGAGAGCTAGAGGGAGAGTAAGAGAGAGAGAGCTAGAGGGAGAGTAAGAGAGAGAGAGAGAGAGAGAGAGAGAGGGGGGAGAGAGAGAGATAGCTAGAGGGAGAGAGAGAGCTAGAGGGAGAGTAAGAGAGAGAGAGAGAGAGGGAGAGGGAGAGAGAGGAGGGAGAGGGAGAGAGAGACGGGGAGAGAGAGAGGGGGGAGAGCGAGAGAGAGAGAGAGGGAACACGGGGCAATTTCCATATACGGTACATTGATTTGAAATATCGGGAGAGAGAAGGACGAGAGACATTGAAAGGTTTAAAAGGACAGTCAGAATAATAGCCTATCGGCAGTGCGTGCGCGAGAGAGAGAGAGGGACACACACACGCGCATAGCGGAAGCTTATCAGGGATTGTCCGCGTCTCGTGCCTCCCACACACACACACACACACACAGTCACACACACACACGCGCGCGCACCGTCGCGTACACACACACGCCGTGGTGTTGGTGTCGCCCTCGCCTTTGAAGCGGTGAGTGCAGAGCGCGCTGGGGAACGGAACGAGGAGAGGAGGAGAGAGAGAGAGGAGCTAGTGTAGCAACCATGGAGGGGATGCAGGCATACGGAGCTGGGAAGGCCGGAGGGGCGTTCGACCCCGTCACGTTTTTCCAGCAGCCCCACACCGTTCTCCGCATAGTGTCTTGGGTGAGTAGCTACTCCTCTGACTCCTATACTCCTAGTATACTACTAGCATACGTTTTGATTTCATAAGAGCCCCCCCCCCCCCACGACGTGGACGAGCATCTGTCACGATGTCGTCGTCCACCCCCTGACTGTCGCAGGTTATATTCCTTGTTGTTGTGGTGATTTGACATTGAGATTGTCCTGTTGTTGCCTACGTACACCACACACACCTCCACTCTAGAGCTAGCTGTGTGTGTGTGTATGTGTGTGTGTGTGTGTGTGTAAGTTCACTGTTTATCTATTATTATTATTAGACTATATGTTCTCCACGAGTCTTTGGGTATGGCTACTTATAGAACAGCGCTATATAAATGTATAGATTATTATTTATTTATTATATTTTTCATTTTTTGCTGCCTCAACAGGCTCTGTGTGTATATTGGAATGATTACGATAGTGTTTATTATAGGCCTATAGGACCACCATGCAACAATAGTACGTGTTTGTGGAGTTGGGCTATGGGTTATTATGGTTAATATTGAAGACCCGCCATTCCACCTGTTTCTCATTTGTGTGAGCACACACACACACACACACACACACACACACACACACACACACACCAGGGCCAAATTAGCTATTGGGCCGGTGGGGCCCGTGGCCCTCAGGGCAACTGGACTGCTCGGTACTGGGTTTGAGGCCCTGAAAAGGGCTCCTGGGGACCTTCATTAGCTGTTCATTGTGTTACATTTAGGTAAAAAAAAGATGATAAAAACTCTGATGCTATAGCCTTCAAAGCAACCAAAGGTATGGCGCCCCCATATCGTGCAAGTCTGATGGACCCTATAGTAGAAACCCTCCCGCTCGCTCAGATCAGAGGCTGGAAGTACCTTTGCTAAAAACACGTCCCAAACTCTTCTCCCTTCTGGCTCCAAAACTATGTAAAGCACTTAAGTTCCCATAGAAATCAGAACTGCAGACTCACTCCCAATCTTCCGCCGTAGTCTGAAAACCCACCTCTTCAGACTCAATCTTAGCCTGTAGCACTTGCCCATAGCACTTGCCCTAGCCTCGATGACCTATAGGGGTATACATAAACAATGTAAACACTTTGGAAGTATGTCATACATAGAACCTCCGTGGCATTAGGTGAGTAGTTCATTGTATAAATCTCATGCTGGCTCACGCTGGTAAAATCATCAACAACAGCAACAACAACAGCTGCCCAAAAAAAACATTAACAGGTAGGCTACAGTACTGTTAGGCTACTGTCACTGCCTGCAAGAATGTGATGTTGTTAAATTGAAGTCCACTTAGCCTGCTTATATCATGCCCATACCATAGTGCTTGTACTTGGAACTGTTTGGCCGCCGTGCCAATTCTTATAAACATTTGAGTTCTTTAGTTGAAGTGAGTCCGGCGTGCACTGGCACTGTGGCACTGTGGCAGTGTGGTGTTGAATGGTTTGCATTTGTGTGAGAGAAAACCGCAGTAGCCGATGTGTTTGTTTTAACTTTTAACCCATTCATGAACCCCTTTTGGTGTTATAGCTGTTGAAAAATAGCAGATCTACAAGCTCATAGCGTGGCACACATGTGCCGCGCTACCACGAGAAATCGTGAAAATGTGGCGTGAAAATATTTTAATATGTATTCTCTTTCAGAGCGAACATTTTTAACCCAAATCTTTGCTTCCGATGGGGTCCCTGGAACAACATATTTTCAGATGGGGGTCGGCGGCCAATTACATATAATATTTTGGGGTCCATGACATGAAATAGTTTGAGAACCACTGACATAGAAACATAGGTTTTTCAGAAATGTTCAGATTTAGAAGACATATTGTAGAATAGGCCTATCTCACAGCCCGCTTTCCACGCCCACTTCCGGTAGATAGTGGTGTCATTTAACATTAGCATTTACACGTTTTTTTCTCTGGAGAATCTAAGTACATTTCCTAATGTAAAAATGTGACAGACCAATATTATTATGAAGCAAACAAGATGGTAAATCAGCTCGAACAGATAGAACAAACCTTACCTTGAGAAAACAAAAGTTGTAGACTTCTTAAATAACGTCTGTTAACATGTAGTGTCTATGGAGTGACGTCACACTATCACCACTAGTCCCGAAAGGGGGCGTAAAAAGGGGGCGGGGAAATTCTGTGAGATAGGCCTATTGGCCTCAGGTCTAAATGGGTTAAAGCGATGTCACATCAAGCTTTGATGGGTTATTATATGGTACCATATATGTATGGTGCTGTACAGTGGGTGGGGAGGGTTGTTCACGGGGGCATGATTGTGCGTTCTGCCCCCCTGGTCCGGTATTGACTTGTCCCGCCAGTGGATGTGATGTTATCGACAGGAACACATTGTAGGTGAGATCATAATCATGAGCATATCTCTCTCTTTCTCTCTCTCCCTCTCTCTCTCTGTCTCTCTCTCTCTCTCTCTCTCTCTCTCTCTCTCTCTCTCTCTCTCTCTCTCTCTCTCTCTCTCTCTCTCTCTCTCTCCTGCGTTTCTATTCAATTGAACATAATGTGTGTGTTATGACATTGTAGATCGGCTCTTAAGTTGTCGGCAAGCGACACAGTCGAGGTAAAACATGTTTTTTACTTTCTTCAGTATTCTTCAGTACATCTCAGAGGCAAATATAGTACTTTTTACATCCCAGGCAGGGTGTGAAGACAAGGAGAGGTGTGACAGACACAGTGGAGAGGGGAAGCTCATTAGCTAGATAAACAGAGCGGGAGAGTTACATATAGAGACATAATTATAGTAACAGTAACTGGAAAATATAACTAGGACCCAGAGAAGCTGTAGTGGGGAAATAGCAGTACATTTACTGATTCTGAGGACACCCTTGAAAACAAGGCTGCAACTCACTTATTCAAAATAAATAAATACCTTTTTTATTTGTACTGTACTTTACTCGAGTATTTCCCATTTCCAATATTTTTTATTTCTACTCCACTACATCTCAGAGGCAAATATTGTACTTTTACTCCACTACATTTATTTGAAAACTTTAGTTTCTATTTCTAGTTAGTTTGATCATTATGACAAAACATACATCCAACACTTAAGCCCTACAGCTACATTTCGTCAATTTGGTAATAGACGATCTACTAGCTCACATATTTTCAAGATATTTCTATACATTTGAAAACTTGAAATGGGACATTCTGCATAGTGAGTACTTTCTACTTTTGGAAGCCAGTCACAGGCAAATTGTATGGAATTGTATAAAGTATCAAAAAGCTGTTTTGACTCCCATTGTCACATTACTCCCAAGATCATACAGTGTACCTAATTTGGTGAAGATTGGTAAAATAAATGACATTCAAATTTGGGGTTGATTGGACCTTATTTTCCGTTATTCCTTTATTTATTTTCCTTTTTTCCTTTGGACCATATTTTATTTTTGACCTTATTTTCGATCTTTCAGGCAGATTAGAGCACTATGTCAAATGACACTTTCAAATACGAATGTCAAGATTGTGACCTTGGTCAATCAAATCAAGATGACATAATGTGACGCCCACACGTATATGTGGCATCCATATGTTCATTGCAATTTCAATTGCATAATTGACATCATTTGGTAGTCATATAGCTACTATGGAATATACAAAATCTATACTTTCACTTGACTCTCATACACAATTTGAAGAAAAAAGAACACTGCCAAAAAATATCTAACCTACAGTTGAGGCTGCATGGTACAGCACCACCCAAGAGGCCAATTTGAAAAAACTGGGAACTGATTGCTCTTATAGTTTCTGAGGTTAGCTTTGGATTCACAGACACAGACACTCAGACACACACAAACACACAGGGGCGAAAGCAAAACCCCTGCATCTGGCTGATACGGCCTGCATGGCCGAGATAATAATGGATCCCAGACCAGGAACTGGTTGGAATAACGTGTTCCTTCCACACGCTAAGTCCAACCATGCAGGGAAACTCACCCCTCCTGTCAGGTGAAAAGAAGCGGCGTTGGACTCCTCATGCAGTGAAGGAAGTATATGAGGTCAGTCCGTTGCTCTCCCCAGGTTGGCAGAGGAATGTAGCACCCAGGATTACATTAGATAATTGACACTGGTTGAAAAAATGGGGTTACAAAATCGTATGATAAAAATTTAAGAGAAAAATAAATTGATCCCAGACGAATCGAGACTAGATTGGGGAGCCAGCTGTTTCCCCAGCCAACAGGTACAGCACTCTTCTTTGGGTCCACCACAAATCATTGCTGTCGGGCAGAAACCTCTGATCTCCATAATTTAACATTTTGTGTTTTTTATTTTCTTAAATGAATGCCCTACGTGTCCATACTACCCTACTACAGCGTAGTAGGGTAGTATGGACAGTAACCAAGTAAAGTTACTTGAGTACTGTGCCTAACTAAAACAATTATCTGTACTTGATTACTTGTGTACCTTTTTTTGGATACTATATTTGGATCACTCCACTACAATTTCAAAGACAAGCATTGTACTTTTGACTCCACTACATTTCTTGGAAAGGAAAAAGTACATTATGAATAAACCACTTATTCAAATGACCACTTAACCACGACTCACCTAATTCAATTTTGGTGAAAAGTTCAGATCTAAAAGGTCACAACGTGTCACGTGGCACGTGCGTATGTGCACACACGCGCGCACACACACACACACACACACACACACACACACACACACACACACACACACACACACACACACACACACACACACACACACAAATGCGCAGTGCAAAGTAACATTTACTCTATCCTACTTAAGAACAATTTTGAGGTACTTGTACTTCACTTGCGTATGTTCATTTTTAAATACTTTTAACTTTTACTACTCCACTAATATCTCAGAGGCAAATATTTTACCTTTTACTCCACTACAATAATTTGACAGCTTTAGTTTGGAGAGTAATTTAGCGTAAACACAAATGCAGCACGGCATTCTTTCATCTTCTTGCAAAACAAATACTGTCTGACAGTGACACGCATTCACACACACACACACACACACACACACACACACACACACACACACACACACACACACACACACACACACACACACACACACACACACACACACACACACACACACACACACACACAAACACACACACACACACACACTAACTTAGCACCCACTTGTCAGAATTCTGACACAGAGCTTGGTAATTATTTCAAGGTTAGCAGTAGGATGGAGTCAGCAAGCATGGATGTGTTTGTTTGCTTGCATTTATGCATGTTTCAGACTGAAAAAATATATAATAATACTATTTTGTTGGAGACATTCAGTACTATACTGTAAATGAGACTCTTGTAACGAATACTCATCACACCTGAGTAAAAGTATATTTGCAAATAATTGTTAACACCTGGCACTTCAAGTGCCAGGTGTTAAAGCGCCACTATACCTTATTTTTAGTATGTTAATACAATATGACTTCTACCATTGGGGTGGTTGTATTATGTCTCCCTGCTCTTCTATTGAGCCATTTAGATGGTGTCAAAGGTCATGTCTCACATAGACACAGGATCTGGCATGGATTCTGACCGGATGGTCAAGATTCAATTCATCCCCTGAGGAAGCAGGCAGGCTCTATTAGCTCAATGGTAAAACATGTCGGCACTTGCGCAGGAAAACGGGTTAAAATCCGAGGTAGAAGAGGAAAGTTATATACAGTACAGTTAAGACACTGTAGTGTTGGCCTGGGCCGTGGCTCAGCGGTCCAGGCACCTTGGCTGGTAATCCAGTCTGGCAGTGTGCCGCGGGTTCGACTCCTGATCCCGACAGCCCTCACTGCATGTCACCCCCCCATCTCTCTCTCCCCATTTCCTGTCAGCCTTCCCTACTGTCTGTCCCTCCATAAAAAAAATATAAAATAAAGGCGAAAGCCACAAAAAAAACATTTAAAAAAAAAAATAAGACACTGTAGTGTCAGATAAATCGACTTCACCTTGTTTTGGCTGTTATTGTATTTTCATATTGGTAATAACAAAAACATACAAGTCTAGTACTCTATGCTAATTTAAATCAGATGTTACTTGAACCCTAGCGTCCATATTCTGGGCATATCATAATAGGCGAACATTTGGCTAAAATAGGCATACATTAACCGAAAATAGCCCATCTTGTAGATCTGTCATTTTCAGCTAAGTGCTTATTGGTGTAGACTGTAGAGGGAGAAAACGATCATACCTTTTAGAAGACAAGGAGAAGGAGAACGGTACGAGATAAATGATGAGAAGTGTAGATAGGACGGGATATGTAAGTAAATGGAAGGTCAGGATGGTGCCCTCCATTTGTCTGTCTGTCTGTCTGTCTGTCTGTCTGTCTGTCTGTCTGTCTGTCTGTCTGTCTGTCTGTCTGTCTGTCTGTCTGTCTGTCTGTCTGTCTGTCTTTCTCTTTTCTCCCGTGTAGAAACACACACACACACACACACACACACACACACACACACACACACACACACACACACACACACACACACACACACACCATGGAATTATATGAGCAACTGCTACCATGGTGATGGCAGCAATCAGATATCCCCACAGCCCAGACCAACACACTGCTGCAGACACTCAGTATAAAAGCGCACACACACACACACACACACACACACACACACACACACACACACACACACACACACACACACACACACACACACACACACACACACACACACACACACACACTATTCCTGAAAAGTTGCAATGCGAAAATGGTAGCCATCGTTCTCACGATAATACAAATCTAAACATATATATATTTTTAATTCTTGTTTAAAAAAGATCTGCCTAACGATGGGTTTCTGAACTGCCCACATTCCTCCTATGAGACACAGACAGAGTAGAAAGAAATTGTGCTATTTTATCATAAACATATAGTGAGGACCAATTATATGAAGATAGGTTGAAAAGTGTTGAAGTGGTCCTTTAACCCAGAGGTTCCCAAACTTTTCAGTTCGAGACCCAAATGAGAGATTAGATGTTTACCTGGCAAACTTTTATTTTATTTTTTATTTTTTTTAAGAACTACCAAATTGATATATATTTGGCTGTGGAGAAATAGCAGATGTACAAGCTCGCAGCGTGGAACAAAGTGATGCGCTGTGAAATTGTATATCTGCTATGTGCTATCTTTGAATAGCAGCACGTTTTTCAGAAAACCTAACAAGGTTAGGATTTATAGATTTTCAAAGGTGTTTTTAAAATGGGCCTCAGGTCTCTAATGGGTTAATGTAGCATCAAAATCACTTTAACCTTATTTACAAATAGCTAGTGTTTATAGAGTTACAGTGCTTAAACTGATCAGTTTAACCACCGCTTTCAACACATCATGAATCTGTGACTTGTTGTGAGCTTGTAGATCTTAGGGCTTTCACTTCTAGTGATTTTTACTAGTTGACTAGTTGCCTAGTTTTCTAGTCGACTAGTCGACTTTAAAAACTGTGTACATTGGTGACTATAATAGGGAATAAATAATAATAATAACTTTTTTTTTCTTATGAGCTAGTCAACTAGTACCAACAAGGTCGACTAGTGGATTTACTAGTCGGTAGTTGAATAATCAAATCAAATCAAATCAAACTTTATTTATAAAGCACATTTAAAACAATCGAAATTGACCAAAGTGCTGTACAGGGTGAGACAAAAACATCAACAATTTATACCACAACAACAAAAACATATAACACAATAACGCAAGTGCAATAAAACAAAACATTAGGTGCGATTAAAAGCCAAAGAATAAAAATGTGTTTTAAGAAGTGATTTAAAAGACTCAACAGAGTTTGCATTTTTTATATTGAAGGGCAGACTATTCCAGAGCCTAGGAGCAGCAGAGGCAAAGGCACGGTCGCCCCTACTCCTGAGGTTCGTTTTGTGAGCTTCCAGGAGCAGCTTGTCTGTTGACCTCAGTGCCCTTTGTGGGGTGTAAGGGACGAGAAGTTCCGTTAAATAAGAGGGGGCTAGGCCGTGCAGGGATTTATAAGTAAATAAAATAATCTTAAAATCTATTCTAAAAATGACAGGGAGCCAGTGAAGTTCAGCTAAAACTGGTGTTATGTGTTCTCGTTTTTTTGTGCCGGTGAGGAGGCGAGCAGCAGCATTTTGCACCAACTGCAGGCGCTTTAGTGATGCCTGGTCAATGCCGGAGAAGAGGGAGTTACAATAGTCCAGTCTTGAGGATATAAAGGCATGTATTGCCATCTCCAGCTGTTTGGGTGGAAGATAGGGTTTGACCTTTGCCAGCAATCGTAACTGAAAGAAGCTGCTTTTTACTACAGAACTAATGTTTTTGTTGAGTGTGAAGTTACTGTCGAAAGTGAAACCAAGGTTTTTGACGGAGGAGCAGATGTTTGAGCTGAGAGGGTGAATGGGATGGTGTTATTTTTGTACGGTGTAGTGTCAAGGCCAAAGAATATCACTTCTGTTTTATTTGAATTCAGATTTAAGTGAGTTATGGGTGTTGGTGGTGAGGGGTAGATAAATTTGGACATCATCCGCGTAGCAATGGTATGCGATGTTGTGTTTTTTGAGGATTGCTCAATACTAGACTAGTTGCTTAAAGCCCTAGTAGATCTGCTATAAAAATAAGACAAATACACATTAATCTGGGGGTCCTTGACATGAAAACAATTTGGAACTACTGACATGACCTGAGTCTACTATAATGTTCTCTAAAAGAACAACCTGACCATTGTTTTACAGTTAGTTCAATTTACAGGAGATTACTGTGTGTTCCAGTGTTTCGATCTGCAGTGTCGTGCGTGCGTGCGTTTGTGCGTGCGTTTGTGCGTGCGTGTGCGTTTATACTGGAGCCATAAAATACTTTTCAATCAATACAGCAGCTGTTTTAAATCATTCACAAGCAGCTCGATTGATCTGATTGGATTGATATGGAAAACCTGTTGAATGGCAGTTGTGTGCAGTGCTGTGTGCTAAGTGCATCTCTGTGCAGAGTCAACTATACATTCTGATGGCACACAGCCTGCTGCCATATCTTTATGTTTATTTGATTGAGAGAATATTGGAGGTGGCATGCTTGCACAGTGGTGGAAAGCAAGTAATTTAATTTACTCAAGTAAGTACAATGTTGAGTTGTTTTTTAAATATTTCTATACTTCTACTCCACTACATCTCAGAGGCAAATATTGTAGTTTTTACTCTACTGCAATTTCCAATTATTTAGTTACTTATTAGTACTTTATGTTATACTTCGGCTATTCAAAAAAATCTACAAGCTCACATTGCGTCACAATTGATTGAATAATGTGTGATCTTAGATCGTATATTTTCCAAAAGGTTGACATTTAGAACCATGTCAGTAGTACTTTAGAGATATTTTGATGCCAATACATTTGAACTTTTACTGAAGTTAGATTTTGGATACAGTAGGCCTTGAAACGGAGTGTTTTTATATTGTAGTATTGCTGTTATTATGCAAGTAAAATCAAGGCAAGGCAGAGTCTGATGTAATGTACGCATTTTTTTTTTTGCCATTCTGAATTCTTATAGACGGGTTTAATATCGCGTCAAGAACTGTGTTCCAAAAATAATCGGTGGTTTGACTCATATGGATATGAAGCATCAACTGACGGCGAGAAAAAGCTAACGTTACCGCTGCCAAATTAATATTTTCTTTTGCCAGAAACAGACTGTATCAATCATGAGACGATTCTGTTATTCTGTTATTCTCCATAGAGAAATGACTTCTGTGACCTAGGGGATGAATGAGTTGACGTACAGTACGCCAGGACTTCAGTAGCACATTTCTACAACAAGGCAATTCAATGTGCTTTACACAGAACAGAACATCAAGCAAGGAAACACAATTATAGGCTACTATAACATTAGCATGCATAAAACAAAATAAGTAAAAAAAAAAAACCCAAAAAGAAAACAGATACTTTATACAGTGCAGAAGAGCAGGAAAAAGTAACTCAATCAAAGGCAAACAGAAAGGTCCTTATAGTTGTGTTTTAAAATAAATAAGACACACAAACACACACTTTTGGCTATAGCGGTGGCCTCTAATTTGCCGTGTGTAAGTGACCTTCTGATGATCACAAGACCAAGCAGGACCCCACGTGGTGTCCTCCACAATGCCCGCTTTCTTCAGCAGCAGGAACCTTGTGATCTAGCTGCGCTGTCTAAGGGCTCAGAGAGGCTGAGAGAGCGCACACACACACGTACACACACGCACGCACGCACGCACGCACGCACGCACGCACGCACGCACGCACGCACGCACGCACACACACACACACACACACACACACACACACACACACACACTCAAACACACGCTGCAGGCAGAAGAAAGGGGGATGGTGTGGAGGGGATTCACATAAGTCTCCGCATTAGTGTCACATGGCTCATCTCCTTACTGTGTCTCTATGGGCGAGGGAAGCAGGTGGTGCAGATAACTGAGCAGCCAATGATTCTACTATCAACCTGGTAGAGACCAGTCAGGAAGGAAGGGGACTCCATTTCTCTGATCCTCCTGAGCCGGAGAATCTGAAAGAAAATACATGTATTTTTACATTTTGCAATAGTGCTGCAACTATCCATTATCTTCGCAGCGATTATTTAATAAATTACTTTCCCGATTAATCTAATAATCGAGAAGTGAGTTTAAAAGAAATAATGTGTTAAAGTTTCTTCTGCCGGTGCCTAGTAATTATGAAGTATTATAATACTTGACTTTATAATTCCAATTCTAAAATGCTTTATAATGTGTTATGATAATTGTTACAGTATAAATCGTTATAATTATACATTGTTACAAGCATAATGCTCATAATAGTATACCGTATGTGACTATGTGTATAATGCATTATAGACATGGGATGCATGTCAGTGAATTGATTAAGCATGTAAGCCCTATTTTCTACTTTGTTGCACAACGGTGTCGTGCCGAGATAGTGAAAATCTCTCAAAGCTACATTTAGTTTGATTAACTGTTGCACCTCTGTTTTGTGATGTTGCATTGCACTCCAGCTTTAGAACACCATGCTTTTATTTGTCTCAGTGATTGAAGAGCCTTCTAACTGTCTCCTCCTTTCATCTACACAGTGTGTACACTTTCAGCCTCGCATCCCTACTCTGGGCATGAGCAGGAGGGGTAAACCTATTATAAAATGAAGGACGGAACCTCTGTCCGTCCGTCTGTCTCATCTGCATTTTCTCTCTCAATAGGTTCAGCAATTCATCTGAACATGCACACGGGCATTGACCATTTTATTTAGCATATGCAGACAGTGAGGAAGCTGCTTATTAGTGTTTTTATGTGAACAGTGGAGAGTCCCCGTTACGGTCCCTGTAGCCCAGTGGTGCCCAAAAGGTAGATCGTGATCTACCAGTAGATCACAAAGGTAGATCACATGCCCTAAAAATATATAATTTAAAATATAAAAAACTGTCACTGCCACTTGAATTAAGGTGACTTGATTGACATCAGCTCGAACCCACAATCCAATACTTTGTTTTCAAGATTGTTGCACACAAACATCATTAGCATTACAAAGTTATAATTTATCTGAAAATACTATACCAATATATACCATATATATACCAATTCAATTTCCCCCCTCTATTTCCTATTCCAAGTGTGTTTGTCTTATATGTAACGACAGTACGACAGTGCCGTGCAGCTCAGCATCCATTTTTGTGTGGGTAGATCTTGTTTAGCTGGTCATTTTAAAAGTAGATCCCAAGTAAAAAATGCGTGGGCACCCCTGCCGGGCCAGTGTAGCCTATATGGGATCAGTAGCCACTGAGTGGACATATAGCTTTGGGGCTATAACAGTATACATGCTCACAAACGCAACGCCACACAGAGAACGGCGGTAGGCTACAAAGTTAGAAAGGAGTTTGACTTATAGCGCCTGTTTCTTCAGCTCAGACATCCTTTTATGAGCTGCGAGCAGCTTTGCATATCAATGTCCATAGTACTCCCCCATAGCACATGCACGCACATTTGACACGCATCGACGGCGGGTCATAAATTACAGTGCTGTCACCACAGGATGACATGATGAGCAGCTTCCACTCAAAAAGTGTGTAACTATTGCGAGCGCATAACCCAAAAGCCATGCATATAGTTTGGGTGTTCACAATGGACTATGGACTATAGTGATAGATTAATCAAAAAAATTGATTTTTACCACAGCTATCAGCCACTAGAGTAGTGTGGTGGTGATTACCATGCAGAAACACTTTGCTCTCTCGCTGTATCTTGGTAAGAGTTTTGTTTGGCAGCCCAAAAACATCGCTGTCTACCAAAACTGTGAAAACATCAGAATGCAGTGAGTTCCTGCAGTGGCTGATGACTGCTAGAAATGTTATTTATTGTTTTGTTATACTGTATTATGCCTTTACGTGAGATCAAGTTAGCCATGAAGATTTACAACGAGGCACACGATGGCACACACATTGTTGACAGCCCCGGGGGTGCAGTACTTAGTTTAGACAGTACTTGGTTTAGACTAGTCATTGGTTAGACCTACAGTCGTCCTACAACTACAACCTATCTCAAACCCTCACCCTAACCCTAACCTCCCACGGGGCAGCACCTAACCTTAACCCATGTCTAACCAATGACTAGTCTAAGTATGCACCCCAGCCCCGGAGTAAAACCAGCACAATACGGATACAGATTGTGACTCTTGACAGGCTGTGTGGTATTATCACCATTCTATTCAGCTTAACACTGCGGTCCCTGTACTAATACTGCTGACTGACTTGATACTGCAGGAACAGTGTGGTGAAGTGTTGGCTCCGTGAGCACAGAGACACTGAGCTGTCAAGTGGCAGTCCAGTGCTACTGAACGGCGACACAGCGAGGCAGCATGTCAGCTATAGC
>NC_136809.1:15230049-15560049 GCF_951216825.1 Electrona antarctica | reverse complement strand
CCCTATATTGGAAGGGACAGAAGTGCCTCCTTGTTGATGGTGTCCTTGTCACCTGCTATTCTTCCATGCTTGCACACAAATAATTACAAGTATATCCTCACTGTCCCTCCTGGCCTCGGAGCAAACTGTCTGCAGTTACACATCCCCATCTAAATGTTAATATTATGCTGCATGGGCATCATTTTACAAAGTGTATGTAGCTGGACAGGAGAAGAGCTGATGCGTCTTGTTTTGCTGTGCTCTCAGGAAAAAAAAGACAAACTCAAAGTGCAGCATATCATACTGCTCGGTAGTGAGTCTAGTGATAGATTTTGGGCATGTCATTGTATAGGCAGATGAATCTGTCTCAAAGCGGTGGCACACCCTCTCCAAAGAAGGGCTTTGTGTGTCCCTATGTACTGTCTGCCTGCTTGAGTACGGCAATACCGCTGGGTGTCCTAAAGTGTCGCTGTTGCACAGCCTAACACACACACACACACACACACACACACACACACACACACACACACACACACACACACATGGCCAGCAAGGAGGGGTCATTACAACCCCACAAAGCCACTGCTCATACTTCACATTATGGTGTGATTTTTTTCAACTCTGTCTGTGTCAAACAGGAGGGCTGTGGACAGTTCAGGAACCCGCCTACCAGTGACATCATCAACAGGGAAACCAAACTTATAGAAACTGCAGGCTTTCTATTCCTAGATAATTAGCATGCTATATAGCCATTGTTCTCGCATTAATAAATATCCAATTATAAAATAATTATTTGTTTGAAAACCAAATCAATGAGGTCACTGGTAGGGGGGGTTTGAAATGTCCACAACCCTCCTATATGATACATACAGTCAGACAGAGTAGAAAACGTTTTTACCATTTTATGTTGAGGATTAGTGAGGACCAATTATATGAAGATATAGGTTGAAATTGGGTGAAGTTGTCCCTTAAGTGGTTGTGCTGCCCTCTCTCCACCTATTGAATAAAGAACGTATTAACGGAGAGGATTAATCGGAAACAGCCGTTGCTTTATCTCAACAGCTGTCCAATCTCATCTGACCAATGTTTAACCCCCGACACCACTTGCTACAATTAGTATTAGTTATCACACACAACACGTAGAAATATAATAAATGTGTTGTTGTTTAAGCAGTGATAAAAGATAGGTGTTACATGCATATGTTTAAAGGCATAAATGGTGTTCTTACTGAATTTATACCAGTCCTTACAGAGATTAAAATAGGGTGCATTTTGCATCCCAAAACGCAGTTTATAGTTATGGGAGGCAATAAAACGACCTCTGCATCCACGGGATGCACTACTGTACTACTGTACTGTTTTTTATTCTAGTTTATTTTGCTAGCTTTATATCATTTCTTCTTCTGTTTTCTACACTAACCGTATAAAATGAAATGGGACTTAAATGCTGCAATTTGTAAAAATGGCAAAATTATGACTCCTAACGTCGTAGAAGTGGGACTCATCAAATGTCATTACATTGAAAACCTATTTACATCACTGCCTTATCTTGTTCTGTTAGTTTGAGCCATCATCATTGTTTAAAAGAGCCCTGTCTGCACTGTTTGCATCCGTCAGTTGTCACATGCGCGTGCCGCGTGTGTGTGCAAGCACACTCACGCACACACACAACACATGCAGCTGGGCAAACCAAACCATCCGCCCCAGGCTTATTATTCTATTTACCTGCATGCTGACACATGCACACACACACACACACACACACACACACACACACACACACACACACACACACACACACACACACACACACACACACACACACACACACACACACACACACACACACACACACACTTTTTGTTAACAATCATTCAACAACACTAAACTAATATCACTATTGACAAGAGTACATTTTAGGTGCATTGTTTACACGCATGCGCGCGCGCACGCACACACACACACACACACACACACACACACACACACACACACACACACACACACAGCCTCGTTCTAATCCAATGCTGCCGGCAAAACTAGGTCTCTAGAGGTTTTTACACTTTTTGTCAGTGCCCGTGTGTTGCCTGATCCTCTCCATTATCAACGGATGTACAAAATAGAGAGCTGATGTGCAAGAATACTAATACTCTCTTCGTGTGTGTGTGTGTGTGGGGGGGGGGAGGGGGGTATCGCATATTTAAAATCTAAATGTGTCCCACATAGAGGAGAGGAGAGGAGAGGAGAGGAGAGGAGAGGAGAGGAGAGGAGAGGAGAGGAGAGGATCATGGTTGCATAGTAACTGCTCCATCGTTTGTCTCCATTTTGTTGACTTCTTCTTTAAAGGACAACTTTGGGTTTTTTTCAACCAAGGTTCATGTTTTAGGTTGTTATTAGACAAAGTAAGAGATGAGTGTAATATTATTTTCTTGCATTTACTGCTTTCTTTCAATTTTACCTATTTTTGACAGGGGGCGGGGTCATTCGAACAAGTGGCTCAATGTCTTTTTGTTTTCTTTTTTCTTACAAAGTTTTACGGCAATGTCTTTATTATTATTTATTTACTATAGTCCTACTAGACCCCAGGAAATTACATCTGGCCACAAAATATCACGGGATCTATTGATTGTGAAGGGGGATAGTATATGCCATACTGTGTGTCGTATATAGGCTCAATATGTCAGTTGTGCACCTCCCCCTTCACATTCAATAGATCCCATTATCTTTTGTGGCCAAATGTAATTTCCTGGGGTCTAGTAGGAGTCGGACTATAAAATAATAATAAAGAAATTGTCATAAACCTTTGTTTCAAAAAAAACATTGAGCCACTTGCCCCCGCCCCCCTTTCAAAAATAGCTAAAATAGCTAAAATCGGTAAAACGAAAGAAAGCAGCAAATGGAAAATAATTAATAATCTTTTACTTTCTCTAATAACAACCTAAAAGATAAACACCCATGTATGCTCCCTACCCATATCAAACTGGTCCTCAGCATCAAGACTTTTAAATGTCACCTTAAGTCCCACCTTGGCTTTTGATCCTGTTTGAGAGTTCTGTGGTCTTTGCTTTGTTTCACTGTCTGCTGACGCTGCTGGGTGTGTCTTGTATTCTTGACGATGCGTATCCCTTCCCTTTGTTGTTCCTTTTTGTTGATCGTTTTTTTTCTGTGTTTTCACTGCCCCCTTATCATGTGCATGGTCCTTCTTTCCTTCCTCTCTCCAGCTCTTCTCCATCGTGATCTTCGGCTGCATCGCCAACGAGGGCTACACCAACCGTCCCGACGAGGTGGAGGAGTTCTGCATCTTCAACCGCAACCAGAATGCCTGTAACTACGGCGTCTTCATGGGCTCCATGGCCTTCATGTGCTGCATGGCCTTCCTGGCCCTGGACGTCTACTTCCCCCAGATCAGCAGCGTCAAGGATCGCAAGAAAGCCGTTCTGGCCGACGTCGGTGTGTCAGGTAAATCTACATAGTTGACTTTCCACCCTTCCTTTATTCATTTGAATCCCTATTTATTATGACACTGCTCCTCAGAGTCGAGAGAGTCTGTGTGTGTGTGCGTGCGTGCGTGCGTGCATGCGTGCGTGCGAGTGTTTCTAATTATACAAATGAAACAAAACAGAGCATCAAATCCCAGACCTGTACCAAGAAAATACCGTACTTAATTGTTGGAAAGACATTAACATTGAGAGGGGGGGAAACACATACCGTACAATATACACCCATACACATCTATCTTGTATTACCTTCTGCAGATATTTCATCTCCTCTTAGCGGTAAGGGGGTCTTTCCATTTGAAAAGAATCAGTCGCACATGAAAGAATGATCAGTAAATAAGTGATGGGTAATGAACAGAACATAAAAAGCATGTCCATTTAGTACCAGAATCGATGAAACTGATCCTGATATGCTACACTGCATATCCTATCAATTGTATGTGAGAATTTCCTACAATTTGTCTCCATTTGGAGATACTAAAGCAGGCACACTGAAGACTGAACCCATTGCCAAAATCAGGGCCTCCTTTGTGGGAGGCTGAAACATGATGACCGTACAGTAGCCACACAGTAGCCTGAGATAGACAGGGAGTGAGAGAGAGAGAGAGAGAGAGAGAGAGAGAGAGAGAGAGAGACAAAGAGAGAGAGAGAGTGAGAGGGAGGGAGGGAGGGAGGGAAGAGAGAGAAAGAGAGAGTCAAGCGCAATTTATATAAGCTTAAAGATGCATTGTGATTTGTGTGCTTTTAGATCTGCTATTTGTGGCGCATAAATTTGTAGGCTAACTGTGTAGTCCTCAACCCTGTGGTATATCTACTTATCCTTTCTTGTACACTCTGTTATGGAGCGGATATGAAAGGATGAGGAAATTATGACACATGCAGCCTTTTTTAAATGCCGTGCTCTCCACCTTTCTTTCCCTCCCACTCTCTCTCTGTCCCTCTCCGCCTCTCTGTGCCTGTGTCTCCCCCACGCTCTCTCTCTCTCTCTCTCTCTCTCTCTCTCTCTCTCTCTCTCTCTCTCGCCCCCTAGCGTTCTGGTCTTTCATGTGGTTTGTGGGATTCTGCTTCCTGGCCAATCAGTGGCAGGTGTCCACGCCTGACGACAACCCCCTGAGAGAGGGAGGGGACGCTGCCAGGGCCGCTATCACATTCTCCTTCTTCTCCATCTTTACCTGGGTAAGAGCTGTGTGTGTGTGTGTGTGTGTGTGTGTGTGTGTGTGTGTGTGTGTGTGTGTGTGTGTGTGTGTGTGTGTGTGTGTGTGTGTGTGTGTGTGTGTGTGTGTGTGTGTGTGTGTGTGTGTGTGTGTGTGTGTGTGTGTGTGTGTGTGTGTGTGTGTGTGTGTGTGTGTGTGTGTGTGTGTTTGTGTGCAGCATAGCATAATCATAATATAGCATATTATTAATGTTACAATGTCTCCCTCTACTGGATTGGACACTCGTGCACATGTGAGCAACTGACTGTGTGTGACTGTGAACGTGTGTTCATTGGCATTCATACTGTGTGTGTGTGTGTATGTGTACATATTCCTCCACAGGGTGCACAGACTCTCTTCTCGCTGGATAAGTTAAAGACTGTATCATTTGAAGAGGAGTACAACAAACTGTTCCCCTCCCAGCCTCATCTTCCCCTAGTCTGATGACTGTGTCTCTTCCTGGTTTTTAGACAGCTGGTGGATGGAAAATGAAGCTCGCGCGCGGCTTCCACTTGCCGTGGAGGCAAGCGTCTCCCGTGTTCTGGCCGACGGGTGGAGCTTCATTTCCATCCACCAGCTGTCTAAAAACCAGGAAGAGATGCCTGCTCTGAGCGGAAGATTTCCACGCCTAGACGCCCAAGTGTGCTTACACTGTAACTGTGTCTTCCTCTGCTGCTGTAGCCCTCTTTACCTGCACATACACACACGCACACACACACACACACACACACACACACACACACACACACACACGCACGCACGCACGCACACACACACACACACACACACACACACACACACACACACACACACACACACACACACACACACACACAATACACACACACATTACTGTATGGAGCTTGGAGGAAATATTTGATGTTATGCTGTCTCAACCACGATTGTGGACCTCTTAATCTTGTGTTTTATTTGACTTTCATAATGACTTTTACAGATTTTGTCTTGATTTTTGGTAAATAAAAAATCCCGCCTATATACAGTAGCTACCTTGTAAAAAAATATGTTTTCTCTTTTTAAACAAGATATTTTTGGGGCTTTTCTGCCTTTATTTATAGATTACAGTGTAGATAGACAGGAAACGGGGGGAGAGACGGGGAGGGACTTGCTGCAGCAAAGATCGTCGGGAACAGGACTCGAACCCGCGATGCACTGCCAGGCCGTTTATGTGCCTATAGGTGCCTGGACCGCTGGACCACGGCCTGGGCTTCTTTTTTTTCTTCTAATCACACCACATTACACCCTAGTGTCCCTATTTTGGGCATGCCATTATAGGCCGGTGTCACATGGCGACAATAACAGATCTACAAGCTCATAATGCGTCATGATGCACTGTGTGTGTGTGACACTGTCATACCTGTACAGGTCTGTAACTCTGACAGTTATGGGGGTCCTTTTAAAATTAAAAGGCTAGAAAACCATTTTGTCATGGCATGTATTATTTATTAGTTTAATAACTAAATTTTTGGAGTGAGTACATGTTTAGATGCCTGTCAGCTGGTCAGACAATGCTGATCCACTTGTTTACGACCCAAAAAATGTGTGCAGACTAATTTTACGACAGCTCCAGACCAGACATGAGATTTGGCATGGCGTACATCAAAGTTCAATGTCAAAATAATGAATGAATGAATGAATATTTATTATTTAAAACATTGAAAAATTAGTTTCCATTGTGATACTATAATAAAAAGGAAGTTAAAGTATACTATGTTCTAGTGATGGGAGTACCACAGACGAAAAACAGTCTAAGTCCAAATTTCAGACTGACCCCTCCACGAAAAGGCCTCGGTGTCCTGAACCCTTATCTATCATTTATATATTATGGATCAACAGTGTGGACTTAGACTGTTGGTCTGTGGTACTCATTGGAAAACACATCGGTATCGGCCGATTTGAGTTGTTTTTAGATTAATCGCCATCGGTTCGATTAATCAATCAGACCGATTAATTGGTCTGTCTTTACAGATAAACAAGCCCAAAGTAACAGCTTGAACAGATCTACAGGCTCACAATATTAAATATAAAGGTATTTAAGTTAAATCTGACTTGCCTAAGCCTGCAGTGCAGACACCCTGTTACATGTATTTTTCAGAATGGACAAAATTATTATAATTTTTGAGTGGTGCAAACCACTCCAACAACTGGCTTTGTACCCGTGTTTGTTCGTACCAAAAAACCGAGCATGCAGGTTGCTATGGTTAGCAACCAAAAAAACGAGCATGGTTGCTATGGTTAGTATGTGACGTCACTGACATAGCTGATCAGACTATATAAGACCTTGCACCACTCAGTTCACACGGGTGTGATTTTTCAATACAGAATGAGATCATATCGACATCCGTAATATCGGTTATCGGCCATAACAGCAATTAATTATATCGAATATCTATATCAGCCAAAATGTCTCATCGGCACATCCCTACTATGTTCCATTGATTCCATTGATCACCATACAGCCCACCCATATGACATCAGATTTTCAATGGGCCCTGAACCAGAAAACTAAATCAGAAAACTGGTTTAGACACACCAGTACATCTGAAGAGCAAATATGAAGCAGCATCCTGGTACAAATGAATATGCCCTTAAATCAACAGGATTGTCATCTGAAAATCTCTCTCTCTCTCTCTCTCTCTCTCTCTCTCTTTCTTTTATGTTGAAAGACCTCTAATTATCTCTACACAGTGAGATGTGTGGTGTTTGACAGTGCTGTGTATCGCTTGTTTAATCATGCACACCGCCACCGCTTAATTGCAGTGTCCCTTTATCCGGTATAGTTCAAAGTGGCAAATCTTTTAGAGCCACAAAGAACAGATAAATGCATCTTTCTTATATGAGAACTAACATACTGTACATCTTTAATGGCTGAAGCTATCTAATAAGCTTTGCCAACTTTCTTGCCAACTAATCAACTTCTGCTTCTCTCTCTCTTTGTTCTCTCTCTCTTTCCAACTTTTATTGTTAAACTCCCAACATCTCTGCCATAATACCTTCTTAAACCTGCTCACGTCCCCTGCTTCAAATCTATCATTTTATCCATATCTGTTCCATTCATCTATCCATCCATCTATCCATCCACCCACCCAACCACTCGCCCACCGACCTATCCATCCATCCACCCACCCAACCACTCGCCCACCGACCTATCCATCCACCCATATATTCGACCCACCCATCCTCCTGCACTTGGCTTCTGTCTTCGTGTCTGCTTCCGGCACCTTCTGTCTATCCCTCCATTCATCCCCATTCATCCCCCAAGGCTGTTCAGTCATTCCTGGGTTTCCAGAGGTACAAGCTGGGGGCCGACTCGGCCCTGTTCTCACAGGAGTACACGGACCCCAGCCAGGACCCAGCGGCAGCAGGAGGAGAAGGAGGAGCCCCCTACTCCTCATACACCGGAGGTGAAGACACGGAGACCCCGGGAGGAGTGCAGGCCAACAGTGAAGGCACCGGTGGCTACCAGAGTCAGGACTACTGAGAGGGTGGGCTGTGGGGAAGTAGAGTTATAAGAGAGGGGAAGGGTGAAGTGGCCCGTAGACACTGGATTAGGGTTTGAACGTTTTGTTTGCGATTGCTCCACTGATTGCTATAGTACGGTGGTTCTCAAGCTCCATAACTCTGAGACTGCACAAATGGAACCAAATGGACCCTGTATTGTTCCATTTGGTTCCATTTGTACACTTGAGTTATATAGACCTGTAAAGGTCCATGTGGAACCCCTTCAAGGAACCTTGAGGGTCCCTGAGCCCCACTTTGAGAACCACTGCTATAGTACAAAAACGATGGAAGCTAGATCTCTAGTCCGAGGTTTTGGGCAACTTCACCCATAACATACAGTATAAAGGTTTAAAGATTCTAATTACTTCAGGAGTCGGTCAGTCGGTAGCCAGAAGAAGTTGATTTTCATCTGTACTGGAGATAGAATAGAGGGATGTACAATCCATGTTTAGGATTTGGGGAGTTAAGTGCCAGGGAGAGTTTTGTTGGGGAGGGATTGGTGTAATGCCCAGTTTATGCTCTGTATTATGGTGGTGTGTCGCACACCAAATACAGCCAATCTATAAGCTCACAACGTGTTTCATCCGCGACGTGTGACGAGCTTATAGATTGGCTATTTTTGGCGATCCACACCGTTGTACAACAAAGTATAAATGGGAGTTAGGAAGACGGGTCACCGTGTTAAGATCGTTGCTTGTGACCACATTGCCTTCATCCTCTGAGGTCAACTATTGCCATGCTATCTGACCAGGATCAGCATTGAAATACAGACAAACACATGGACAGGCAAGAACGCACGCACACGTCGCGTACACTACACACACAGGCACATATAAAAGCAAACATACACAGCACAATGGTTGAGATTTAGAACATACACTAGTTTCAGACAGTTGACAGAATTCCTACAGTCAGTGGTGCATTATAGTTCATCTGCCCAGGCAAGACAACTGCTATTGCATATCAGGCGATAATCCCCAGAAATGTAGGCAATAGCCTAAGTAGCTTTGTTTTGAATATTTGAACACAGGAGCGTGTTAATGAGTATAAGGACAATTAAACCTGATTTATACTTCTTCATATGGTGAAGTATAAATCTGCCTTTAATGTCTAACCTTTTCTTTCTTTGGGTGTGAGAGAGTATGGAAGCTGTGAGACTAATGTGTTTCTTGTTTGTCAGACGAACACACTTTTTTTCCTTGACTGTTGCCTTAGTGTTGACTGCCAAGCAAAATTTAACTAACACAGAGCAACACATATTGTACCCAACGCATAGTATCACAGTTACCTTTCTCTAGCCTTACAGCAGAAATATAGCTAAATTATTTCATCTTCTTTTTGCCCTCAAGCACGTACAACCGCGAACAAAACTTGTATTTGTCACAGGTAATATCTTAATGCTGGCTTGCAGTGGGCTAGTACCCACTGAAACACAAGTACTATCTCATATATTTCAGGCCAGTAGGTCTATGAAAGAATATTAATAAGCTGCAGGAATTTTATCTATTCATTTATGTTTTTTTTGTTTGTTTTTTTGACAAATATATAGAGGAATTTATGCAGGATGGACCTAATCTGACACCACTGAATACTATGATCAAATATGGACATTGCATCACTCCAATTTCTGAAAATATCTCTCTCTATAAATATATGTAAATCTGTAATTCAATATAGGGGTGTGTGGAAAACAAGAATATGGCTTTATTTTAGGGCATTATGCTAGTTCTGTACAAAATTAAAAAACAAAAAGTATATGGCCTATTGTATTAATTTAGTGTTATTGTGACCAGATAAAGTGGTAAGTTCATCCTTGCCTCATCGTCCATGTTGCTTTCAGTACGGAGATGTTTTTATTTTGGAATAATAATAATTACTATGAAAAACACTGAAACAAAAATGTGACCAAACTATCAAATAACATAGTATATATAATTATATCAATAGATGTAGGATTGTGTGACGTTTCTCTGTGAGTTCCAGTAAAAATCAAAGTATAAAAATATATTATTATTATTATTAATAATAATAATAATAGGCTAAACAAATAAATAAAAGGAAGAAAAAAAAGATGGTGTACAAATGTATGTTTTTGATGTGTTGAATTTTAACCAATAAAAATAAAATAAATACTGACAAAAGTATAATTTGTGTTGATGTATACATTTGTTACTGCACATGTGGCAACTATTCATTTCTGATCTACCAGTCCAGATCACATTGGGCCTTTGAGGTAGATCAAGGGATCATTTGAAAAATCTAGTCAAAGATATCCATAACCATTAATTTATTTTATAAGACATTCTTTGGCAGATTATTAAGTCAGACTTCATAATTGATATTCAATTATTTCACTAATTATGTTCTGATTAGTAAAAGACTAAAGACTTATTTTCACTGTCTACTTGGCAGCCAAGTAAAAAAATACATTAGTAAACTAGGTGGAGGTTTCATGGATTTCTGTATTGTTTGTTACAATAGTGCAGCAATAGAGGGTATGCGCATGCTTAAAGTGAATGGCACATCGAGTGGCAAATCGAGTGGCAAAGGAACATGCAAAGTGAGTTTAACATTGTTTAACGTTGTTTAATGCAATCAGATAGGACTTTTCTGTTTGGATGTATGGGCTGTCAAGGCCAGAAAGTAGTTTTTGCCACTCAGTAGGCGTTCCTGCATAACTTCCTGGTTTGATGATGATGTCACGCGCATACCCTCTATAGTTATTTTAACTACAAGTAGGTGAATTTTGGTGGCAGTATACTACCACTACACATGGGATAAAGAAAAGTGTATTGATTCCAAGACATGCACGCACGCATACACACACACACACACACACTCTGGTGTCTTGCCTTCAAACTTTGCACAAAAAACAATGGGGTTTCTTGCACATTATGGCAGATATTATATTAAGGCCCTTGAAATCCTGAGTCTATCCCAATATTTGGTCTTTCAAGATTTCTGTTCTGCAGTACATGCACAACAGAGCTGCATCCATCCGCATCCTCAGAGGAGTTTGTTCAACCACCACTATAAGTTCTATAACACTGATTTTCAACTTCAAGGACCTCCAGTTTGATATGCATTAGGCCACGGGACTGATCCCCATTTGATACTCTGGTACCCAAATCTACACTTTTATTTATAAACTCTGGTAAGGGTCCATTTATTGTACTATAAGTACGAGTGCATGTGGTAGCCTATAGAGTATACTTCTATCTATCTATCTATCTATCTATCTATCTATCTATGCACCAAGTCTCTGTCTGTATGTCTGTGAGTGTGTGTGTAATCCACGTAACTTGAGAACCGTTAGCCCCACCGACTTCAAATTCGACAGGTCGGAACCCAAGGTTGTCCAGAACCGCCAAAAAAAGCCTCTGCCCGGGCTCTGGACCGGGCCCCTGCCCATCATCCATATATGGAGCTGGCCTGTTCTGACCTCACAACACTCCATATTTGGGCATTCCCGACACAGAACTCCACAAGCTGGCTGCATATAGTCCATATGTGGGCATGCCTTACAAATAACTCCATATATGGGCAATTGGGCATAAAAGGGACTCAAGGGAGGACATAATATCTGGGTGGGGCATGCATTTCCAACTTGCATCGTTCCAAGTAGGCCAGTGCCCAACGGGCACCGCTGTAGAGGCTCCAACGCATAATATCTGGGTGGGGCATTCATTTCCAACTCCCTACTCCCACCAAGTAGCCCTATAATGCTTTGATTCTGCCCTGCATTAATGCAGGGAAGAATCGCCCCTCAAAAAAAATCACCCCTCAATTATTTATTTTTTTGCCAATTAAGGTGCCCCTCCTTGCCCTCCTTGCCAAGTGCCCCGTGCAGCTGCACTTAGCGGCTTATGGTTAATCCGGCCCTTAACGTGATAGGTAATGGAAGTCAGATGCTCTCAGTAGAACTTTTTTTTTATGGTTTTATTTTAATTTTTTAATCCAAAAACTTTTAACCATGACACAATACAGAATATTTAACCATTTTAAGCTTTGACTGCGAATTTGCGCACAGAGTACAGGAGGTCCTTCTTCTGCTGCTTCCTGGTCTTGAGGCTGGCCTCTTGTTTGGTGAGCTGGCGTCGGATAGCTCTGGTCTTCTTGGGCCTCAGGTCCAGGGGCTTGTACTTCTTGCCCTTGTAGAACTTCCTGAGGTTCTCTTTCTGTGTCTGGTTGATGACAGTCAGGACCCTGGCAATAGATTTGCGGACGCCGCAGATCTTGGAGAGTTTGGAGGCAGCTCCGCCCGTCGCTTTGACAACACGAAGCTGGGACAACTCATTCTTCAGGTCGTCCAACTGTTTCAACAGCTCTTCCTTCTTCTTTCCCCTCAGATCTCTCGCCTTGATCTTAGCCATGTTGCTTGACGCTGCCCCGTTGGAAAGCGCTCTCAGTAAAACTGTCAAACACTGACTGAAGAGGAAGCTCTCTGTGCCGGCTAGTTGAATGTTCACGAGCGCCTGATTGGCCGATCTCCCGCGGAACGCACGCCGCTCATTGGCTGAAGGGGGTTTCACTTACGTCTGACTGACGTCATGCGAAGGCGTGTCATAACATACATAACTATACGGAGGTGTGTGCGGTGTTTTTTGATTGATTGATTGAAAATTTTATTAACAGTTTGCAGAAGTGTGTAGTGTGTGGCCGATCTACAAACTCACAAAGCGTCGCGTCAGCGTCACGTTGTGAGCTTGTAGATCAGCTACTTTCACGCACACCACTGTCGTACGACACAAGTCTAAAACACACACATTGCAACACAGTTGTAACTTAATTGTATGTACATACTATTTCCATTAAAACAACTGGCAACTTTTTAAAAGTATTTTTTTTTCTTTTTTTTTCAAAATGGCACAATTTCTTTCTATACTCGGTCTCGGTCTGTGTCTCATAGGAGGGCTGTGGGCAGTTCAGAAACCCAAGCTAATAGAAACTGCAGGCTTTCTAGTCCTGAAAAGTTGCAATGCGAAAATGGAAGCCATCGTTCTCACGATAATAAAAATCTAAACATTTTTGTAAAAAAAAATTGTTTAAAAACAAATCTGCCTAACGATGATGTCACTGGTGGACAGGTTTCTGAACTGCCCACAGCCCTCCTATGAGACACAGACTGAGTAGAAAATAATTGTGCCATTTTATCATGATTATTAGTGAGGACCTATTATATGAACATAGGTTGAAAAGTGGTGAAGTGGTCCTTTAACAAACAACAATAAAACAAAACTATCCAGGCCTGTCGATAACGTTACATGCTCATATTAGGGCATGGCTGTTTGCAGGCAGTTTAGAGCCATGTATTAGACAACGCAATAGAAGAGTCAGAAGATGGTGTTTGCTCAACTTTGCTACGACCTGCGGGAAAGTTGAATCTGGACATAGCGTGAGATTTAGTAACTGTAAATTAAGTGAGTTGATTGATTGATTGATTGAAGAATTTATTAACAGTTTGCAGAATTACAGTACATTTCAAGCACAAACTCAATACAAAGGCTGTTAACTGTGAGTGGACGACCCAATTAAGCATTACACTTGTTTCCAATAGGGTCCACCATGTTCAAATCATCAAAACATTTAGAGACGTACAAATAGACACTTCTATAGACAGAACAGGAATTCATCATAAAGGAGGTAAAAAGGGAATAGAAACATATACAGTGAGGGGGGAAAAAAGGAGTGGGCGGTGGGGGGGATTCACGTTCAGCTCCGTTTGTTTGTTTTCCTTGGAGGAGCTGCGTTGGGTCCATAGAGTATAGGTTGGGTCCCCAAGTCGGCTCCGTGGCCGTACCTTGAGTTGGCTGTGTGGCCGTGACCGTCTCTTGTGTTGTCCTTGCGTTGGGTCCCCAAGTTGGCTCAGTGGCCATACCTTGAGTTAGCTGTGTGGCCGCGACCGTCTCTTGTGTTGTCCTTGCGTTCGTGTTTGAGGGATTCCGATTTTACAGGGGCCAGTTTCGAATTGCAGCCGTCCGTAGGTGCCCTTTGAGAGCGGTTTTGAAAGAGTCAAGGGATTCGCATGTCTTAATGAGTTGATGACAGAGAGATGGAGGAGGATACAGGAGGTGCACGAAAAGGGACGCCGTCAAAGAGCTGGAGGGGAAATGACAATGAGAGGCAGGCTAAGCAGGGTGAAAATGAAAGGGACAATGGAGCTGAGACTGAGCAGAGGAACATCCACATCATGGATAAGAGAGGGTTTCTAGCGTTTCTAGCCATGGTTATAAACTGTGCGGTGGAGATACCGAGAAAGTCGGGAGCGCATTAAAATGGTGCTAGATGCCGCCAGGAGGTTCCTGAATGTGGTGGACAATACATTACGGGAGAGGAGGTGGACGATATGCTGAGAGAGGGCTGTGCCCCCACTCAGGCATAGAACGTGGGAACGGAATAAAAGTAAAGGCAACTAGAAAAAGTGCCCTTCCGGGCACAGGTCTCCACCAGGAGGATAGGAGTGTGTGTGATGTTTGGCAAAATGTTTAGGAGGATGTTTTTTTTTTTTTGCAACAATTTTCTTCATTTTGTTGAGGAAATGCAGAGCCAGATCACTCATAGCATCTCTGAGGATAGAATTCTGGATGAGCAGGATATGTGCAGTATTTTGTACAAAACGGGCCACTCCTGAAAACTTTGGAAGGCAATCTTTGCCAATCAGTGTACAATCTGAGAAATCCAACAGACTTGTCTTGATCACATGACTACAGAGATCATGTGTACCGATTGCCATTTCTTCATACGCCTTTGATGGCAATTGGATGATTTGAGGCATTTTGTTCCAAAAATGTGTTTTGCAAAAATCAACCTGTTGGTGGCGCTATAACAGGCCAATGTGAAAAGGGTGGGATATATTCCTCAGCCTAGTAAGAAAAAGTGTGAAAGATTTCACGTAAATTGCATGCTGCGTTCATGATTTGAGGCTATTGTTCAAAACGGGGCAATCTTGCAAACTGTGAAAGCCAATTATAGCCAATTAGGATGGAATATGAAATATCGGACAGATCCGACTTGAGCACATGACCATGGAGATACTGTGTAACGATTTGTGAGATTTTTGGACAGAATCTGGAGGAGTAATATCAAAAAATGTGTTTTACAAAAGTGGGCCTCCTGGTGGCGCTATAAAAGGCAGATGCGGAAAATGCAAGTCAAAGGTTTGTCCTTGGCCTCTAGGGAGTGTGCATGCAACGTTTCACGCAGATCGGTGCAGTTGTAGGTAAAAAATGTGAAAAGCTGCCTCATGGTGGCGCTATAACTGGCCGTTCTGGAAAATGTGGGGCAGAGGTTCATCGTTGGCATCCAGGGAGTGTGTGTGCAAAGTTTGGCATCGGCCGGGTTAACGGTGCCGGAGATTAGCTGTACACAGACGGACGGAAGGAAGGACGGACGGACACACGGACGGAGTGCAAAACATACTCTCTCCCCATGCCTTCGGGACACACGGACGGAGTGCAAAACATACTCTCTCCCCATGCCTTCGGCCTGGTGGAGACAACAATAAGAGATAATGTGAGGAATGGGTACTCTTTGGGGATCTGCAGAGCTAACCCCATGTGTAGTGGTAGTATACTGCCACCTGGTGTCCAAAATACTTGTAGTTACTTGTAGTTACAAGCCCCAAATGGATTGAACCATTCAATGAGATTCAATGAGATGTTGTTTGTGCTGTAGTAGATCAAGTTGTTGGTGGTGCACTGGTGGTAACACCATTCGGCAGAATGAGATGGACCATGCAGCATTGCAGCTATTGTTTTGTGCTCCAAGGTAAAGTTATTGAACGTTTATTTCAAAACATATACAAGTAAGTATTGGCGTATTTATTACCGTATTATTTTGGTAGCAGCTTGAATGAGTGAAACAGCTAACGTAACAACCAGGGCAGGTTAGCATTTACTACCGACCTCACCTTAATCCATGAGGATATGATCCACGAGGAATATAAAATCAAAAAAAATCTAATCTAGGCCTATCCACACAATCTTTGGCTTCAGTGTATAAACTCACGAATAAAGGCTCAGCTAAGTGGCTAACGTTATTTCACGTTTTTACAGCCCAGATCCAGTTTAATAGCAAACATGATCATAAAGTAGTAGTACATTATAATCATAAACATAATTGTTTGCTTTTCATTGTTCAGTGTTGTTAAGTGTTCCTCAAAGGACCCCCAAATTGATGCACCCCCATTTCAAAGTATGTAAATGCCAGGGACCTCCATAATATAAGGGAAGAGTTGTGTTGAGAATGAGATCTTTCTAACTAGTGATAGATCCAGTTATATAGATCCATGTCATCATCCAGAAACCCCCTAATGATGTTTCATATTTCATATAAACAAACTGGTTTTAGCCAATTTCTTCAACTAGTATGGCTACCAAAACATTATGCTGTCGGGATGAAACCTCCTAACTTTTTTTTTGCATAAATCAGTGCTATTGAACACCCTTTACGTCTGTGTGTTGTTTAAATAAATATTGAACCAATGGAAAGTAGCTTTGGACAAAATCTCTTAACTCCATTGGACCCTCAAACTGTCTTCTAAAGCAACTAACTCCACCACCGCTTCCCCTCTCATGCAAATAATTGACAATATATAAACTCACAACACCAACTTTGATGAGGCAGTATTGCTTTGTTTTGAAAATATAAGGTTTTCTTAATTTCCTGAAAAACGTATAATTTTAATTTCCTGAAAAATCAATGATGATTAATTGTTCCTTTTTTAGATGGGAAGCCAACAAAATGATCCTCACGAGAGCATGTCCTAAAGAAAGGTATCATTACATCACTAAATCTTTAAATCTTTTCACTAAATCTAAAACTATTACATCATTGCCTAATAGTTATATTGTTTCCATGTCGTAAATAGCAGATCTACAAGTCTCTCTGCCCTGTGCAATGTTTGTTTACAATGCCCAGAAGGCAGAAAGGCATGTACATTTGTATTCATATGTTCCATTGTTCAATGCCAAAACACTTAGATAGTTAATCATGGTTATTTGTATGACAATTAATCGTCAATAAAGGTTCATGATTATGAGAGTCCTCAGACTGAGACCGATTCTACAAATGCCTTCTAAGTTCTAAACAAGTAGTTCTTTCGTTCTACTTTTGACCCTTCTGTCACGTGGAACTATGTTTTTGTGCTGCTGCTGGCGTAGTGATACTGGACACAAAAAGTGTGACAGAGGGGTGACAGAGGGGTCAAAGACAAGTTGAACGAAATTTGCGCTATATGGAAGAAATAGGTCAACAATACAAATGACGCTAGTTGTGTGGATTCATTTATTTTCAATGTGTGGCCCCCACCCCCACCAAAACCCCCATCAACTCTACCTGGCACTAATTGGTTAGACTGGGTTAAACAGGAGAGGCAGATATTTATTAACTAACTCTACATACATGAATAGCACCCACTGCGAGGACAAAACTTCATGTAGGCTACAGTAAATACTCCAACAACAGATTATAGCAGGGCAATAATAACACGTAAGTGTTTTAAGCTAGAACACTGGAAAGGAACATTTTTAATATGGTCAATGATTTAAATTACATTTCAAATACATTTTCAATGTGCTTTCAATTTTCCTCTCAAGCTTTACTCGATTTTATTTTCATTGATTTTGTTCTGTTGTAAAGTGCTTTGCATCAATCCATTCCTGAAAGGGTACTGAACGGAATATATTGAAATATACACCTCGACTGAAGTGTAGAATGAATCCAAATGAGACCATTCCAGTTCCAGTATGAAGACAGTGTATTGTATGAGTTTTGACATGCAGGGACAGAGCTGGATGATGAGCGTCTGTTGAAGAGTAGTGGAGGCATTCTCCCACCAGCACACTGCTGCCTGTCCCTAAGAAGGCCAGTGTGGACACCAGAACCATGTCTGATGGCTCCAACACAGGTAGCAGCAACAGACATAATTCAGTATACTATTTAAAATTTGGCATTTAGCAAGCAGATGCTCTTATTTGCAAACTGTTAATCAGGAGAGGGGGCGCTGCTCTTGTGGCGACCAGCAGCGGGTTTTAGTTTAAGGAGTGCTATCCATTCCAGACTGAATACAAGATATCCCTGCTAACCCATCAGTGCATCCACAGCAACCCTCCTTCCTACCTCAAGGAATGAGTCTCCCTTCAACCCTCAACTTGCAACCTCCGCTCTTCAAACCCTGTTACCCACCAAGACCAACCTGCGCACCATGGGTGACCGGGCCTTCTGCTCGGTTGCCCCCGAACTGTGGAACGCCCTCCCCGCCCACCTGAGAGCACCACAGTCGGTTGACTTATTTAAGAGAGGACTTAAAGGGAAACTTCACCCTTTTTGCAACAAAATATATGGCGTTTAGAAGTGTCCCTTTAAGACTTTCATTTTTAACAAAGCATTGTGGGACGGGACTCCCCAAGCGGGGGGTCTTGGGGTCCTCCCCCAGAAACCTTTTAACAGATAAGAAGTGAATGGTGAATTTTGGGAGTTTGATACTTTTATCAGCCTTGCTTTACTAGCATTGGAAAATGCTGGGTACAGTTTCAGCAAAACGTAGGCCTACAGAAATTGATTTGATGACTGAAGCAATGTAAAACCCATCCTTTAATAATAACCATTCATTATTTAAGTGAACATCTCTGTATGATTGCTTGCACTGCCAAACCCCCCAAGCGGGGGATCTGGGGTCCTCCCCCACCAACCTTTTGAGGGGCGCTAGATACAGCTTTTGTCCCCACACGTCTCATATTTGCCATTGATAATGAAAGGAGAAATTAGGTCATATGTAGACGAGCAAATTGGTTATCCAATCACATAAATTCAGTTGTTCATGAGATGATGTATGATGATGTATAATGATAAGAGCGCCCCTCACTTCACACGGGTGTGATTTTTAATATAGTACTGTAGATGTAAGTTCCTGTGTTCTGGTGACTGGACTATTGCATTTCACTGTATGTTGGCATCGACAAATTGCTCCTTAGGCATTTGCAGCTGGTCCAAAACGTTGCTGCCCGTCTCCTCACTGGAACAAAAAGGGGCGACTGTGGCTCAAGAGGTAGAGCAGGTCGTCCAATGATCCATGGGTCGGCGGTTCGAATCCCGGCTCCTCCTGTCTACATGTCGAAGTGTCCTTGGGCAAGACACTGAACCCCAAATTGCTCCCGATGTGCTGGTTGGTACCTTGCATGGCTTCCGCCGCAATCGGTGTATGAATGTGTGTGTGAATGGGTGAATGTAATGCACAATCTATGTAAAGCGCCTTGGATAAAGGCGCTATATAAATGCACCATTTACCATTTTACAAAGAAACGTGAACATATCACTCCAGTCTTAGCCTCGCTTCATTGGCTACCTGTACAATTTCATATTGATTATTTTCAAGATTTTAATGTATTTCTACTTTTAAAATTAGAAATGTGCTACCACCCTCGTCCTTTGCTGATCTAATTGCCAGCTACAACCCACCCAGAGTTTTAAGGTTGGCAGATCAGCTACAGCTGAATGTGCTAGTAACCAATAAACGAACTAAGGGTGACCGGGCCTTTGCGGGGGCTGCGCGGGCCCGGGTGTAGCCGCCGCGGGTGCAGATCTTGGTGGTAGTAGCAAATATTCAAACGAGAACTTTGAAGGCCGAAGTGGAGAAGGGTTCCATGTGAACAGCAGTTGAACATGGGTCAGTCGGTCCTAAGGGATAGGCTCTGGAATAGTTTGCCCCTGGCCTACATATCAGAGCCACCCAGTCGATAGATATTTTTAAATCGCTGCTAAAGACTTATTTTTTTTCTCCTTGGACTTTAAAGTGAAAGCTGAGGTAGCCCTGTTTTCCCCTCACTGGAGTGAGGGGAAAACAGTTTGTGCAGTTTGTGCCTTTTATTTTGCCTGCAAATGTCTGTTTATATTGCGTTTGCTTCTTGCTTTCTAATGCCTATTATATGTCTGTTTATATTGCATTGTTTTCCCTTTGTTTTCTTTTAACCTGTGCAGCACTTTGGTTGACTTTGTCATGTTAAATGTACTATATAAATACATTTTGAGTTGAGTTGGTGAATTTTGGGACTTTGACACCAAATCCAGGAGAAATACCTACCTTCCAAAGCTGATGACTGATCTCTCCCAGTCAGAACTCCAAACTCACTCCATATCTTCTGCCACAGGCTGAAAATGGAACCCCTGGGTCCATTTGGTTCAATTTGTACATTCCCAAAGTCAAATTAACCCTGAGATGGGTTACACTGAGGTTCCAGAGATAAATCTTATAAAATGGGGGTCCATGATCTAATATTATTAAATGTATGGTACTTGAAATGAAAAAGGAAATCAATCACTTCTCTGGGCCCACGCACACATGGACATTTAACTGTCACATTAAAGTGCAGTGCCTTGGACAGCAGACAACAGTGAATGCTCTCTAGAAAGCAATTAGCTTAGCATTAGCTTAAGTCGACTCATTATAGAGTTGTTTAATTCTTGAAGTGTAAACATGCATTTAGCAAATCGGTTTGAAATTAAATTCCAGACAGAGGCTACCATCAGAACAAGCACTGACGTGCCTGTCACCAGACTCTTCTGGTGACAGGCCACCACACATGATTATTTCTGGGCTATGATTGGTTACTGAACTACGTTATAATTGCCACATTTGACTGATTTTTCTTTAAACCAGCCACCTTATTAAATATCTGTCATCCATCCCACTGCTATTTTAATCACACACCTTATGTGACCTGTTCAGTTCCTTTATCTTATTCCAACTTACAACAAAGCTTGTACCACTTTTTTGCCAATATAGTTGAGTTGAACTCTAAAAACGTTAAAGATTATAAGATCTTGTGTTGTGTTGACTGAAACAGCTAGAAATGTGAGATAAAATCTCTTATATCCAGCAGTGTTTTTTTTATCCTAGAATATGATTAAAAGAATACACAACATATTATTCAGAAAAACTGGAATACCACTGTTTTTTCTGTTTGTGGATTTTGTTTTAAATAAATCACTATAAAAGGGGAATGTGATTATGTGAGGTAGTAGATCTGTTCATTGTCAGTGGCATGTATTTCTATACTTTAGTGGTTGTGTTGTGCATGCGTGTATGTGTGTAATTGCAGTGTTTCACTGTTTATAATATATATGGCATTATTTCAGCATTTGACAAATCTTCTAAATCACTAGTTATTCTACTGCGCCTTTTCCCGTATATACACTTTAAAACAATGAGTATCATAATAAGATGCATACAGACACGTTTTAAAATTTTAGATGATTTATCAAGGTATTCAGTTCATATTTACAAGTTATATACATTGTTCTTATATACAAACTAACTACTATATACAAAATGGAATCATTAATAATTAACTAGAATAAGAGTAATAGATCAAAATAGATAAATCAAAACAAAAAACTAACTTAAATTCATTGAACAGTTTGCAACAGTTACAAATATATATCATTGTTCTTATATACAAAATGGAATCATTAATAATTAACTAGAATAAGAGTAATAGATCAAAATAGATAAATCAAAACAAAAAAACGAACTTAAATTCATTGATGAACAGTTTGCAACAGTTACAAATATATATCATTGTTCTTCTATACAAAATGGAATCACGTTTGTGACAAAGCGTCCTTTTCTTGGAGTCTCTTCTCCGCCCATTTCTCTAACCGTCCCTACTGCAATAGGTTGGCCTCTTCCTCCAGCACGGCAGTCATCTTTGATTCCATTTCAACCAACCTCAGTTACAAATATATATCATTGTTCTTCTATACAAAATGGAATCACGTTTGTGACAAAGTGTCCTTTTCTTGGAGTCTCTTCTCCGCCCATTTCTCTAACCGTCCCTTCTGCAATAGGTTGGCCTCTTCCTCCAGCACGGCAGTCATCTTTGATTCCATTTCAACCAACCTCCTTGCCATGTCCAGGAGCTGGAACTTTCTCATTTCCTTGTCCTTCTCCATGGCTGCAATCTTAGTCCTCATCATGTCGACCAAAATCACCATCATGTCGACCAAAATCACCATGTTCTTCCTGTCTTCCTCCATGTCTTTGATCTTCATTTCTTGTGAGAGGAGCCTGGACCTGAACACATTAAGATAAGATAAAATGAGACCTTTATTGATTCTGCCAGGGAAATTCAGTCACCAGAGAAGCACAGCAGTTAAGATGAAGTTAAAGGGTAAGAAAAGTACTGTAAAAACAGCAGAGTAAACGATATCACACTTAAAGAAACACCATCGATAATTAACAAAATATGCAATTACAACACTATAAACCCTTAACAGTGCTTTCATAGTGAAGGATAAAAAAAATAAGAGAACACACAGTAAGCAGCTCAGATAGTGTACTTACTGTAAATTGTCTTTTGCAACGCTCGCTGTCCTTCCAGCATCATGCCTGCTCTTCCTCACTTTGAAGCAGAATTTCTTCTTCTTAGAAGTTTGCTCTGAGGTGAAGACACTCCCTGCATCTAGGGCTGTCACATGAAATTGAAGTTGAAGATTATTGTCATATAAATAATTGCGATTAACGATATTATTATGTTTTTGACATTGAAGATTTGCACAGGGTAGATATGACAAATAAAATAACTCAAATGCACAAATAAATTAATAATGTACTGTGACCAAAACAGGCCAACATAGGGCGCGTTCGGAAACAGCCCACTGAGTGCACTGTACAATGTAAACTAATAGGCGAGTGCACCCATAATGTTATACTTTCAAAAATGTTTTAAAAATAAAGGAAATGGCAGATTCACATAGAAATACAAGCTCACATGCTACATGTGAGCTTGTAGATCTGCATTTTCCACTACTTTTGAAATCTTCCAAACATGTATGAACATTTTACAACAGAATAACTTATAGAATGCAAAGGGTTCTGATGATTATGCAAAGTAATTATGACTATCTCAAATAAGTGCGATTACGTAATTAATAATTGTGACAGCCAGCTTACCTGCTTCCTCAACCTGCTGTCCAATTACATCCTCCTCCTCGACCTTAGAGGCTGCTGGTGGTGGAGTGCTGAATCTGATGATGACAAAAAATTACAATTACAATGTAGGTATTTAGCAGGCGCTTTTATGCAGAGTGACTTACAATAATCAAGGTAACATATTACTACTGTACCCTTACTAGCCTATATACATGTAACATAAAATAAGTTATTTTATAGACATAGAATGCAGAGAGACAATGTAATTCCTGGAGAACTATACCATGCAGGTATAGGCATAAACAGAACCTAGCATCTGTTCAAATAATGCTATCTAAATTACATTATTATCATTGTGGAAGGACTAGAAGAAGTTAAGAACATACCTGGTGTGCCCATCTAGTGTCGAGAACGTCTGGGAACTCAGATTATACCTGATGATGTTTGATTTGCCAAAGAAGCACTTCTTCAGCCTGTAATAGAGAGAGAGAGAGATAGATAGAATATTATCACATTTGCATCATTTAACCACTAGCATGTCTGAAGTAAAATGAGACAGAAGTAGCATGTGCTTAAATTCATATTTAGAATTTTTTTCAGATGTCAAAAATGTCTGAGATGATGGAATGATGATGGATGATGATGGTCATGGAAGGGAAACCTTCCGAAAGCTTCATGGGCAAAGATAATCAACTTCAAAATCTCAAAAAAAACGGTCAAAATGACCTCTCAGACATGCTAGTAAGCAAACAGTGTGCAACCAACCATTACAAACGGTAAAATGTAAATCACAAAAAACCGACCATTTAAATCATTCAATCTCAACATATCAACACTCGACCAACGCCAACGGGCAAAACAACGTGCGGTGCTTAAAGACCAGGGGGAAATCGAATCAGTTAAAACACAACTAACCTCATCAGTAAACTGTCTGTCCTCGGCTTAGTCGGCTGCTTGTTGTTGTTGTTCTCCATGATGATGATGAACAATTCGTTGTTAATAACGATAACGTTAGTTTTCACCGGGTCCGTTCGGTTAGTGTGATCAGATATCCGTTTGAGAGAGATGCGAGTTATGCGACTGTTGTCTGTGATGTCTCTTCAGCGAATGACTTCAAACCTCCCACTCTCAGCTGTGACCATAGAGTATCTGTGACCCGTATGCGAATATTGTGAGGCGAGCTCTGATTGGTGGGAGCGTCGGTCGCCCCACCAATCAGGTTGCTGCGTTGCACCGGCAGCTCCCGTGCGGCAACGTCATCAACTCAACACTCAACGAAACTAAACTTAATCATAGTTTAAGTTAAACTATGATATGATAAACATTTAAACAACAACAAACATCATTGTTTGTTTGCATGAGTAAAAAACACGGCTAATGTTGTCTATTGGATGCTATTGGACTGGCTGGCCACTTGATGTAGCCTACCGGGCGGGCCGAGGCATCACTTTTTTTTGTTTTTTTCAAGTTCAAATGATAGCAGGTGCTGACGTCACGCGTCCAAGGCAAGCACACGTTGAACAACCAATCAGAACGGAGAGGTACACTTTAAAATCATGCATTTTCTAACTAACTATTATAACTGCTGATAACGCTGTCCGTTTGTTAGACGTTTGCTAACTAACCAGCTAACTAGCGTGCTAGCTAAGCTAGCTAGCTAACTAAGCTTGCACGTTAAGCCAGCAACTGCACCTCTCCATTCCATGTTATTATTCATTATGGTCATATCAGATACAGATTATACATCGAAATTGCTCAAGTCCAGCTGAAACCAAACCCTGGAGACTGGAGAACAGAGCGTGAACATTAACAACATAGGCCAACTTTCGTGTGCTAAAACGGCTTTATTTATCATTGTGAATTTGTGATGGTTATTCATTCTTTATAGATGCATAGAACCATGTCGCACATTTGAGTACTGAGTACTGACATGTTGGCCATTTATTGTATTTGCTTGTAAATTGTAAATAGGCCGGGAGATAAGTATTTAACACAGGTTTCAAAGCACCCATATTGACGGTGGTCGGTGGGTGCATGGGTGCTACTGCTGCTGGGCCAATTAAACTAATATGAAAACAAATGAATCGCTCCAAATTCCAAAACACAACACAAAGCAACTTGAGTAAAGATTGAAAGACATTCACAGATTCGCTCTTCGGGCTCAATAGCTCAGGGACAAAACTAGAGCCTGCACGCCCCATCTAAGGATTTGGTGCCTTGGCCCAGGGGAACCCCCTGATATAGCTAATGTTTGGGAACCAGTATAGATTTAGATCTGCTTTTATGTCTCACTGCTGCAAAAGCATACACATTTATGTTCTAGAATGGCTCAAAACCTCAGCATATCATCGCTGTCAGGTGTTAACCTTGTATTTATATAATATTTCATCCTTTTGGTGTTTTTTCATAAATTCATGCCATATTTTATAGTGTCAGATCTATAAGCTATAACAGAAATAACAGATATAAGCTTGTGAGGTCCTAGATTTGAAAAAATTTCATGCATGTCGCCTTTAATGACATGCACAAAATATGGTCACCAGCCAGTTGAGAATAGCAATGTAGGCATATGTGTGTTTTATAAATTTTTAACCAATGAATAAGTATTAAGAGTTTGTTGTGACTAAATAATAACTTCATTGGATCCATTGTAACACGTAGGTCATTCTTTTCCATTTCCTGAATAGTAACGGTTTTGAACATGCAAGGTTTCCACCCGACAGCGACAATATGTTGGAACTGTGTGTATATTTGCTCATTAATTTGGCCATAAGTAAAGTAGCTTTGCGGTTTAATTTCCAATATTAACCAGCTTACTGCACAAGCAATTGTCTCCAAGTCCACAGTCTCCAAGTGGAATATGAATTTGTCTTAGAGCTGCATGTACTTGATATGTCCAGCAGATGGCTGTCCTGCATGGTGTCCAACAGAACTGCTAAGTGGCTGCTAGGGGAACTCCAAGCCTTTGATGAAAGTCTTCAGCACTCAGGAGTCAGCACACACAGGCACACAGTAAGTAAAGGTCAATACAAAAGTTTGTTTTTGATTTGATTTATTTAATTTATTTAGAAAAGCAATCATAATACAACATTATAATCAGCGATTCAAGGATTTCACAGTAAAGTCCAAAGACTTATTTCCACTGAGGTCCTCTCACACTGAACGGAACAATACTTTAAAATACATCACAAATACATAACAGTACATACACAACACAACAAGTACGTCCCTATCCATCCCTCTAAGATGACCCTTTATAGGGGAACCTTTTCCAGTAGCCATTGTTTAGTCTTCTGTTTAAATGTCCTCAAATTGGATGTCAGTTTAACACTGGTTTCCAGGCTGTTCCACTGTGTGGCTCCTATATAAATGAATGAGCCTTTGCCCACTTTACTTTTAAAAGCAGGGAGCACCACATCTGCAATACTGGCTCTGGTGAAATGGTTGTGTACCTCGTTTACCTGCCTGAAACATGTTCTTAAAACTGTTGGGACCTCTCCTTATTTAAGTTTATGGACCATGTTTAGTCTAGCCATTGTAACCTTGGATTCTACTGGGAGCCAGTTCAGCTCTCTGAACTGGTTCCTTCCTATATGGGTTCTGGGTTCCATCCCTAGTATAACCCTGATCAGTCTATTTTGAGCTGACTGTAGCTTTGTTTTAAAAGACTTAATCAAGCCCTTGAACCGGGAGTGGCACAGGATAAGTTGGCACCACTAATTTTGTCTCTCTATCCATGTATCGTGCTGTTCGAGCTAGAAACTTAGTCAGTCCGGAGACCTTGTTTATGTTTAGCACCTTGCTGGCCATACTTCGGCCATCTAAGTTAACCTCCAAAATACAACCCAGGTATTTCACTTGAAGTCTGTGCTTCTTCCTAATTTGATTTTCGAGCCAAACAGAATTGATTCTGTCTTCCCTGAGTGTAAAGATAACTTATTATCTATAAGCCAGGAACTAACATTGTCTACTTCCTCACTCAGGGAGCTGTCTAAAGTGGTTTGATCCTTGTGGGACATTAGCAGAGCAGAATCATCAGCGTACAGGAACAAATCTGTCATATCATTCACGTACACTGAAAATAGGGCTGGACCTCATTCCATGATGTTTGGGTCAGATAAAACGCCATTCACCTCTACCCTTTGTTCGCATCCCGTTGTAAATGCAAAATAATTAGCCAAGTGTAACATATTTATAGTTCTAGTCACTGGAGGGTATTCTTTAGCTTTTTTTTGTTTTAATACATTTCTTTAATACATAATAATATTGATACATTATTGTCTCCACCAGGCCAAAGGCATGGGGAGAGAGTATGTTTTGCACTCCGTCCGTGTGTGTGTGTGTGCTTGTGTCTGTCCGTCTGTGTACAGCTAATCTCCGGCACCGTTAACCCGGTAGATGCCAAACTTTGCACACACACTCCCTGGATGAATTTTCCAGAACGGCCTGTTATAGCGCCACCAGGAGGCCGACTTTTGATAAACACATTTTGATATTACTGCTCCAGATTCTGTCCAAAAATCGTTACACACTATCTCTATAGTCATGTGTTCAAGACGGATCTGTCCGATATTTCAGATTCCATCCTAATTGGCTAACATTGGCTTTCAAAGTTTGCAGGATTGGCCCGTTTTGAACAAAAAGCCTCAAATCCTGAACGGAGCGTGCAATTTACATGAAATCTTTCACAGACTTTCCTACTAGGCTGAGGAATATATCCCACCCTTTTCACATCAGGTGGATTTTTGCAAAACACATTTTTGGAACAAAATGCCTCAAATCATCCAATTGCCATTCAAGGCGTAAGAAGAAATGTCACCCTTTCACATTGGCCTATTATAGCGCCACCAGGAGGCCACAACCTGTACCTGGAGACCTGTACCCAGAGGGGCACTTTATCTAGTTGTCAATAGGATTTAATGTTTGTGTAGGACAAAGTTAGTGTTAGCACACACTCTGTGGACATAAGAGGGGCTATCACCCCTCGATTAATATGTCAACATAATGTCGTAGACATTTAAATAATGCTTAACAATATTCTGTTTAATTTCCAGGCCGATTTACAGGTGAAATCCTCCACCCCCCACACAGACTACCTGGACCTGGATGAGGGTTATGGCTCTCTGGAAAGACCGGCGTTACCCAATCGAAGAGAACCAAGATCCCCACCCCTGAAGTCTGTGCATATCTCCTTGCCATGAACTGCAAGGACACACTAAATACACTGTATATAGCAAAAGAACTGATCACATCACATTTGTACATATCGACACACACGCACACTCACACACTGTTAATACATTGTAAATAGATTAGATAAATAGATTGATATAATTATATTCTTAATAACAATCTGTAAATAGTTAATTAATCATTTCATTTAGAATATAGGCATTAATTGTTAAAAAAAAAAAAAAAAAGGAAATCATGATTCTGTAATTCATTGTTTTGAATAATGATGATGTCTGCATTATCAATAAATAAACCTTTAAAAAAAAAAAAAAGAATATAGGCATTAATGTAAATAAATGTATCCTGTACTTTGATTTCAGTTGTGTCTTTGGTTTTTATGAAACTACTTAATCTACCTTTGTGGAGGCTGACATAATTTGTTTAATTGTTTTTCCTTTCAGTCTTCATTGTTTTACTGGATAACTTCTAAGTTCTAATAGCAGGTCAGGTGTTCAGTTACGTGTTTATTATTTTTTACATTTGACACTAAATACAAACGCATAGCAAATTGCCTGAAAGGGAGGGAAAGACACTATACACAGGAAGGCAAGACACCTTTATACAGTTTATAGTCTGTAGAAAAGTCACAACTAAGATGGCTCAAGTTGTACTACAGTCTACATTTTATAATCACATACATTAGATAGCAAATGTACCATGGTTATTAAGAGTTGAGTGATGTATCAGTGACAATTATCTTGAGTGTTGCTTTAGTTTGGAGGCTGTTCATTCAAAACCAGTTTGCTGATATGACTGAACCTTACTTTCATTAAGCATGTTTGGCTTTATGTGCCGTTAAAGTTCAAATTAGACATGGGTGGCGTGTGGGTTGTGTAGTTACCTCTGTGTGGAACACGGAGATGAAAGCCAAACAAGCTAGGTGGAGGAAATAAACTTAAGGAGTGCCAGTAAACTGAGATATGGTTTATTTAACCCCAGAAAACATCTTTAAAAAAATACAACTGGGAAAATGATGTATGTTGTTGCAAGTTTGGCATCACCAAAATGCACAGGAAGGGCACACATGCAGATGACCAAGATGACAGATCTGGTGCAGTTCAGTGGAAACAGCTGTAAACCAACATGAAAGTCGACATTGTATGGTGTCACATCCAGTGCTGATAAGCCGCTGTCCATGGTACTGAAGCGCCACAGCTTCAAAACTTTCAGTCAAGCCTGGAGTCTCCTTCATAAGGGTTTAGTTAGATTGCTTAGTTTTTAGCCTGCTCACTGTAACGATACTTTGACACAATTCAAAACATACAGGCCATTGATGCACTGTGACAAGGAAGCAGACATATTTTCACTTAACAGATATTAGACAGGTGGGTCAGGAAAAGTTTGCTTTTTATTGACTGGAACACAGCTGTATTGTGAATAGAATTACAGATTGGGAAGCTTCCGAAAAGGCAAAAGATTTGGAACAAAGCCTAGTGTCACCCCCCCCAAACAGTACTGTAATTCTTTCAAATGCACACTTTACTTTTTTAAACAGGCTACTAGACCATTTCTGACAAAGGTCTAGAATATGTAAATGACAGATTTACAGTTTATAGAACATGGACTGAAATCTCACCTAAAAAGTGCAAATTAACAGATGCCATTACAAATTAAACATTGAAAAACACATGGGGAAAGGTAAAGGATTGTTAACACCGGCAGCATCATGTAAGGTGCCCACAAGCATTCACAACTTTGCATCTAATGAAGACTACCTCTGTCTTTTCTGATATGTATGACTTCACACAGCAGCGACTGGCATTTAAAAGACACAGGCAAGTCTCTCCAAATGCAAACTATGAACTACTGGTATACTAACAGACACAAAAAAGGCACAACAGACAAATTCACACATGTTCACAGGCAGTGACGTTTGTCTGATCTCAATTGAAGTTCAGAAAACAGTAGAAATATCAAAATAACAAAATGCCAGTGCTAAGTAACATCACATAAAGGCTTGGGCGAGCTTGTACCGAAGAGGACTCAGTGAGCATGTGTAGATGTCACAGACACATGCACAAGCAAATAACACTTTTTTGGCAAGTTGTGGGTGTGCTCTGCGTAACGTGTGCTATATAGTGCAAAGTGTCTGCAGATGTACAAGGCATTCTGCAATGCCTGAGGATGTGTGTGTGTGAGCCCTCAAAAGTAATTTGGTTTCTTTCTATTGTGGTTGAGTATTCTACTTGTTGGGGATGTCTACAGTAACTCTGACTAAGTGCCAATGCAGAGAAACGATTCACGAAACACAGCAGCAGCATCCTGGAGTGGAAGAAAAGGAAAAAGGAGAAAACATTTGTGCAAAGTTTGGCAAGATCACTGTGGTCCTTTTTGTGCCCAAGGCACACCAATGGTCACGTGAAGATTTCAACGCACACCTGTATTTATATGCATGCAAAATAGCCTCTGTCTAAATCACACTGTTGTAACTCTGTAAACTTTTATTTACCAATGCCAAATAAAGTTTAACGCCATATGCCCAATTTAATACAGTCATATTTTAAACAAAATATCTTGTGATCTTATCTGCCATTTTCACTACTTAATAATAATAATAATAAAACTTTATTTGTATAGCACCTTTCATGACATGAAATGCAGCTCAAAGTGCTTTACACAAAAAATAAAATAAAAGCAGGGCATAAACAATACAGTGAGGACATGAATAACATTTTTTTTTTAAAAAGACAGATAAATCAATTAAAAGCAAGGGTGTAAAAGTGGGTCTTGAGCTGAGCTTTAAAAATGTCTACAGAGGCTGCCTGTCGAAGGTACAGTGGGAGTTTGTTCCACGCCGTCGGCCCGTAGAAGCAAAAAGCTGCTTCCCCGTATTTTTTAGTTGCCATTTTTTTAGGCAAAGCGAGCAGGCCAGCAGTGGAAGACCTTAGGGGGCGGTTTGGGACATATTTCGGCAGGCAGTCATACTTGTGGTAAAATCTGTGGAACTTATGACATGCAAATATAGGAACAGGTTGAAAAGTTGTTAAACATTTGTCTATAAGGGTAAAGAATTAGTTCATGAGTGCACACATGTACTGGTGTAGTAAATTCGAATTCATAACGTTGTGTATAGTTTAATATACACCGGTATTACAATAATGTATGTAGGTAATGTATTCCCAAAGGTTACTCTTCATGTGACCACCGCGCTCTGACTGTAGGTACGCTACCCATTCAAAACATATAAAAAATAACGGTAGTTCATATTTGAACAGGGAACGTTTCGGCTATCCAACCTTCATCAGTGTCCACTGTGACACTGGACAGTGAGATAGTCAGTGAGAGACTCGCTGTAAGCGCTGGACCAGGGCTATGGGCCACGTAACATTTGGACCCCCTGGTCCCCACTCTATACGTTGAGAACCAGTGGTGTAGTATTGTATAGTTCTGTCTTACATGCTTACAAAACAAAGCATTTAATGGTTCCTAATTGCTATGTCTTGATACAGTATGGGCAATTATGAACAAAAACACCCATTTGATGTCTTGTTTCCATGTTGGTAGCTTATTCAAAAGAAAACACTCATTCCGATTGAGTGACAAGTCAACATCTCAAGGCATACTTGTATTTATAGCGAAAATAGGTGATCTGCAAGCTCAGTATGGTACAATATGAGCTTGTAGATCTTTTGTCTGGGGGACAAAAAGTGCATAAAGAATTGCCTTAAGGACACAAGGTTGAATGTGGTGAAACTATCCATTGTGGGTATAGAATTTGCCTCTGTATTCGGAAATGGGTGTGCTGTGCACAAAATACTTATGTAAACATTAAAAGGTATAGTAGCACTTATGCAGTATATTCCAATAATGCATGTGTCACAATCCCAAGGCACACCAATAGGAACCACGTCTATTCTATAAAAAAAAAAAGAGGAAAGAAATACATTAGTAAACTATAGGTGGAGGTTTCATGGACATGTGTATTACACCCAGTGCTACTTTTTAAACATTGCCATAGTACTGAAGGAGTCACACACAATTCTCATGCCTCAAACTGATCATTTAATTAATGGGTATTTACAGAATTCATAGATTTACAAAATTTGCATACAAGGTCTTTGCTATTTACATATATACATTTGATAATTCACAGATATTTACAAAATTTACAGACGAGACCATTGCTATTTACATATACACATATTTGATGGTATACAGAACATTAACATAAATGTTACATTGTCTTTTGCACAACAAACAAATATATACATGACAAGTAGACATAAAAATAGTTCACCTCAGTGAATGAAAACTGATTAATGATGATAAAAGGCTTCATTAACACAACGTGAAGAGAAAATAATGAACAGATCACAGGTGAATAAATAAGTGGTTCATACTCAGCTGACATCAGGCCATATACAGTAACTTTCTCTTAGAACAAACAATACAATGCCTACAATCTTGGTCAAAACAATGAAACTAACCAATTTATTGGTATGACCATGATGGACCGCAGATGCATTACAGTATGGGTTGACTAGCACCGTTGTAGATTAACCAGTAGGGAGTCCTAATATAAATGCACCATGTCTCTGTGTGTACATAACGTTCAAATTTGACGTGCAGTGCCTGGTGTCGAGTCCATCGGCTCGCCGGTTGACCAGAACCAGCACAAAAGCCTCTGCCCAGGCTCCGTACAGGGCCAGTCTTTCATTTTGAGTAGGCTCTCTCGTCACACCATAAAAATAAAAATAAATGTTGGGTGGAAAGGCTCTGCAAGCATGTCGGATTCAACTTCAGTGATTGTCAAGCAGGGGAGCAGCTAGGCTCTTCACAGTAGATAACTGCAGCTCAGAAAGGCGAGTGACATTCATCAGCTTGCTCTCCAAGTACTTCTCCTTGACAGCCTATAGGGAGAGGGAAAACTAGCATTAGAATTAATGTATTTAGACACATCTTACTCTATTATATTATACTAACTGCATTATACTAACACTAACCCTAGTGGAGAGGGACTCATTTAAACATCCCTATCTAACTCCATTATATGCTACTACGTTATACCGACCCTAGTGGAGAATATACATTTTTGTATTAATCTATGTAAACATCAACATCTTACTGCATTATAGTCCAATTTACAATTAAGGCATTTAGCAGATGCTCTTTGTCCAGAGCAACTTAAAGTAAGAGATAGTGTCTCAGTAATCTAGGATCATGGGTAAACCAAGCATCGGTCTGAACAACACACACCAACCCACACCCACACACACACACACTATAGGATGCCTGGTAAACAAATCTAAATAACATGCCATCTAACCTAAATTTATACTAACCCCAAGTCCCCAACCCAAGCCTAGTGTTTGCCAACTCACCTTGAAAGTTGTATTCCCCTCGTTGACAACGATATTCTTAGCGATGTGCTGCATTATTGGCTTCAGGTGAACCTCATCATATGTCGTATAATGCTGCTCTGTAGAAGTCTGCAACACATGAAAACAATCATTAGGATCATCATATGCAGTGCACTATGGCTCTGTACTAGTCTGCAACCCAAGGAAAAACAACTCTAATCAAAAGACAAATTGTGAAGCTAGCCATCTGTAATAGAAGTGAGTTTAATGTAGTTTAACGTTGTTTAATGCAATCATGTTTGAATGTATGGGCTGCAAAGGCCAGAAAGTAATTTCTTGCATAATGTTTGGGTATTATGATGTCACACATACCCTCTATAATAAGCCAACATATGTATTGATTTTTATTAAACTCACCCATGGCAGGCCACCCAGCAGTAGCTGGGAGAGGCACAGTGAAGCAGCAGCGATCTCAGAGGGCCGGTAGTGAACCATGTCGTAGTCAAGGAGCGTCAACTCCATGAGATATTTGGCCAACATGTGATTCTTCACAGTACCCTAGAACAAACAAACACTATTAAAAAGCCTGCTTGCATAATACAACTCAAAATACTCTGCTCATCTCATGCTTTATTATTTTAATTTAGACTATGTTCACACTGTCAGCCCAAATCTGGTAAATGTCCTAAACAATCAGTTGCTTTATAAAGTCTGACTGTGAACACTACAGCATAAAACCTCATGGAAATCAAATTTTTAGTGATCAGATTTGAACCACATTGCTGATGGATTGAAATGTCTTTCATACCCATTTTCTATATTTGCGTTTCAGTCTGAACATACGCAAACACGGCGATCATGGTAAATAGACGATGCACAAGCTTGTCAAATTGTGACATAAATCTGCCATTTTCTACACAAATCCAATCTAACCACTTGTCAAGTCTGATCACTACACCTTGTATGTTAGTGAACAATGACTCACGTTTGCAGCCTTGGATGCTCTCCTGAGGAAGTGCAAAGCCAGCGGGCGCCCCAGCTCAAAGTTGAGACACCTTAGCAGCATCCGCTCCATCTGTCTAATCTGAGTGGTCGTGTAGTTGTTGTCGGTAATGTCAGCCAACTCCTTGATCTCAGGGGCGTCTATTTGGGCCTCCTCGTACTTTGAGGCCAGAAGCAAGGCAGCAACACCAACAAGCTGCAGCTTATTTGGTGAAACTGACTTAACCTGTAATACATCACAACAGCTCATTAAAAAACAAATAGGAAAGAGGGAAAAAATATATAAAAAAAGACTAGATCAGAAAAATGACAAACTAATTGTAAATTGCCCTTACTTGCAGAAAACGATCCAAGATGGCAACTGTGAGATAGAGTGTCTCCTGAAGCATCTGGAACCTGGAATGAACTCGGATCAGCCAGTCGATTAAGACAGCTCGCATGTGTGCAGTTATCTTGTAGCCCTTCAAGTACCCAGGTCGCACAGCCTGCTTTACCTGTGCAAACAAAACACTTCATTACATTGCTGCAAGACACCAGGTCACATTATAGGCCTGCAATTATTTTGTATAATCGTCATAATCTCTTTCATGTTAAAAAATAGTGTACATACAAGTTCACAATGTGTTGCAACAATATTTGTAAGCTTTTAGATAGTCTAATTCTTTGCATATCAAATTTGCCCAGTGCAATTTTTGTTAAAAAAGCCTAAAAGCCAAATAGAAAATGAAATTGGCATCACGTACCTCTAGATCCATGAGATATGCATATATGTCTTTCACATATTCAGAACATAGGTGGGGCATCTCTGAGTCTCCTGCATCAATGTCCTCTACTGTTGTTTTGGTTGAAACAACAGTCCTCTGAGAAGGAGAAGGGGAAAAAGTCAAAACCCATTCTTCTTTAAGTTCTTTTAAGTTAAACTGTAGTACTTGCATCTTAGTCTAAATCACTGGTTCCATAAGGGTCCAAGTGGACCATTACATTAAATTGTCACTGTAGGGTGGAAACCAGTAAGTCTATAACATTAACTGTTACTTTTCAGGAATGGATCCAATGTAATTATTTAGTCACAAGCTCTATACAAACACAATACAAATACTGATATCAATGATATACAATTCTACAGTGCATACAAGCAAAAACTTACTCGGGACTCCAGGATGGATGCTCTCCACACCTTCCTATCCTGCATCAGGCGCTCTGCAGTGTCCTTAGCTCTGCTGTCACGCTGCAGTGTGTCTACGTAGGTGACGGGCTTCTCTCCCCTCCTAGCTGTGCCCTGTGTCACTGTGACTTTGTTGGCCATCGGTTTCAGGTGTCTGTTACAGTGCCTAGTCATTCTCTCCCAGACCTCGTCCGCAACCCATGGTACACCAGGGATCATCCAATGTGTTCTTGAGTGAACACTATCCAGGGCCTTGTTGACATGTAGTACGGTCCTGAACTGAGAGAGTATAAAAAGGGAACCTAAGTTAAACACCACAATTTGTTTCAATTTACAGTCATAAATGAACAAGGGATTTTGCAGTACATGGAAAAACATCAGTATCAAATTGGGGTCTGTGACATTAAGGTTGAGAACTTTCAATAAATACATTACCTTGGTGTTAGCCACCTTGTTGGCAAAGTTGGGACGGTCTGCAAGAGCAGCTCTCTTCAGACCAGGTACATGTACGTTGCCCTTCCCCATCATGTGTACAGGGTTCTCCTTATCCACGTCCATCCACTGTTCAGGGACAATCAGAAACACAAACAGTTACAAACATCTGTTTGAAAAAAGCATAAAAATCCGCTTAAGGGTTAAAAGATTCACAACGTGCTCAGGTTAAAAATAATGCACAACCAATTATGTAAAGTAAGCCACAAACACCAAATCTCAAATCTCTGCAAGCGACGGTTAGGTCTACTCTACTGTCTACATGTCGCTTGCCGACCAGAGAACAGATATTAAAGATGACAACGCGTCGTGTTATATCGGTTAAGCTAACGACATGTAAACGTTAAAGCGACGGTTACTGTCGCTTGTCGACCAGAACATATTAAATCTGACAAAGCGTCGTCGAGGGAGAGGTACCATAGGGTCTAGCTAAAACAGTGTGACAGTGGCACCATTCTGTTGACGTTAACCGGGGCACGTTAACGTGCTAACGGGGCACGTTAGCACACCACACACAAGAGAAAGAATTGCGCGACAAGCTAACTAGTTATTTTACAATAGATAGTTTACTCACCGGTTTGCGGAATTCCCCCGAGGAGGACACGAAAACGGAACGAAACATCAAACGGCTCAACTACTACTACTCACACTAAACAAACACTAAACAGACTGGTTGACACAACAACTTTCAACGACACAAACAGTAAACACGTGAGAAAATGACGATAACAATGTCGAGTTAACGTTAAATGTTAGCAAACGGAACGCTGCTGCGCGAGTCAGATGCTCTCAGTCGAACTTTCAAACACTGACTGAAGGGAACGTTCTGGTCGCGGCTAGTTGAAAGTTCACGAACGCCTCCTGATTGGCCCAGAGTCATAAGGCTCTGGGATTGGCCGAGCTCCTGCGGAACGCACGCCGCTCATTGGCTGAAGGGGTTTTCACTCACTTCTGACTGACGTCATGCGAAGGTGTGTCATAACTCTACGGAGGTGTGTTTTTATATACTCTATGAGGTGTGTGCCGATCTACAAGCTCACAAAGCGTCGCGTCAACGTCACGTTGTGAGCTTGTAGATCAGCTACTTTCACGCACACCACCGTTGTACGACACCGTCGCATTTAGAAGTTTTAACTTTATTGTTTTAACAACATTATAAACACAGCACAGTAGGATTAAACGTAAAACCTACGTACAATAATTTATATTATATTATAATTTATATTATTTATACATATTGTATTTACGTACAAACAAGAGTTTTTGTCAACTCAACTTTATGATAACTATTCCTCTTCAAAGGGTCAAGTCTAAAACACACACATTGCAATTAATTTGCAAACACAGTTGTATTACAATTTACAATTTAGGCATTTAGCAGACGCTCTTAATCCAGAGCGATTTACATTAAGCAAGAACAATTTCGCGTACTGTACATACAACTGTGTTTGCAAATTAATTGCAATGTGTGTGTTGTACATAATTTTATTTCCATAAAAACAACTGGCAACTTTTTAAAGGTATTTTTTCTTTTTACAAATTCAGAGATAAATTCTGTGAGACCCAAATAGATTAACAAACAACAAAAAACAAAACTCTACCGCATCCAGGCCTGTCGATAACGTTACATGCCCATATTAGGGCATGGCTGTTTGCAGGCAGATTCTCCGATTGTGATTGGCCAACCCAACCTGTCGGCCTCGCTGATTGGCCAGCCAATTTTAAATCTTCTGTCTTCACTCGACTTGACAACACTCGACTCCCAGGGCGCGTTCGGAAATAGCGCACTGAGCGCACTGTGCAATGCAAACTAATAGGCGAGTGCGCTCCCGGTGCGCAGTTCCGAACGCACCCCCAGACAGTACGGAAAGCCTTTCGGCTTGTTTTCATTGGTGTCCTCACTCCTCATCAAAATTTGTCTCAGAGAAGCTCAAAACGTGAACCTTACCGTTGGTTCACGAAAATATTACCCGATTCCAGATATTTCCTAATATTGTCAGTGAGAACATTTGTATATTTGTGGACTTGTGGTGAAAAATCATCAGCAACTGCAAACGAAGACAATTTGTTTATTTGGAGATTCAGCTTCATCGTTGTCTGACCACAAGATGGCGCTACAGCCAAATAAATCATATGCGGCAGGTTATGTGGGGTGTCAAATTCTGTAAATCATGGTTGTTTGAACTTGTTTCAATGTTTTTTTTAATGGGATTCATATTTACGATACATTTATGATATGTGTGAAATAATTGTAACCACATAAATATGATTCAAATTTCAACCATACCATTTGAAGCATAACTTTGCATAAGCCCAACAAACACGATATGATGACAGTCAGAATTTGCGCAAACAATGCGCACAGTTGACCCCCTTGAAACGTTACAGTAGCGTTCCATCCAAGATGGCTGCTCAGCGAAGGAGCCTAATGCAGACCGTAAGATAAACATAAACCATTCATGAATTAATTTCCCTTCACCGCATATCATATTTGGTTATAGATGGTGAATGTCTTCACTATACACCCGTTGACCCATTTCGTACACGAGCGACACCGTGGTACGGCTGTTGTCCTCTGGTGTGTTCTGTAGCGTACGATGATGCTACATAAGCTAATATGCTAACGTGGTTTAGTTTAATCAGCTGTCACTTTCTAAAAGTGTCAGTGATCATCTGTCTTAACCTTGTTTCAATGTAATTATAGGCCTATAACCAAGATCAACACTGTACGCAACCAAACAGGGACGTTACTTACATTATTTAATTTGAGTTAGACAGTTACATTAGCCTGGCTGTCAAACCAGGAACTAAAGTTTACCGTATGGTTTTGTAAACAAATCTATGGTTACAGGCTGAATCAAATGATAAAAGGTGTTACACTACTGCTTTTAGGACGATTAGATTAGATTGATGCTGTCAATGAAGAATGTAGGAGTGTGTAATATATTCTGTAAAACCTTCACCAGTAGTGTTTGTAGTTTAGCTTGAATAGCTAAGCTACAGTACTTGGCTTGCTTATCTAACATTCCCTGTAGCTTTCGCCTTTCAGTATAATAGCTGTCTTTCACAATGTAGCTTGACAAAAGCACTATATCATGTTTGTCAGCTGCACATCAACCTCAAATAGCAAATGAGTTTTAAGTGCAGTTTGTCCATTACATCAAAGAGAAAAATTATGGATTTAAAATAATATATTATTGCTTCACATTAGCTGGGAAAAAATTAATATATATATTATGTATGTATGTATGTATACCACATAATAGTTGCCAGTTGTATGATAAAGTACCATTCTAATAATTTAAAGATAATTTAATTGACTTAATATTTATCTGTGATTGTCTTATATTGCACATCTTAATTGTGTACTCCCTGTGGGTTTAAACAGAGAAATCATAATTAGCTAATGTGAAGTCAAGTGTGATTGTCAACACAGTGTCATAATGGCACTGTTGTGTTGAGTTACTGCCGTGTTAATAAAGTATTCAGCCTGTCAATCAATTGACAATCACACAGTACAATGACACTGTCCGTCATTGAATTGATTCAATTGAATTGAATTATTCTTTCTGGCAAGAGAAACGAGCCTTGTTTGTGTGTTGTGGTTGCAGCATCAGAGTTGGACAGATGCCCTCCCACTGTGTCAGATGTGTGGAGTTGGCACCGCACCCAACTGTGTGTACGGTTCAGATGGAAAAGGCACCCAGAGCCATCCCAACGAAGATGGCCACTTCAGATTTGTGAGGTGAGATACTTTGGCCTGTAGCAACACCTATGGAATGGAGTGGAGTCAGTGGACCATGTTACAGTGCTAATTATGTTGTCATACAGAAATACACTGTCCGGTGTACTGTATTTGTTTATTTGAGGCGGACAGTGTATATTAATCCATATGGCATCATTGACATGACATACAATGACAATAGATACAGTACAGTTAAAGGATGACTTCACCACTTGTCAACCTAACTTCATTTAATTGGTCCTCACTAATGTCTGTGTCTGTGGGCAGTTCAGAAACCCATCTTCCAATTATTGTTATTTTTTTCCCGATGCAGTTACTGTATCTTTACACCCCTAGTAACTTTCCCAATAATCAAGCAAAGCCGAATTTGCAGTACTGCTGAGTTGTGAGTATTTTGTCCGCCTCGTTTCCTCTCCACCAATCAGAGCCGAGGATGGCTGCTTCCTGTATGGGGTCTTCAATGGTTACGACGGCAGCAGAGTGGCCAATTTTGTTTCTCAGTGTCTGACAGCCGAACTCCTACTGGGGCAACTCAACTCCAGTCACACGGACAACGATGTCCGCCGGATTCTTACACAGGTAGAGAGATAGGGGTGTGTGTGTGTGTGTGTGTGTGTGTGTGTGTGTGTGTGTGTGTGTGTGTGTGTGTGTGTGTGTGTGTGTGTGTGTGTGTGTGTGTGTGTGTGTGTGTGTGTGTGTGTGTGTGTGTGTGTGTGTGTGTGTGTGTGTGTGTGTGTGTAAAGAATATGTATGCACATCATCTACTAACATGGGCGTGCATGTTTCTTTTATGCAGTTTTATATGGTTTACCAGTAAGTTATTAGAATCAATCTCTTATTTACTACACACAAACTGAGCCAACATTGCAATGTATTTCTCTTGTTTAGAATCATAATCATGACACTGGTATGACATGTCACTGAAAAAAATGCATTATTTTGTATTGTTGTTATTGAACTTTTAAACTATGTTTTTTAATGACCTCTTTCATTAAAGGAGAATTCTGGACCAGGTATTTTCTTAACTTAAACTGATACCGGTATATCACAGAACAAGTGGTACTGTACAGGTGAAAATTTCATAACTCCATCCCGGGTCCACCGTGTGAGGGGTTTGCGCTAAATCACTTATTGTTATGACTTGAAATTTTTTCTTTTCAGATATCAGTTGTTCATATAGTGTTTGTGTAAATGAGGGGACTTTGGATGAAATCACTGGTGAAAACTAAGTGATTTACCGCAAAACCCCACCGCTCACACTCGGAGCTGCAGTGGACTCGATCAAGATGGAGTCCACCTGCTATAATAACATCAGCCTAGTCCGGAATTCTCCTTTTAAGGAACTAATTCCAAATAAGCCTGCTGGCTTCTATCCCTTTCGCACACAATAACTTGTTTTCTTTGATATGTATAGTTTTCTCATTCTTATTACAATGTGTTAATAAAGCTAAACTATTCTTTCATATTCTCTGTTGTACACAATGTTAGATTTAGTCATTTTCACCGATTTTTTTCAGGCCTTTGACGTAGTGGAGAAGAGCTACTTTGAGACCATAGATGACGCTCTGGCTGAGAAAGCAGACCTGCTTTCCAACTACCTCCTGCCACACAATGAGGTGAACACACACACACATCGGGGTTCCCGTGGATCCTTAAAAAGTCTTAAATTTTACTTTCAAAATGGTGCAAGAACCCTGCACACGCGCGTGCAGATAAAGCTAGAGCACAGATTACAGATGTTTTGACCGATATTTTAGTGCAAAATCTTAAAATCAATTAGAAAAAACATTTGATAACATTGTACTAAATAAACACAAATAAGTGTCAATGTTCAAAACATTTCAAAAATAAAGCTCACAATGTGTCATGATGCGAGCTTGTATATCTGCTATTTTTTAAATGTATTGAAAACGTTTGCCCATGACATTCCCAAAATAGGGACCCATGGTTAAAAATCTGAAAACACATTGGCTGCATGTCAACAATAAAATTAAGGCTGATCTACCAGCCAGACCCATAACGGTCTGGATCTCTAGTAGACAAAGCATATTTGCACATTGACCTGATAAATGGGAACCGTCTGTGTTCTTTTCGATTGTGGTGCAAACTAATGCCCAGCTGTTAGACATGGGATTTCATTACGTGCTATTTGGGTCTCATCAGTTGTTTCATTAGATAAGCCTGTGACAACATTCTCTCCTCTTGTCTGGAATATCTATGTCTGACTGCTCTGTGGCCCGTCTCTTTCTCACCTGGACAGCGTCCATCTCACATCCTTTCTTTCCTCTTCATCGCCTTTTCTGTCCCCTCATTTTCCACACACTTTTTCTCTCACTCACCCCCCCCCCCCCCCCCCCCCCCCCTTAATCTAACTCTAAATGTGCCTGCACCCTGCTGCGTTTACGGATCCGAATATCAGAGCGAATTTCGGAGCCAACATCCCAAAAAAAAGCCCCAAAAAGTGCACCAGTCTGCAAGAACCTGATCCGAAAAACACATCAGTTTGCAAGCTCCTTACCTTATTCTCTCTCCTTTACATTTACTAAACGTACTCTACTTAACTCGTTTAGATTTTTTCTATTCCCTGTTCTTCTCTGTCCTCTTTTCTTTCTCATTCTTGCCTCCTGCTGTACTCATCTCTGCCGGTCTCTCTTTCACTTCTGGCACCTCTCTTCTTCCTGTTTTCCTCTCCTCCATCTCCTGCCGAACCTCCATTAATATTTTGTTCGTCCTGTGGTCAGAACGTGCCGTTCCACCAGCTGCCCCCTCAGAGTCAGAAGGTGCAGGAGCGTCTGAAGGAGCTGGAGCAGGAGGTGTCGGGAGGGGCCACGGCCGTGGTGGCGCTCATCCTCAACCACAAGCTCTACGTTGCCAACGTGGGTACGGATGACCACAGACTGGCACACCCACACACACACATCACATTTATACAGTCCCATCTTAATGACCACAGACTGGCACGCTACATACTAATTCCTACACGGGTTGTGTTTATAAACACGCCCCCGGGCAAGTTCAATTTACTGAGGTTAAGGTTAGGGTTAGGTTTAGGCTGTCAATCACAGCGACTGTCCAATCACAGCGCGTCGACTGCACAACCCGTGTAGGCTTTGGTATGTCGCGACTGGCACACACACATCACATTTATACAGTCCCATCTTAATGACCACAGACTGGCACAACCACACACACATCACATACAGTCTCATCATAAAGGGGAGGCGTCCAAAGGCGTCCTGTGGCATGGAATGAGTTAACAGTAATTATGCTAATGACTTGTATACACGTCTTTAGAATCAAAACCATGGGGTGCCTTGGATGTGTATAGGCGTCCTTAGGTCCTTTTTATTGATATCAAACCATTTTATTAAAAAAATATATATATATATTATCCTTTCCTTCTTCAGCGATCTCCTTGTGTTTCGCTCATGCGCACTGCCGTTCACTTCCTTGTTTACGGCCCGACTAAAAAGGCTCATAATCATAACTCTATATCTACGGTCTTCATTTCTGACTTCAGCATGCGTCTCGTTTGGAATATTAACGCTCCTAGAGAGACATAAGACATATGTCCATTTCTATACAGATATAATCAGTGATATATAATCAGTGATTCCCAAACACTGGGTCGCAGACATTTCATAATTAAAAAAAAAAAAAAAAAAAAAATCCCCAGTAATTTCACCAAGGAATCAAAGTTTTTTTTAAAGAAAATACATAAATTAGAAGACAAAGTAGTGAAAATAGGATCTACAAGCTCGCGGCACAAAGCAACGTTTGTAGATCTGCTATTTTCACTACTAATTTCTCTTTTGGGTCACGGACTAAATCATTTGGGAACCACTGATCTAAACACACGAGCACAGCACACAAAGTGAGATATTCTACTCTCAAACAGATCAGGTCTTTGCATGAAGAAAGACGCATAGTCGCATAAACAAGCTGATAGAGCTACACATTTTACACTCGCAAAGCCTATTTATGATGTGATCACTCCCATTCTTATTTGATTCCACACAGTATTCGCACTCCAGACTGTTCCATTATCTCTAATAATAGAAATCTGCTCTGCCTATTTTTGGCCGCTATGTAAGATAATTCTGAAACCCAGCTATTGAAAGGTCGATTGCGGTAGGTCAATGTCAGCCATGGGAGCATGTCTTTTCTTACATGTTGGCTATACCAGCCTAGAACAGTTTTACAATAAATGCAGCAGTGGAATAAGCTTAAGCTCCTGGTTTGGCGACATTTATAAGGAACCAAAAGTGAAGAAACAATACATACAATACAAGTCTCTGTGACATTGCTTCTCAAAAAGTGGGATCCAGGGTTCCTTGAGGGGGTTCCAAATGGACCCTTAACACGTCTGTAACTCTGATATGGAACCAAATGTTACAGGTCCATTCGGTTCCATTTGTACACTCTCAAGAGTTATCGGGGTCCTTGGAAATGAAAACATTTGAGAACCACTGCTCTATAACAAGACACACACGTCGGTTACCGCTGGCACATACGTCGTGCTCTAGCGTTGCATTTTAACTCGAGCGGTGGTTCTGGCTCAACTGACTTGGAGCAACCAGAGAGCATTTTTCCTTGCTGATATAGCCAGTCTGTCAGCCTTCAGACAGATTGTGGAACGAAATTGGCTCCTTTTATCCAAAACATCTGTCCAGAATGACACCCACTGTTATTTCAGCCTCTGAAGAGCTCCCTCACACGGCAGCTGTGGGGCAGTAGCTTCTACTAGCTTGACAGCGTGTGTGTGTGTGTGTGTGTGTGTGTGTGTGTGTGTGTGTGTGTGTGTGTGTGTGTGTGTGTGTGTGTGTGTGTGTGTGTGTGTGTGTGTGTGTGTGTGTGTGTGTGTGTGTGTGTGTGTGTGTGTGTGTGTGTGTGTGTGTGCGCGCGTGTGTGCGCCATGTCTCGCAACCCCCTCCCCGCCCCCCTCCCCACCGCCAATACAAACTGACCTTAATAATAGAGAAAATATATCATAAATTAATACTGAAACCAGATATAATCATTAAGGAAAGTTTATGCATGTACTAAGTGTACTATGTAAACGCTTCATTTCCATTTTCCAGCCATTCAGTTGCAAAAAAATAAGAAATGTTGTTTTTGGAAAATAATTTGGGGACCCCCCAAAATAATTTGGCGCCCCCCCCCCCCCGAGGGGTCGCGACCCACGTGTTGAGAACCCCTGCACTACACCATACACACCCATAACCATTTTGGGTCTTTACGTCCAAAGAATTGAATTGAAGGGCAGACAATGAGAAGATTAGATTGAAACACAGCCGCATATACACACACACAGACAGAATCCACCCCAACCCCGGGGGAGTTCCTTGCAGTTCGATGAAAACCAGACCCATTTCTCTGCAGCGTTTCTCGTCGGGACAATTACCACAAGCTCCTCGTACAGTCTCCCCTGCAAAAAAAAACAAAAAAAAAACAGACGCCAGCTCAATTTCATCTATATTGCCTGACCACTGCGGCTGCATGCGACCCGTTGCAGGAGCACAACAGCACCGTGGCTGGCTTGGCATGCTCGACTAACTAAGGAACTGAAGCTATGCCTCGGCTTCACGTCTCAAATGGAATGTTTCAAGGGTAAAGCTGTCGCTGCCTTTGTCTCCGAGTTTGAGGCTAATTAAAGGAAATAACTTAGACCCCTCCCCCGTTTTTTTCTTTTCCTCTTTTTTTTCTCCACCACCTCTTTGTCTCCTCAAGGACAGGCAGGGAGCAGAAAATGGGGATCATTAATTAGTAGAATAGGGGAGAGGGGGACATTAGCTCCACCTACCCGCTGTGTGTGTGTGTGTGTGTGTGTGACTGTGCGTGTGCGTGTGACTGTGCGTGTGCGTGCGCGCGCATCGGGGTCAGACCTGACAGTATTTGAATCCCAGGGAGGTTTCAGCATGCATGGGGGGGCCGAGTAAAGCACTTCCAGCTGTGGCTTGATGTGAAATATATTTGACAGTTAAGGTCGCTTGACCCATAATTCGATATGTTGAGGGGGTGGCCAGTCAAGGGTATGTGAACTTCTAACAGGCTTGGAGGAGGGGTGGTTACTGCATGGGATGTTCATTTGCCATTAAATGTGACGTTGAACGCCTCACGGTGTCCTCGTGGGCAGACAGTCCATCCTGTAATGGGAGAGGTCACAGGTGTGAATCCCAACAGCGGTTAATTTGTTTCTATCAGCACATTGGTCACATGTCCTCTCTCAGGCTGCCCTTGAGCAAGATGCTAAACCACTCCTTAAGAGACATAACGATACATGGCTCTAGCTGATATATCGGGCATTATTTGACTTTCTTGACACCGGTATTGGCAATTTTTACAGATGATGTGTCCTGATTTTTTTTTACCACTTTGAACTTGTCTTGGTGTACCTATTTATGACAATATATTTATGTTTCCATAAATGTATATAATGTTCTCAAATAGAAACTTTAATCAAATTACGTTTTTCAAATCAGTTTTTCAAATTAATTAGAAAAAAAAACAAAAAAACATTGGTAATGGGCAGTCTATAAAGGCCTATTCATAATCCAGCTTTCGGTGACCACCGAAAAGGTGGTCACCTCAAGGCCTATGCCAGACCCAGGGTTGGTGGCTGCCTTCTCATGCACAAAGTAATACACAATAATAACAAGCAGCTTGTGATGTGAATCATTGCTTATAGATAATGTTTAGAATCTCTGAAAATATTTTTGCGCACAATTAAATAGCCAAAATATGGACACCAGGTTGAAAGTGCAGGGTAAGAGTGTAAAAAGAAAGAAGAAGAAACGCAACATAGTCGAGCAGAATGTAAAATGTACACCTACATTTACAACTCCATGTATGATTCTGCATCTATGATGTACTACATTTCCAATCATCAGATTTGTGTGTGTGTGTGTGTGTGTGTGTGTGTGTGTGTGTGTGTGTGTGTGTGTGTGTGTGTGTGTGTGTGTGTGTGTGTGTGTGTGTGTGTGTGTGTGTGTGTGTGTGTGTGTGTGGTACTAGGCACCAACAGGGCTCTGCTGTGCAAGAATAGCACGGACGGGCAGAACCAGGTGCTCCAGATCGGTCGGCCCCACTCCACCGACAACGAGGACGAGCTGCAGAGACTGGCTGCCCTGGGTGAGACAGACAGACAGACAGACAGACAGACTGGCTGCCCTGGGTGAGACAGACAGACAGACTGGCTGCCCTGGGTGAGACAGACAGACAGACAGACTGGCTGCCCTGGGTGAGACAGACAGACAGACTGGCTGCCCTGGGTGAGACAGACAGACAGACAGACAGACTGGCTGCCCTGGGTGAGACAGACAGACAGACAGACTGGCTGCCCTGGGTGAGACAGACAGACAGACTGGCTGCCCTGGGTGAGACAGACAGACAGACTGGCTGCCCTGGGTGAGACAGACTGGCTGCCCTGGGTGAGACAGACAGACAGACTGGCTGCCCTGGGTGAGACAGACAGACAGACTGGCTGCCCTGGGTGAGACAGACAGACAGACTGGCTGCCCTGGGTGAGACAGACAGACTGGCTGCCCTGGGTGAGACAGACAGGCAGGCAGGCAGGCAGGCAGGCAGACAGACAGACAGACAGACAGACAGGCTGCCCTGGGTGAGACAGACAGACTGGCTGCCCTGGGTGAGACAGACATACTGGCTGCCCTGGGTGAGACAGACAGACAAGACTGGCTGCCCTGGGTGAGACAGACAGACAAGACTGGCTGCCCTGGGTGAGACAGACGGACGGACGGACGGACTGACTGTCTGCCCTGGGTGAGACAGACAGACTGTCTGCCCTGGGTGAGACAGACAGACTGTCTGCCCTGGGTGAGACAGACAGACTGTCTGCCCTGGGTGAGACAGACGGACGGACGGACTGACTGGCTGCCCTGGGTGAGACAGACAGACTGTCTGCCCTGGGTGAGACAGACAGACTGTCTGCCCTGGGTGAGACAGACAGACAGACTGGCTGCCCTGGGTGAGACAGACAGACAGACAGACAGACAGACTGACTGACTGACTGACTGACTGACTGACTGGCTGGCTGCTCTGGGTGAGACAGACAGACTGGCTGCCCTGGGTGAGACAGACATACTGGCTGCCCTGGGTGAGACAGACAGACAGACTGGCTGCCCTGGGTGAGACAGACAGACAGACAGACATACAGACAGGCTGCCATGGGTGAGACAGACAGACAAGACTGGCTGCCCTGGGTGAGACAGACAGACTGTCTGCCCTGGGTGAGACAGACAGACAGACAGACAGACAGACTGGCTGCCCTGGGTGAGACAGACAGACAGACAGACAGACAGACAGACAGACAGACAGACAGACAGACTGCCATGGGTGAGACAGACAGACAGACTGGCTGCCCTGGGTGAGACAGACGGACGGACGGACTGACTGGCTGCCCTGGGTGAGACAGACAGACAGACTGGCTGTCCTGGGTGAGACAGACAGACTGTCTGCCCTGGGTGAGACAGACAGACAGACAGACTGGCTGCCTTGGGTGAGACAGACAAACATCATACAGGCACACACACGCAACTGTTCAGACTAGAGGGCTGGCAGGCATTGAGATGGCGTTCTCAGACAAGGCTAGCGGTGAGATAAAGGTAAAGATAAAGCAGACTAGACAGACTGTCCGTCTGCCCCTCTAGTGGCGGTCGGTAGTGTTTAGAGAAGGAAACAGTCAAGTCATCATTGCGTGATCTGCGGATCGATTAGTAGCAGAAGAACACAGATAATAAACATGACAGGGAATCTATTCTTGCATCTGATAATCTTTAAGCCTGGCAACCCTCTCGTATGTGAACATTTTAAAATAATTTAGAACATGTTTAGAAAATGTCAGATTTATATTACCAGCGCGTGACGATGTGATTAGTTTTTTTAATGGGGCATACAGTACATGGTTAAATTAGGCAGACGTGCTCAAAGTGGCGCCCAGGGAAACTCCACTAAATCGACCCTTACAGGTCTGCAACTCGGAGTGACCAAATAGAATACTCTGAGTTATGGGGCACCTTGAGATGAAAGGAATCGTGACATTACAAAAAGGTTTTTGTAAAAAAAAATCCTGAGTTCATTTGCACCCAAAAATCCTGAACTTTTAACATTTTCTGTGTGAGTCCACAAATCACACATATATGACATAGGAATTTGCCAGCAGATGTCATGTTGTTTTCATTGCAGCTCAATATTCAGAACACACAGAGAAAACCGCAGAGCACAGAAAACCACTGAATGTTCAAAGGTTGTGGGGGTGTACACTGTACAGTAATTGAGGTCATAAAACCTAAAAATAAATGTAAATTAATGTCATGAAACCTTTTAGACATTTGAGAACCACTGAGATAAGGGAAGGAAGAGTGACCTATCTCTCTCTCTCTCTCTCGTCTTAGTCTCCCTCCCCCCTCCCTGAATGTTGAGTCAGACAATGGTTTCTGTAGGTGAGGCCGTTCTTGCAATGATTTAAGATGTAACAGTGAGACAACCGCCGAGTTCGGCAGACCGAAGGTGACCTTTCTCCCCCAGTTTTGACTGAGCCTGATCCGTCATATGGCGGCGGCGCAGACCCAGTATACTATAGCTCACAACACACTGCGGATGTTACACGTCGTGAGCTTATGGAGCTGCTGTTCCCATCCAAAAATAATCCACTGTCGTGGTGCGGAAGAACAACAAGCAGTAAGGGCCAGTCAAAACCACCGTTCACTTACATTGAACTCATTTTCCCAGAAGCCCTTGCAGCCCAGTGCACGGGTCGATTTCCGTTTTCGTCATCATAACGCGACGGCCTCGTCACCAGGTCCACGACAAATCCGCTATTTCTTTTTAATTATTAAAAAAATCACACCCGTATGAACTGAGTGGTGCAACTCCCCCCCTTCCACCCCCCCCCCCCCCCTCTCTCTCTCTCTCTCAGTGCAGCACTATCTCTCTCTCTGTTTCTGGCACGACAGCGCCCCTACTGGTACTCATGAGTCACACACAAACATAGGTTAACACATAGTCACACACATAGGTTAACACGGACATTGCTGTTCCTTGGAGTGGTTGCATCACTCAAAATCGGCGAATTAAACGCAAAACAAATAGCGGGTTTAGCGTATTACGCAGGGGGAGAACATGGATTAAATTCACCCTTTGTCAGACCTCTGATTGGTCCCTGACTGACTAACCAGCAGGCTCTTTCTGACTTGTTCCCCCCTGGTTCCGCCTTGTTTATGTTGAATTTGATAAAACATCATTTTTGGAAAAAACTAAAAACAAACATGATGTGCCCAGTCACCATGCTGCACCTGTGAAGTTCCTTTTACCTGACACCAAGTTTAAAATAAGAATTGAGAGCACGCATCAATACGAAGCAACTGAAAAACACGTTATTTCAATGGTAGTGGATGGAGAGAGGGGATTTTTGTCCAACCACAGAACGGCAACCAATGGGTGCGAAGAGGGGCACAACCATGGGCGGGACTTGACAAAGGGTTCATTGCGTGGAATGCGGATTATGCAGTCAAACTGTTAATTTATTTAGGGATCCTTGACATGAAAATGTTTGAGGTGAAATATGTTCTCAGTCGCCATGATGACTCTAGGTTGAGCCCTCCGTCGTCGCTTCCAGTCATCCCGGTTCTCCTTACATCTGACTGATTTCAGTCATTTGGATTTCATAGAAGACAGCATGTATTCTATGGAAGCAATGGAAGCTTCTATGGGTATGGAAGCATGTTGTGCAGCGAAAATAGGCTATTTTCGGTTATTATTTTAAGATGAGAGCATTTGAAGTCGTCAAATTTGCAATATGTTCAGAAGCATCTTCCATAAAACCCCAATGATTTCTTCACAGCAGGAACAATATTGCTAAAACATCATCATTGTACATAGTGTGGGGCGGCTCCTTTCACACTGATTGACAAGTCGCACATTAGGACTTGTCATTGTCAATACAACATTTTTCGTTGTGAGATTTTATTTTGCTTTAATCCATGCACTGCTCTCCTTTCTAACCTTTGCGTTGCTGCCTGTCTAGGTGTGGATGCAGCTCGCGTGCGGCAGGCAGGTCAGATAGCTGGTCAGAGCAGCACCAGGCGGATCGGAGACTACAGGGTCAAGTTCAACTACACAGACATCGACCTGCTCAGGTGAGAGAAGAGAACAGAATTCACAGATGTAGCCTGGAAACCAGACACATTTTCCAAACGGACAAAAAATTTAGTTTGACCCTGCTCGGTTGCTCGGTTTTAAAAGAATCCGCCCCTTGGAAATGCAGGTTCCACACAAAGATTCCAGACTGATCTACACAATGATATGTCGGACGCACATGCTCTCTCGCTCACACACTCACACATACAGTGTGTACCTTGTTTGTCTGTGTTAATGCTACAACAACAAGTGCAACAACTTTCTCAGTCTCTCCCTCTCTTCTGGCCGGTCCGTATTGTGTGTTTTTTGAGTGGGGTCCAGCTCCTCTATTACCGTTGCTGAGTCCCTTGAAATTCTATTATCCGGCCACACCCCCTCCAGTCTCATTTCCTGTTCCTGTGTATAGCCCGAGACGAGCACATGAGGCCCAAATCTTGAACCATCGTGATCCTCTATAAAATGCTCTTAATAGAATTTCCCCCTCAGCGCCTTGAAAGCAAAGCACAGGAAATTGGAAGTTGGAAAAAGGCGTTGAGATGGTTTTCGATCCGTCGGATGAAATAAAGGTTTGTCATGTTTGGGTTGTAGGCACTTATCTTATCTATTTATTTCTGTCTCTCTTTTTCTTTCTCCCTCTCTCTCTATGCCTGTATCACTTTCTTTATACTAGTCTACTGATCACTTTGTATAGGTCTAATCATGTCTCTTTATCCCATGAGGCCTGAGGCCAATTCTTCCAATTCCTTCTAAATCAGTAGTTCACACACTTTCAAGTTGAGGTGTTGTAATTGGTTTTCATTCATTCATTCATTTTGGAAACGGTACAGCTTAGTTAAACCTTTTTTTGTTTTTTTTTAGCTTAACATACATCTTCTGAAAGATATGTTTAATTGTGTGTATATGTCGTTTATTGATATAGTAATTAAGCTAGTTAAGGCTTTACCCAACAAATGCATCATGGTGAATGTGCTATACTAACATTTAATTTCATTCACATGTGAACTCTCCATTATGTGGTGTTGGTTTTAGCTTTTTATTTTATGTCAACACATGAACAACAATCCTTCAGTGTTCCTTAATCATCCTGAAATGTGTAACCATGAACAGCTGCTCTCGCTGTTATTTTAGTGCAAGAATGATGATCAGAATGTAACAACATTGTTGTTTTCCACAAGCTTGTATTGTAATTGTATTGTAAGCTTGTCTATTTTCAGTGAAGACAATTAGTATAGTGGGGGGGAAAAGGAGAAGATCTTATGGAGCTCTGGGGGACTTGAAAAAGACTCCGGATATGGAACATAATACTCTCAAAACAACTCTCCCACGAGTCCTTACTTACAGAAGTTAACACGAGCATCTAACGGCACAGAACACACAAATACAGATGTCCTTGTATGCTATAGTGGAAGCTTGTTGGAGGAACGCATTATACCATTTCCTATTGGCAAGGTAATGCTCAAATAAAGCTATTAATCCATTGAGACCTGGAACGCATCCATGTCACGTTAGCGTTTAACCACATTAACCATTAACCCATTTTGGGGCGGGAACCCCTTTTGGTGTTTTAAACATTGTTATAATTTAGCTATTGAAAAATAGCAGATCTACAAGCTCATAGCGCGCCACCGAGTGGCGTGCTATGAACTTGTAGGTCTGCTATTTTTGAAAAATCGTTAAAATGTGCCTCAAATCTTTCCGAAAATTGTCATGATTTAGAAAACTTTTTTTTTTTAAATTTCGACGTCAGGCCTGAATGGGTTAAGAGAGGCACGCAGCAATCGCACATAAAAATGTCTTTCCAGGCAGACGGACCGTGTCAGGCAAAACAGCAGAGACAAGGTGGGGATGCGTGGGAAATGTTAGAAGTCATTTGAGTCAAGCCGTTTATGGAGCTCTTGCTCCACTTTTGGGAAAATTAGGAATTGGGTTTATTAAGTTACAAACAGGCAGCAGGGAGGAATGCGTCTGGCAAACGTCACTTTTGGAGGGAGAACAAAAAGACATGGATATTAGGAAATGTCTGGACGAGTGTACATTACGACGGCAACGTTAATAAAGGTCTGGACGAGTGTACATTACGACGGCAACGTTAATAAAGGTCTGGACGAGTGTACATTACGACGGCAACGTTAATAAAGGTCTGGACGAGTGTACATTACCACGGCAACGTTAATAAAGGTCTGGACGAGTGTACATTACCACGGCAACGTTAATAAAGTCTGGACGAGTGTACATTACGACGGCAACGTTAATAAAGGTCTGGACGAGTGTACATTACCACGGCAACGTTAATAAAGGTCTGGACGAGTGTACATTACCACGGCAACGTTAATAAAGGTCTGGACGAGTGTACATTACGACGGCAACGTTAATAAATGTCTGGACGAGTGTACATTACCACGGCAACGTTAATAAAGGTCTGGACGAGTGTACATTACCACGGCAACGTTAATAAAGGTCTCCGGCAGGGTTCACTTCATTAACCCATTCAGGCCTGACGTCGAAATAAAAAATAAAAAAAGTTTTCTAAATCATGACAATTTTCGGAAAGATTTGAGGCACATTTTAACGATTTTTCAAAAATAGCAGACCTACAAGTTCATAGCGCGCCACTCGGTGGCGCGCTATGAGCTTGTAGATCTGCTATTTTTCAATAGCTAAATTATAACATAATGTTTAAAACACCAAAAGGGGTTCCCGCCCAAAATGGGTTAATGGTTAATGTGGTTAAACGCTAACGTGACATGGATGCGTTCCAGGTCTCAATGGATTAACAGGCGAGAAAGTCTGCATTCGGTGGAAAACACAATTCTGCTTTTCTCAGAGCATGGAAATGAAAACACTCGCCCATTTCAGACCTATCAGCTTATCTACAGTATACCATGATCGTTAAACCAAATTTAAGCTGAATTTCCACTTAATGCTGAATACTTCTAAATGTATTCTAGTGTTTTAGGTCATATTTGGTCCATGAAAGTACAATATTAATTTCACTGAATGTGTACTAAAAGGGCCATGCATTTGTGTATGTTTAGCTCACCGTCTAGAAGTCATAGATACTTTATACTTGACATTACCGCTGAGAATGTTCCATTGTCTCTGTCGACCTTCCAAGAAACCACTCATTTCCATTCAGTTCAGTATGGCATGAAAATCAATTTGCAGAGACTTGAAAATTGCTTGAGATAGATCAAATACAACACAGTGAACTTTACATGGCCTTTATTTTAATGAAATTAATATATCCATGACTTAATAATGGTGAATGAATATTAGCTGTAGAAGAAGATTATTTTAATGTGTGCTTATCACCTGGAAGTTTTGAGTTACAATATTAGGGAAGTATCAATATTACTCTAATAATAAATGTGTTACTTTGGAAAACAAAAGGTCAGTAATGTTAAGTATGCATAGCTCACTGGGCAATTTTAAATATCAATTATCATTCATTTTGGTTTAGACTTAAAGCAAATAATGGATTAGCTCTTGAAGATTCTAAAACCCATTGTGTTTCTTGTGCTGACTCCCACTGATCTACTAGCTGTATGACAATGAAATCACCATGGAATTGATCTCTTATTTTAAGTATATCTGTCTGTCTTACCCCCCCCCCTCCCCTTCCAATCTTTCTTCATTCATTTTCGACCTGGCTCACACTTGGTCATCGTCCCATTGTATACTGTCCGTCATGCACGTGGCATCATCAGCATGGCCAAAGGTAAACCAATCATCGCAGAGCCAGAGATCCATGGCAGCCAGTCATTGGAAGGTGTGACGGGCTTCCTGTTGCTCATGTCAGAAGGACTCATCACTGCCCTGGAATCTGCCACCGGCCCCGAACAAGCCAATCAGGTAAAGCTAGCTTAAGGGCTATTCATACTGGTGGTCACCTCAGTCCAGTTTTCAGTGAAGAGGTGGCCACTGAAAACTACAATATGACGTCACGGGTTGCTTTAACCTTCTTATATTAATTTGCTTTGTGCTTTTGCTAGTTTGCTATCACCTCGTTGAGGTCAACAGTACTGTTGTCGGGATCCGTGATATAAAGTAGAATTGCACGCAGGTGATTTCATTCAGATCAGCACAATGCAAGCCAGGACAGGGCTTGCCTTGCATGGTACGTCTTGCACTGCTGATCCTGAACCAGCATAATGACGCGCTATGAGCTCGTAGATCTACTATTTTCGCAAAATCGTGAAAAATGTGGCGCAAATCTTTGAATATATTCTTTCAGAGCAAACGTTTTTTAACTCAAATCTTTGCTTCTGGGGGGTCCCTCCCTGGAACAACATATTTTCAGATGGGGTTCGGTGGCGAATTACATATAATTTTTGGGGTCTTTGACATGAAATAGTTTGAAAACCACTGATAAAAAAACATAGGTTTTTCAGAAAACTGGCATGATTTAGAATACATTTTGTAGAATCTGGTCTCGGTCCTAAATGGGATAAGTGGTAAATCGTCAACTAAAATGTCATTCTGTCCTCATGAGTCATGACAGCAATACTCCTGTCTCGTCCTCTGGTACGTGTCCTCACACCCGCCTGTTCCTGCTGTCCCCGTCTCTCTGTCCTCTGTTGCTCCTGTCCTCTGTCCTCTGTTGCTCCTGTCCTCTGTCTCTCTGTCCCCTGTTGCTCCTGTCCTCTGTCTCTCTGTCCCCTGTTGCTCCTGTCCCCTGTTGCTCCTGTCCTCTGTCTCTCTGTCCCCTGTTGCTCCTGTCCTCTGTCTCTCTGTCCCCTGTTGCTCCTGTCCTCTGTCTCTCTGTCCCATGTTGCTCCTGTCCTCTGTCCCCTGTTGCTCCTGTCCTCTGTCCCCTGTTGCTCTTGTCCTCTGTCTCTCTGTCCTCTGTTGCTCCTGTCCCCTGTCTCTCTGTCCCCTGTTGCTCCTGTCCCCTGTCTCTCTGTCCCCTGTTGCTCCTGTCCCCTGTCTCTCTGTCCCCTGTCGCCTGTCTCTGTATCTGTCCCCTGTCCTGTCACAGGAGCTGGTAGCCATGGTGGCAGCAGAGCTGGCCCAGCAGAGCACCCTGGAGGCGGTGGCCCAGTCCGTGGTGGAGCGCGTCAAGCGGCTGCACCACGACGTGTACCTGGCCGGTCGCCAGAGGGCGCCCCACTGCTCCCGCCACGAGGACATGAGCCTGCTCATCCGCACGCTCAACTACACACTGGCCGACGGTGCGCTCACGCCCACACAGGGTAGGATACGGATGGATAGGGCGCCATTTGGCAGATCACCGACCGGTGGGATTAATGCCCAATATAGTAACTAATTGCCGTCGGGCAGAAACCTTGTATCTCCATATTTCAACATTTGAATCAATGTCGTTTCGTAAATTAAAACCTTACTTCGTGAGAGAGTGTCATGGACAAGTACCAAAGGTAGCCTACAAGCTAGTGTTAAAAATGTGCAAATGTCCATCTGTGGGTTTTATAAATATTTAAGCAATGCAAATATTGAAATAATGAATGAGCATGTTACTAGGTAATACTAATGACTAACTGATAACGACAGACTGATTACCACTGGTTCTTTTTTCTTTTCCTGAAAAGTAACGGTTTTGGACTTACAAGATTTCCCAACAGCGACGACGTCCGAGTTCACTATCGGAGTTAAATAAACACTGAGCATTTGTCGATTGGGGTCCCAGAGATGAATACAAATTCTCAAATGGGGGTTGGGTGGACTAATGGTCTAAACTGGAGGGGGGGGGGGGAGTCCTTGAAAAAATATGCTTTTGAGACACTGCTGTATGTCTCGCAGGTGGTACCCGGTACCCGGTGTCGGTTCCCTACTCCAACAGCCAGAGCACCAGTAAGACCAGCGTCACTCTCTCTCTGGTCATGCCCTCCCAGGGGACCCTCACCAACGGAACCAACACCGCCTCCACCCTGGAGGAAGGAACCCCCACGCCCGGGTAAGCTCTGTTCCCCTGTCCATGGGTTCGTTCTATTGCCTTCCATTCCCAACCTGTGAGTTATATTGCAAGTGGTTTCACAGATATTCCGGTCCGAAAACGCAGCAGTGTGCAGGGACCCTTAGTGATATGTTTTGGTTTAAAATATAATGAAATCCTGGGTGCTACACTTCCTTTACCAACCTGGGGAGAGCAACGGACTGACCTCATGCTTCCTACTATGCATGAGGAGTCCAAGCCGCTTCTTTACACCTGACAGGTGTAAAGAAGCTTTTGTTCTCCTCCTAATTTCTTTTCTATAATAATGGGTATCATAAGGACTATTTTGGCTTCATGGTCACTGCTCAGTATTATTACTCTTAGACAGTACAGTACCTAAATTATGCTCTAAACCAGGGGTTCTCAACGTTTTGGGCTGGGGACCCCCGGAAATGCTTTAGCCATGTCTCGTGACCCCTGCCCCGCCCCCCTCCCCACCCCCAATACAAATTGGCCGCTACAATAACCTTAATAATAGAGAAAATTATTATAAATAAATACTGGAAATAAATACTGGAACCAGGTATAATCATTAAGTAAATGTTATGCATGCACTGTGTACTATGTAAACTCTTAATTTCCATTTCCCAACCATTCAGTTGCCAAGTTTTTTAAATCTTTTTTTTTTTTTAATAATCTGGAGACCCCCCCCAAAACCCCTGCTCTAAATATGTGATTATCACTGTCAAGTACTAAATCCATATATCCAACTTCGTAATTTTCCACTGAGGAAGAGCTTGATACTTTAAATGTCACCTTTAAGTTTGGTGGTAATATAATAAATAAAATGTACTATGGGAGCATGATCCAGTTTGCAGACTCTGCCCACTTGCCCAGCACCTGTGATTTAATCATGTCGATGTGCATGCCTTTTATAAACCTTTTGTACAACGTTTAAGGTTGCGGACACATTGATCTGTTGTTGTAAAGGCCAAAAGATGTGCCCGTCTCCACCAGATTTATGTCCGTTTTGTCAAACGAAAGTTCAGAGGCTGAACCTTTTGAAATTGGATATGTTTCAGAGTTGCTGTGCTCTGAATAGGCTACGCATGAACAGACTGAGAGGGACAGCAATACTCTGTTCAATTTATGTCCGTTCTGTGATGGATCGTTGTTGTCGCAGCCCAACACAGAACCGAGAGTCCTCCTGTGCAGCTAGAACATTTGACTCAAGCCAACCATCTGGTGTCCACCAATGTTTGTCCTGAATCAATGTTTGGTTTTGAAGCATGCGCGTGCTTCCAAGACTTCTTTGACCTCTTTTCTATAATCCATTATTATGCTCCGTCTCTGCTATAGACCTGTCATATGTCACAAGCCGGCCATTTTGCTCTTAAGGATAAGTGATATGGACATTGGACAAAATCAAATATCACAAATGATGTTTGAATTATCGATCATATGATGATGTAGTACTAGTAGGGATGATTATTGGTGCTTTCTCAAAATATTTACACTATAAGGTTTTAACCACCAGCAAAAGACTTTGCAAAAATCCCAGACATTATATACGGTAGTTTCCTATCATAATATTGATATAATATCGATATAGCCCTACTTCATACTCCACCCCATCGAGGACAAAGTATGGCCACAGTGTGAATATGACATATTCAAGACTTCATTGCATGTCCGCTCTCTGCATTCATCCCTGTCTCTCGTTTGGACCTGCCATGTTTTCCACATGGTGTCCCGCTGCGTTCCTCCCTTCCCTTCCCTCTCCTCAGCTCGCTCCACGCCTCCGCCCGCCTCTCTCCCGTTGACGTCCTGCAGCCCATAATTGAATTGTCCCCCTTTCCCTCCCCGCTCCCCTCATCCGCCTCTCTCTACTCTCTCTCCACCACGCCTCGTCCTCCCCTACCTCTATCCACCTCCCTCATGTGTTTCTCTACCCCTGACTTTGACGTCGAACCTCCGACCCTCGCTCCCCCGGCCCTCCTCCCCGCCTACTCCCTCCCCGCTCTCGCCCCTCTCTGCTCCTCTTCCTCCATCACCCCAACCCTACCCCTCCTCCCCTCCACCTCCACCCTCCTCCTCAGCAGCCAGAGCCCCACGGCCACCCTCCAGTCCACCAACACCCAGACACAGAGCTCCAGCTCCAGCTCGGGGGACGGCAGCCTGTTCCGGCAGAGGGGCAGCCAGGCGGCTCAGCCAGACGAGACGGGCAGGGTGCCGCCCTACGTGGACTTCAGCCAGTTCTACAGGCTGTGGGGAACGGACCACGATGGCCAGAGCACCCAGGCTGGCCTGGGGCCCCAGTGATTGAGGAGGTGCCCGCTGGTGCATGGTGACTGGGTGGGGTATGGGGTGGGGGGATGTCAGATGGAGCGTGGCAAAGGCTTGAAGACCGTGAGAGACGTGCTTTGGGTTACGAGGAGGAGTGACTGATGGATGCTGCTCTTAACCACGGAACGAGAAAGGGAAAAGTAGTATTTTTTTGGTCCCCGGGGGGGGGGGGGGGGGGAGATTGTGATTTTGATGAGCGCACGGCAGGAGCTGTTAGTTGTTAAGTGTCTCACTCGGGGACACTTTGACACGTATACTGGGTGAGCCCACTCAGCTGTGGCTGCCCCATCTATCATGTAATACGATTGCTATGAACCTGGACCCTGATCATCTTAGATCTTCAACATGTCAGAGAAGCGGAGGACAGACCAGGACAGAGGCCTAAACTGCGTCCTGGTTCTGTCGTGCAGACGGATAGCGATCGGATGAGACTGCCATGGCAGCAAACTCCATTCCTTACCCACCCAACTGGAAAAGTGCAATTGGCCATTATATGTTTAAGTTTCAGAATGATGGGTGGCTGGAGAGGGCAGAAGGGATTACAGGTAGAGTGACTGAAAGAGGTAATGGCAGCATCAGTCATCCAAACAGAACCATCACTCCTTGATGTTTTTGCCCTCATTGTGCTCTCAGGGCTGCTCCACAATAATGGCCAAGCACAATAAATGTACAGAAATTTCATCTTTTGGGACTGGACAGATGAAATATCCCGAAGACTAAAATAAATAAATAATATGAGCGCCGTCAAAGAACAAATCAATATTATCCCGGTTAACGTCATACTGGTCTAAGCCCGTTCCGGATGCCACTGTACATACTAGTAAAATTAAATCTTCAGTGTTTTTACTAGACTATCGCGGACCATGCAACTATGTAAATCTGGAACACAATGTTGGGAAATGGGAATACATACATGCCCCACCCACTTATGCAATACCCGTTGTACCTGTACTCACTTTGCCCGTGTACCCAATGCGATACCCTTTATCACTGTTATGATGGGGCGCCGGCCTGCTCGGAAACGATGAAAGTCTGGAAGCGTGCAAGTTCAACATGCATGCCCCACCTGTTTATGCAAACCTGTTGTACTTGTTGTCAAAGTATACCCAGTAAGGTACCCATTTAATATTTGACTAAATATGAAGATAAGGGGATCTCTGATGTCGTCAGAAACTGCTCACATTGTGTTGATGTGTGCATTATGTGAATTGAGTTTTTCCGTTGGTCCTACCACATAGCCTTTGGCCCTGCACACCCTTGTGTCATCTGCGACACACATACCAAGTCAGTATGGTCAGGTCATACCAGGTCAGCTGGTTAGAAATGTCATACAGACAGACACACAAAGGTTTTGTGAATTTAAAGATGGATAACTCTGAGACTGTATAAATGTGACAAAATGGCCCTGGGTTCCAGATCATTTCATTCCATTTGTACAGTACGAGTTACAATTGGATACATTAACAGTCAAACAGCGATCTCCCCGTTAGAAAATACTGAGGGTTTTGTATCCATAGTAATGGATATCCTCTTGAAAGGGGCAGAAAATGCCTGAAAATTGACATTCCTGGTGAATAACTGCATGTACCTCATGAACTTGGCTTGAGGAGACCAGTCCATAGCCATAATATTACAGGGAGTCGTATTCAGTAGGGGCATAGTTATGCATACATATGCAGCACATTGCTCATTTAGAGGGATAAGTATTTCCCCCTACCTACTTGCACCAGGTGGGTCTCTTCCTGAAGAGGAGATTCCATCCAATAAAGCTTATTTGTCCCTATAGAGAACTGAGGTGGAGTCAGGAATGCTAAGGGCAATGAGTGACTTGCAGTTCAACCATGTTACAGTACTTCCTTTCCCTCTCTCTCTCTCTCTGGTACAATTAATATACACAAATGGAAGTTTGCAATTTCTCCACTGTCATGGAAAATACAGCATGTATCTATTCTGTATGTTTTATCATGTATTATGTATGTTGTTTTTTTAATCTTATGTATATGCTGGGAGATATAGTGCCTTGCTGAAGTAAACTATTCAATAATGTACAGTGTGTCTTGTGTTGTTGTGGTTGGTGGTCTAATGTAATGAATTAAGTGGAGGGAGATGGGGGGGGGGTTGGGCCCTGACAGAAGGAATTTCTGAGGAAAAATGCTTTTCTCTTGCCTTGCTCATCAAATTTCCATGGGGGAAATTGAGACGCGATGAGACCAAATCGATTTAACGGTGTACTTTACTAAAGAAATTATAATAATTTAATTTCAAGATCTTGTTGGTTGTAAAGGCAGTTCATTGTACCATATAAGCTGTCAGCTAAATCTGAATTATTTTATTTCCTCTTTTTTCCTCCCAGTATATCTGCTTAAATCAAATCTTTGCCCGTTACTGGTGATGCCATGCTCCACTATTGAAGTATACACGTCCTGAAGCATGAGGTCAGTCCGTTGCTCTCCCCAGGTTGGCAAGATTCCATTAGATAATTGACACTGGGTGCAAAAATGGGTTACAAAAACCGTGGGATAATTTATTTTTAAGTACATGTCCAATGTGAGAAGAAAGTGCTATATCTATCTAGCTATCTAATGATAAGAGTATTATCTATCACCATCATAGGCCTATCTCACAGCCCGCTTTTCACGCCCACTTCCGGTAAATAGTGGTGTCTTTAACATTAGCATTTACACGTTTTTTTCTCTGGAGAATCTAAGTACATTTTCTAATGTAAAAATGTGACAGACCAATATTATTATGAAGCAAACAAGATGGTAAATCAGCTCGAACAGATAGAACAAACCTTACCTTGAGAAAACAAAAGTTGTAGACTTCTTAAATTACCTCTGTTAACATGTAGCGTCTATGGAGTGACGTCACGCTATCACCACTAACCCCAAAAGGGGGCGTATTAAGGGTGGGCGGGGAAATTCTGTGAGATAGGCTTATTATTTAGTACTTGGTTCAACTTCATCAAGGTGTGGAAAATAACCTTTTTAATAGCAGCAGTGACTGCTTGTCCATTATGTGCAAGGGGTCAGCTCTATCTTGAACAGAAAATAGCTACATTTTCAGGTTGGGATACCAATTTTATCCATTCAGACGCATCTAAACGCATACTGTATTTGTCGTCTGCACGTAGGTAAATTACACTAGAAAATGCAATATGACAATTATATAGTTTAGCACTGAAGTGTGTATCAGCCCCTTCACCGTGCTTCGCCACCGGAGGGCAGTAGGGAGCTTGCTTTGTGGTTCTTTCCATCATCCAGGTCCCTGCTGCCTGGGATTGCATCCACCTTCTATTTTAGGCAGATTCTCTGTAGCTTAATATTAAATACTTCACCGTACCACTACCAAATGATGCAAGTGTCATTGGGCAACAACTGGTGGTGGTTGGAGAGTTTGACCAGTGGGCCTAGTCTAGCTCTATAGCTACTACCCAGGGGGTCTCAGGTTCAATGCCAAGAGACTGATACAGCAGTGTCCTTGAGCAATTCACTGCATCATCAGCTATACGAGTGGCACACCCAGTGTTCTGACCACCCAGATGGAGGGCGTTTTGTGACCTGCAACCTCAGTTCAGTGGTTCTCAAAGTGGGGTCCTTGAGGGAGGGATTCCAAAGGTCTCCAACAAAATTGGTTAATATAGTCATTCACAAGGAAACATTTGGAATCTTTTTGAAACATTTTGAACACAAACCTTGTAATCTTGGTCCCTGGGCACAAGATATTTTAGATTGGGGTCCACGACCAAATACAGTATGTACATTTTTGGTCCTTATTATGAAAAGGTTGCCACTGCTCTTGCCCAAACATAAAAGATGTAGCCCATACTGTGACAGTGTGACTGACGTCTCAGATGACTAATGACCTCACTGCTGTCCTGTTTTCTTCGCTAATATGGAACAATATGAGGCTCATATTGTGCTCATATTATGAGCACAAATAGCCACTTAAGTGTTTCTTAGGCATACAGTAATAGGCCCCCTAGATGCTTTAGTGCTCTATGATGCTACCACTAGTGTCTATAACAGTAACCACTAGTGACAAGTGTTAAAGACACACACACACACACACCTGATTCTGCTCATCATTGGCTGTGCCAGCCTGCCAGGTTACATGCAACTTGCATGCAACTACAAATAATACTTAACTTAATCTAATTCTATACTTCACATTAATGTGGTCTGGAGATAAATAAACTGAAAGGGGGAAAAAACAGTTATTGCTAGTAGTAGGCGACCAAAGTTTCCCCATCCCTCTCAAGACCATTTCTCTATTTCTATCTCTGCAATTTCGCCTCCATTCTCCAGTGTTCCCCTGCCATGGGCGACCCCCTCGCTGCTGGCTGCTGGCGCGCCCCACTGATAAGCAGTATAACGGGGAGGAGCTGTAATCTCCTGCGGTCCCTCCTCTCTCTCTCTCTCTACCCCCTTCTTCTGTTGTTGCCCCACCAGACTCAGAGCCAGAGGTTAGCCTGAAAATAAGTGAGGGTGAGGGGAGAGTGGAGGGGGGGGGTCTTATTTTGATATGAGCGGAAAAGTCGTCACATTGGTTGCAGAAAGGCTGTTGGAGGAGGATAGAGAGAATAGAGGCTGCCGCATCACACACGCACGCGCACTGTACGTACACACACACACGCACACACACACGGAGAGCGAGAGAGGACGATCGAGCAGGGGGGTGGCGACAGCGGCTCATAAAAACGTCAAAAACGGTGTAGTAGGGGGACGATACTAGCAACGCTTTCCCGTTGCACCTCTCATCACAATGAGCACATCTCGACCGGCGCGATGGATCCAATCTGACCGATGATGGCGACTCGGCGCACCGGCGACACATCGTTTGGTTTCCCCTCTCGGTCCAAGAGAATGCTGTGCTGTGTGCTCGTTAGAATAAACAAGACCGAGGCTATTTGTTGAACCTGAACGCGCTGCTGCTACGAGTCCACGGTAGACCTATTAGACCGTAGACCGTTCGTTCAACGGAACCGAGTCTCTGCAAAACAAAAACAAATAATCGTCTCATCTGGCGGAATAAACGGGGAGAGAGATACACACTGCGGCCGCACAGCACAACACAGAGCCGACTTCATCGCAGTGGGTGCTGCTGTGGTGGGATGACTGACCCCGGCCCGGTTATCAAACGTCAACGCACCGAGACTTGAGCATCGTCGGGACTCGGAATGGCATAGCAGCCGATCATCTGCTGAAGTACACGACCATCACAACGGCTCGAATCCAACATGAACCTCTAAAGGACGCCCAACACAGGCGATGGGTGAGAGATGGGTTGTGTGTTGTGTTGTGTTGTGCGTGCGCGTGAGTGCGCGCGCGGGTGTGTGTGTGTTGGATGTGGAAAACGAGAGGGCTTGTGCCGTGCGAACCTCTGCAATTGCACTTTGTATGTGTGACTGCAATGTAGCGCGGGTATAGCATGTGTGTGAGAGAGATGCGGTTCGCTTTAATTAAGTTGTTTATTATACTGTCACAAACGTGTGGTGAAATGATGTGTGGTCTTTGGCCATAAATTCAAGCCTAATAACTATCAGGCTATTGTTCAGATGCAGCTGGGGTCCACTGCCACTATACCGTGATTTAGACAGACTAGAGCCCTGAGTGAAATGCTATCCCAATGGCTTCTATTCAAATCTGCACATCTACTCTAGGCTTGTGATGTCTAAATGATCTCTCTTGTATATGCCTATAAAGTCCATGATTAGCCAATTCAGCTGGTCTACCAGTTCCAGTGGATTTGTCAGGTCCCTCTGGGGCATATTATACGCTGGTGAAATACTTAACTCTTGAGTGTACAAAGCTAACCAAAATAAATTAACACATCGTGTTACTGTTTGGTTTACAGCCGATGCCATGATAACAGCCGTGGAATATTACATGGGACCACCACCAAGCTCCATATTATTTTCTCAATTACTTATTGTCAAAATCCAAACCAGTAATTAACTATAGGCTGCAGTAACACATATGTGTGTGTGTATAAGCTCTGGCTTTCTCCCCCGTTTATAAGCTTACTTGAATGATTTATTCAGCCGCCAAACCCTCATTATTTTTGCATGTCATCTCCTCCCAGACAAATGTGAGTTGACGGCCCTGGGCTTCTTTGTGTTTTCCATTCAGTGGCACATACATCAGCTCAGGGGATAGCCCTAGTTACATGTCAACTCACCTACAGACTCCCACAGACTGAATCATTCCCATTCTGTATGCAGTGGATGCTGGGCCCTTCCCAGACAAAGCCCACTTTCATCTCATCTCTATTCAAAAGCTATAGTCAAAAACCTACAGTTTGCACTGCAGCTCACTGAATCTTATTTTCGTTTTCCCACGGGGGTTACGCCTGGTTCCTGGCCGCTGATCAGGGGTCAAGTATTGATTGGAGCCCCATATGGCTAAGGATGCTAATATCAGATTGCTGGTTGAAAGCCAACCTTGGTTGGGAGATAATAAATAATGTTGAGTAGCTTCTGGTAAGATGCATGTCGGGGGTAATTATTGGTAAGGGTCTGTTCTCAGGGGAGTGATAATGTTGCTTGATCCCTGTGACTCCAGAACATTCTGATTGTTCTGTTACACTGTGGAAATAATGAGTGAGTGGTGAAATCATTCATGTTAATGTATCTGAGCGTGTACAAATGGACCTGCAAGAGTCCATTTGGTTACATTTGACAGGATCCTTGTGCTTTTGGGCATCACTGATGCTCTGTAAGGGGTGGGGTGGAGTAGGAAGCGGGACCATTGGGGCTTTCTGCAAGTGGTGTTAGACCACAGCCCAAATCAGCAAGGCAGCATCAGGATGTGACACATTATAAGCAGGGCAAGAAGAGGCGTTTGTAAGGGTGTTAGTACTGTGCAATGGCCATGGATTTGAAATTGAATCTGAGAGGCAAAGCACTCTCTTTGCTGAAATGATGCGTGGATGGGAGAGACCCATAGGGAAACATTTTAGAAAGAAAGAGTGGGTTTTTGGAGCAACAAGGACGAGAATTGAGTGTTATCCAGTCATTCCTTTTGAAAGTGTGTGCGTGCGCGCGTGCGTGTACTCCAGAGACCCACCTGAGCCCTGCAGCTGAAGCCCAGTACTTTTGCCAGATTAGATTTGTAGTACATTCATATGATCTCTCTCTCTCTCGCTCATCTCACACACATTCTCTTGCTCTCTCGCTCATCTCAACCCATTCTCTTGCTCTCTCGCTCATCTCAACCCATTCTCTCTCTCTCTCGCTCATCTCAACCCATTCTCTTGCTCTCTCGCTCATCTCAACCCATTCTCTTGCTCTCTCGCTCATCTCAACCCATTCTCTTGCTCTCTCGCTCATCTCATCTCAACCCATTCTCTTGCTCTCTCGCTCATCTCATCTCAACCCATTCTCTTGCTCTTCCTTCTCATGCTTCTCACCTCTTTCCTTCACACTATCTAAGCTGTATTTATAGTCCGTTGTACGTCGGAGAATAAATTAGGCTTCATCGTACATTTTATTGTTTTGTTACCGAGCACCGCACCCTTGGTCATTCTCTAGTTCTTTCTTGCTGCATCTCTGTCTCTCGTTTCTCTCTCTCTCACACACACACACACACACACACACACACACACACATACACACAGACACACACACACACACACACACACACTTTACCGTCCGCTTGCTCTTTTCAGTGCCTGCGACTCAAATTGCAAGACAGACACAAATGGCTTTTCTGGCACAGTGAGGCTGCTCGTTAGTATTGCCAGAGGTGAAAGCGGGACAGAGTGGAGCAGAGTCCTCTGTCTCTCTTCCTGTCCCATGTCAGCGTCCTGTTTTTGCACAATCTCCTGGTGAAAGATGACCTACTTCACCTCAGGCAGCCGAACCTTTCACTATAGGGTGGGACACTGCTCACCGGTCATGTGAAAAGAAGGACACAATTCATTAGATGGCATTGCAATTGTGAGCAGTGTGTTTTTTTCCCCCCCATCACTTGACTTCTTTATGTGCGGTCCTGTTGTCCGTAGGGCAGTCTGTTGGGGGACATTGATGGGATTGGGAGTGGTGGGAGTGTCCCAGCCCCAGAGTAAAGGGCCTGTTGTCCTGTGCGGTCCTGTTGTCCGTAGGGCAGTCTGTTGGGGGACATTGATGGGATTGGGAGGTGGTGGGAGTGTCCCAGCCCCAGAGTAAAGGGCCTTGCAAACGTGAAGTGAGGGATGCAGGCGTTGTTGCCTGGATCAATACAGGTCTCCTCCTGGTCTGTTGAAGAGGGGGCGCAACAACGCAAGCGTAAAAAAAAGCTAAACAGAATCCAGGTCTGGTGAGTCGCGGGCGTGTGCACGAAACGAGCACGCGTGCAACAAATTCACGGGACCACGCACGCACACACACACACACACACAGCCTACGTGACCAGTCCACAAAAATCTTAGAACTGATACTGAGATATTATAGATACTCAAACCACAAATCCTGATTTTCTTTCTTTTTTAATATACAAACATTTCCACAAATGCAAGTAATTGCTTTACTTCCCAAGCCATCACATTTATAAATTGTCTTCCATAGTGTTGTTATCTAGTCCCGATATAAAATAATGAAATTCCATCATGGAGACATTATTTGGCCCAAGGCCAGTGTCAATTCCACCATCTCGACGGTGTTGGGTTTAGCAGCAATGCATACAGCATTATTCCAGAGTGGACAGACTGCAAGTACTGTGCCAGCATAATGTTCAGGAGCCCCAATACTCACCAACCAATCACAGTTGATAATGGAGTGGAGTGGAACTGTAAATATGGGGCAGCTGGGGATTTGGAACAAAGTCTGTTTATTTATTTATTTGCTAAAGATTAGTATTTTGATCACAGTTTCTGAATGAATCCCTTTCACCCCTTAATTTTCCGGTGTTCTGGTTTTCTGATGCTTTTTTCATATCCTATTTGTCATGTAACCACTTTCAACCTGACATCTGTTTTTACAAACATGAATTAGCAGCTCTGACAACTACTATTTTTGCTATTCATTGTACAAGGAAGTATACAATGCTTAATTGGTTAAGGGTCCAGGATGTGTTGGTCCCTACAGCTCCCCCTAAAGGTAAGATTAAGACTAACAGCCTGCTGCTGCTGGGAATAAAGCTATGTTCCACCTCTGCTCTGGCATCTGTCAGGAGTACACACACACACACACACAGCTCCAAGTGTGGGAGAGAGCAAGGCACACATAGAGACACTGCACTTTCTAAAAAAAATGAAATCCTCATTCTCTGTTTCTCTTGCTGTGTCTCCCTTTCTCTCTCGCTCTCTGTCTCTCTCTCGCTCCCATCAGCGTAACATTCACCCCTCTGCCCACGCAGTCACGCACGGTAGAGATCCTCTGCCTGAAGAGAGAGCACATAAGAGAGCCCGAGAGTGGAGAAAGGAAGGGTTGAGGTGGGGGCGAGTGTGTGTGTGTGTGTGTGTGTGTGTGTGTGTCTTCCTCCACTGCTTGTTCTGATTGTTCAGAGTCCTCATTAGATGGGAGGCCAGAAATTGTTCAAAGTTCCACCGCCATTCACCTATTGCCCGTCCGGCAGCATAGCTAAAAATACTCTCCTCCAGCATGGCACAAGACGAGCAGTGATCCTCCTGTTCTAGTTTGACTGGAAGGAAGCTCGCATATAGTCAGACTCATCGTGGTTATGTGGTTAGTGTTTGCAATTTGCAAGCAACCTTTTTCGCAGCACTATAAAGGAGTAAGGCATACAAGGGTCTTGTGCTCAGGAATCCCTCTGTGGTTAAGTTACATAATGGTGAACCCTGGAGAAGCACAATATCAGCCCTCAGTGAAAGGATAGGTGTAGGTGTGTGCTATTCTATTTACTGCTCTGTGCTCAGATCTGGTCTAGAGACCTAATGACCGGATCTATTGTATCCGGTCATTTGCACGACAACAACACGCATACGTGCACGCTCACAGACCGTTTCTGTATCCTCTCTTTCAGCCACCCAGTCGTGACCCAGAAAATAAATAAATAAATAAGCACATATCTGATACCTTTTAATTGACATCTGAATGTCATTATAAGGAATGAACGTTCAGGCCTTTGGACGTTTGGGGCCAGCCCTAAACTGTATCGTGAAGGTAAAAGAAAAGCTTCTGACCTACAGCGGTGTTGCTTGACGTCTACTGATTTTTACCTCGTTTTCAGGCAGAAAACATGCATCAAGCCGAGCGTCACCTTTGTCTGATACTTAGTCACTCGGATAACATACACAGACATGTAGTGCATGCACACTGGGTCAGGGTCTCTTGAGAGGACAACCATTGTGAGGAGGATAAAGTATGGATTCTAGTGTGTCAGGGTATGTCTGGCTCTGCTGTATACAGAGAGAGGGGTAGAATGGAGCTTAATAGACTGCTGCTGTTTGTCAGTGAGTGGAATGTCAAGAAATATCTTTTGTCAAATACTTGGCACCTTCTCCTCACTGCTCCACCCTCGCCTCTTGTGCATGTATGCCTTTTACATATTCACATTATTGTGGGCTCGCTGCAGCAGCAGCAGCGAGCAACTTTATGCTGCACTGCATTTATATACTATATTCTCATTTATCCACTATATTCTCACAAAAAAAAATGAAAATCCAGCAAAATCCAGCTTATTGTGACCCACAGGTTTGAAATCACTGGTCTACTACTCACTGACAGCCCCCCTCTCCCTTTGGCTGGGTGGAAGTGATGTGTGCCTGCTTCAAGCCAGTCAGACTGAAAGCCTTACTGTTGGCACACCTGCCTTGTTCATGTGATGTAAATCAGTGGTTCTCAAAGTGGGGTCCTGGAAGACGTTCCAGGAGGTCCGTAGCTAAGCGATAGGGGTCCTGGAAGACGTTCCAGGGGGTCCGTAGCTCAGCGATATGGTTCATTTGCAGGTTATGGTGGTTCGTGGCCTATAATGCATAGTAAACCGAGTGAGAATCACTGATGTAAAATTCACAGGGATGGTGAAAAAGCATACACACACTTGTTCCCTTCCCCGCACTCTGCCTTTCACAGCCGTTCGGCGTGCTCCCCCCTTTTCTAAATAACGCAGTTGTTCCATTCCCCCCCCCCCCCACCCCACCATGTCATCACTCCTCTCTCTCCCCCCCTCTCTCTCTCTGTAGCTACTGTGTAAAGGTTCTTGTCACAAGGCCAAGCAGAGTTTACTACCAGGCCAAAATAGAAACTGCCTGTCGTTGAGGAACACTCTCGCTTCTTTCATCTGCTTTCATTTTTTTCCCTCTCCCCCCTCTGTCACCTCACTGTCACCCTACAGCTATGTCCCGCTGTGCCCCGTGCGGGAACCCCTCCAGCGGAGAATAGAAAATGGCCCTGACCTGTGCTCGACCCAGCACGTGTGTTTATGTAGGCTACAGTGCCGGGGCGTACCACTATACAGTGCATCTGGATGAAGGGATGAAGACGCTAACATAAGGCAGACTTGAGTCATATAATTATTATTATGGCCATAATCATTTGTACAGTTTGTTTTTAGTGGGCCTTCAAGTAGTAGATGGGTTACTTAACATTTGACCGCACAGGAGGAGTGTGAGAAATGTTGCAAAATCAATGTCGTGTTCTTCTCTGTGATGGTTGCTTCATGTGACATGAGGAACACACGCTCTTTGTTTCAATATATTTTGTGAAAGAGAGAGGGTGTAAACTTTGTTGTCCCCAAGGGAGAATTTGTCTTCGGCACAGTACTTCACATAATAAAACATCACAAAAACAGAAGAAGGTTTTGACACAACGCTAAACAGTTGCTTCACATAAAACCATAAGCATCTCAAAACAAGACTCTTGACTAAACACTTTAAATTGACAACACATCGACTTAAACACTTTCAACGTGGCGTCCCTATTTTAGGCATGTGAGCTTGTAGATCGGATATCTTCTCTATTCGTGTATAAAGGGCAGATGTTCACCCACTTAAACCCATTAAGACCTTAGAAGAAGTAGGTCTAGAATGGCTTATTGTCGGTATCAGCTGGTAACAGGAGTCTCTCCCTGTTACAATGCGTTAGACCCCTGAGTGATGGATTGCTGAGGTGGAGTGCCACACCTACCATCAGCTCCCAGTACTTCCCGCACGACTTGCAACACCCAAGCCGTGCTACTCATAAACACTGCGTTGGCGGTGCCTGGGATCGAACCCATACATTTGTGGTCCAAAGACGAGGGGCTCCATTTTCGTCACCGCTAAACCCCTTATTCCTAAACTTCTTTGCCTTTTTTTTTTAAACTTTTTTGCAAAACATTTTTGAATAGATAAAATGGCCAGTCTACAAGCTCACAACGTGTCAATGTAGATTGGCTAGTTGAACTATTTAAAAAAAAAATCAAAATAGTAAAAAAAAAAAAGGCAAAGAAATGTAGGGATATGAGGTTTAGTGGTGACAAAAATGGAGCCCGAGAACTCTACCGACTGAGCTACCCGGACACATTAAAGGTATATTCAGTGATTTCACTTCATTCAAATATCACTTATTTTTTCTTTTCTTTTTGATAATCCTCCCTACTATAGAGTGTGCTGACCATATGAGTATAGTTTCCAGTATTGGTGGCGGGTGGCAAAGCCTTCATCCAATCAGGATGAGAGGGGCCTTCCTCCAATCATGATCGAGTGGGGTGGCCTTGGTGCACATGCTGTTGGCCTGTTGCACTTCCCCTCACTGTAGTACGTGTGCATGTGCACATTTTGTTACCGGGGCAGACTGGGTGGTTTTCAATCACCCAAATCACTGAATGCTCCTTTAAGACCTTTCTACAAATGCCCTCTAAATCAGTACTTGGTAAACGTTTTTTGGTCATCTGAATTTTGTGTCAGGGAACCACTGTTGAACCACTGTTGTATGTTTTTTTTGGAAAACGAAGGCTTCCTACTGTATGTACAGTATAGCTAAAATCTAAAATGACAAGTGATGCTTTGCTAGTTTTCCCGGTTTTAATGGGTTAAAATCATGAAAGCGCACCCATCTGATGTTTGAGCCCACCCATCTGATGTTTGGGCCACATGCATTTTCAGAGAACATGATAGGCCTACTTAAGTTCCTATTTATTGGTATCACAATGAAAACAACATTTTTCAAGGTTTCAAAGAAAAATAAATATACCATGATTTATTTTTGTATATATTCTTTTTACATTATTTGTAATGTTACTACCGTACAGTCGCTCTTTGCCAAGAAAGGGGGCCCATAGATTGGGAATCGCTGAGTCTTAAGTGGTTAAAAAATAAACCGTAAGAATTGAAGTGCTAAATTGCTTGTGTTGTGTATTTACTGCACATTCATTGCTTTATTGCGCTAACAGATTTAGCATCAGAGCTCAGCAGCGTGAAGGAGGCTGGAACAAGTGGTTTGAATTGCACTGTGGCAAACGGCCTCTCCTTCCTGGTGGCAGGGGTTCGTATTCAGAGAAGAGGGGGTCGGGAATCTACAGTGACTTTTGTTGCTCAGTTTATGACTGTCTGCTCATACAGATACAAAATAATATGAGTTCATACAGGGATGAACTCATATTATTTTCTCCCCTCTGTTACCTTTTATAGCAGTTGTGTGCATGCTGGTAAACATGATACATGCAGGACCACCTTGTTCAGCATTTAGGGTGAAGTGTGAGTGGCTTTACAGGGTGATAAATGGGATGAAGTGAGTGAGAAGATCCTTATGACATTACTGGAGATGCTGTGCGTGCGTGCGTGCGTGCGTGCGTGCGTGCGTGCGTGAATGTGATTTTATTTTTTTCATGGACAGCCTTCATGCTATCTGAACACAACTTGAGTTGTTACTTTACAAAGATGTCTGGTTACTTAGAAAAACTTATCTCAGAATGATACTAAACAATCAGTTTTGAGCGATCATCCGTGGCATGCCCTTGGTCCTCCAAGTCTGTTCTTCAGATTTATTCTTGTGGGCTGCCTGTCACAAGGAGAAATATTTAAAAAACACAGCATGTCTACAAGAACACTGCATCCGCATACTGTGGTCGAAAGGATTGTGAAAGGAGAGAAGCTTTAGTTTTTTTACATCTTGTTTTTTGATTGGTTCTACTAGCATTTGTTTTGAAAGTTAGTGATTCGTATGAATTAGTAGACTAGATTTATATCACCTTTTTTCTTAACATATATTTGCAGAAGATATGCCCCTAATGATTGCTCATTCACATTACGTTATTTTATTATAAGTTAGTGATAATACATTACATAATACTAGGATGGGCAATTAACCAAAAAATATCGAAACAGACATTTAGAGCCAATAACCAACTAATCAAAAAAATCAAGAAGCTGTTTGTTTTATTAAACATTTTCACAATGTGAATAGATTTTTATAATAGACTAAATGGTGCATTAATAGTGCTTTTATCCAAAGTGCTTTACATAGATTGTGCATTACATTCACCCATTCACACATGTATTCATACACCGATGGCGGAGGAAACCGGGAGCAATTAGGGGGTTCAGAGTCTTGCTCAAGGACACTTCGACAGTCGACACTAGCTCTGGGGGAACCCTGGATCGAACTGGTCTACTGGCCACTCTACCCCTAAGCCACTGTTGCCAACCCTGTATTATACGTATGTATTATACACTTTGTTGTGTAATGGTGACATACAAAATGAGTTACAAGGTCAACGTACCACCACAGCACATATTTTTGTAACTATTCTTTATGTGACCATTTATGGTGTTTGACAAATTCCTGCCATTTACTCTGATCGTGCTATTTGTAGCTAGTCAATGTGGATATAAGGGTGTCTGCTGAGTACCTAAATACTGTACATTTCTGGAACACCATGCACACACATTTTTATCTCTTTTAGGAGACAGAGAGAGAGTGTGAAGGAGAAAGCAATGTGTGAGTAAGGACAGAGTGCAAGATATGGTGCAAAATGAGGAGGAACGGGGGTGGATTCATGATGAAAGCAAGCAGCTCAGTGATTCACTGCAGTTCTGCTTGTAATGATGCGTCATGACTAGTTTATACTTCACAGTGATCAGTGAACTGATCAGTGAAAAGATTCCTCGGAACTCTCGACGGGTGACACCACCGTATGATATGAAGAATGAGTTGGTGTGTCTTCACAGGCAGAGAGAGCGCACACACACATTATATAGAGGTGACGAAGTGAATGGCAGGAGGAAGATGGAGTCGACCGCTGTTTCTTCTTCTGCCAACTGCCTGTCTCTGGATGGATGGATGGATGGAGGGAGGGAGAATGAGTGCAAGGGGAAGAGCAAAGACATTTTCATCAGGATTATCCTGCAGCAGCGAATCTCATCTAGGGAAGTGGCCTCGTGCCTGTTAAACACACACTGCATGTGCAGAGCCCTTGGAGGCCCAAAAACTGGAATAGGGGCAGATTGTGGCTCTTGGGTAGTTTCTGCGGACTGGTCACGTTGTTTGTAGCCTAGGGGGTGGGGGGGTGTGTGTGTGTGTGTGTGTTTCCTTACAGCGTGTTCGTCCCTCTTGATTGCATTGTTTGTGCCGTTTGAAGCTTTCCACAAACACCGTGCCCCCTTACAGACGGAAGCACAAGCCAGAGACGGCTTACAGCTTACAATAATCACTTAGAGTGAAAATCATTGTAAAGTATCTTGATATAGCATGGTTGTTTCGAATTAAGTAATCCTCTGCTGTGGCCCTAAAGAGCTTTCCTCGACTAAGAGTGGCGACTGATCCTATAGTTGATTTACGAGCAGCAAGCTCACAGAGAACAAGTTGACACAAGTATCACACGCCATGTTCTGAAGCTTATTAAAAAACATAGAGAATATATTGTCGCTGTCGGGTGCATGTCCAAAACCATTACTTTCCAGGAAATGAATCAAAGAACCTTGTTTTCCAGTGAATATTTATTCACAAGCTACAGTATTTGTAATTCCTTTCATTGGTTAAATATTTATCACAGACCGACTTAACCATTTTCACTCAAGTTTCTACACTTTTATTATTACAAACTCAGTGTAACGTGTAACGTATTAGAAGTCACATTATGTGACCAGAAGATCTGTGAGTCAGATTTAAAGAAAGAAGTGGATGGAATATAGATAATTTCACACAAGAAAACGTGATGTTCCAAAAGGGCAGATTACTTCAACATTTGCAGCTCTATCCTTGAGTCCATTCAGTGTAGCAATAAAACAGCTCATGGCAACACTAACATCAATAAAGCAGAGGTCATGGCGACACAAGCACATCATCTAAAATCAGCGGTTCCCAGCTGGCGGGCTGGGGCCCAATGGAGGGCTGTGAGGATAATTGAAGTGGCCTCCAAATAATTGGCAAAATGCTAAGATTGTAATGATGATGATAATTATTATTAATCATATTTATATAGTGCTTTTCTCAGTACCCAAAGTTGCTTTACATACTGTTGTGATTCTGGTTTACCAACCATGTAGTCCTTTACACTTTCCCTGCGGAACCCAACTTTCCCGACCTAATTGATAAAGACCTCTTTCCCTGCTTAACACGCTAAACCCGACTTTTGTTTTATTTGGTTTATTAACCTTTTTTTTACTTTTAAGACATACATGGTTTCCCTCAGTGGCTCGGACACAACGTGATACGTCACATGTTTGGATCACGTGACCGGAGGAAAAAGCCCCCCAAAAAATTCTGGGAAATCGAGGCTCAATGCATTCTAACGGTGAATCATTGCAGCCTCTGTGTGGCTCTGTGGTTGCTTCTTTGTTTTGGATGGTGGTTTTGGAATATATCTCGAAATTATGAATACAAACACGGGATTTTAACGTTGATGATCGCGAAAGGAAGCTACGTTGACTATCGAGGTTAGTGGAAAACTCCAGCAGTGAAGCCCATATTACGATAAAAAATAACGGCAGTCGGCCTGGGCCCCGGTTGAGCGGTCCAGCGCCAGGCACCTAGCCTGAGGGCATGTTGCGGGTTCAAGTCCCGATCCCGACGACCTTTGCAGCATTCCACCCATCTCTCTCCCCCTTTCCTGTCATAATACTGTAAAAATCTTTCAATAAGGCAAAAAGCCAAAAAATAAATAAATAAATAAAATAATATCAGCAGTATCACACGACAAGTTCTCAAGTTTAATACACACTTGGACAATATTATACAGTATTGGACACAAGGTGTGACCAGAAGATATGAGAAAAGGACAGATTGATAGAACATGCATCTCGTATCATTGTGCACAGACGTCAGTCTATCTGATAAAGTAGTCGATTGGTCATCATATCAGTGATTTTTTTTAAGGCTCAAGGTTCCTCAGGCTCAGACAAAGTTGGGCAAGACAGCTTTTTCTGTCAATGGCCCAACCTCGTGGAATGAACTTTAAAACTCCTTAAAACTGAGCTCCCTCAACTGAGCTCCCTGCCATCCTTCAGTCCTTCAGTCAGTTCAAAGGAATGCTCCAGAACATTTTTCACTGTGATTGCTCCTGCTTCAATTGATTTATTTTACTGGTTGTTCTGCATTTAAGTTCCTTTGTAATTTATCCTGATTTATTATGTTGTGTTGATTTATTGTTTTGACTGTATTTGTGAATTGTAACCTCGGAATTGTAACCTTGGCTACATTGAAAATGAGGGCTTGCCCTCAACTGTATTTCCGAGTATAAATAAAGGTGGTGATGATGATATCAGGGTATCAAGGCTTACGCATGATTCACCATGTGTGTGTAATATGGGTCAAGCAGATGAAGGTCATAATTCATACAAGAAAAAGAAGGAACCACCATTATTACTCTCCCCCCATGCGTTCGGCCTGGTGGAGACAATAAAAAAGGTCTGCTATTTTCAGTATTTTTGCCTATTGTGCGAATTAGTATAAAATAGTGTTTTTAATTGATTCTTTGACGTAACATTTCTTTTAGAAACTATTTGAAACAACTCGCTTCTCAATTATATAATTCGTCGAAAAAGTAATCAACATAATATTCTCTACGAAAGTCATCAATAGCTGCAGCCCTTGCAGGGAGAATCCTTTCCCTGTCACTGACAGGGAACACACTGTTCTGATATAATCTATCATTTATTAAGTATCACGTTAACACTGTTGAACAGGATACACAGGTGAAGTCTAGCTTGTCTTTGAACAAACGCCATACTGTAAGTGTATCTTTTAACCCCAGCTTAAACCCTTTATACTTCGTTGACTGAGGTCCCCCAGGGCTCTATGCTTGGTCCCCTACCTTTATCCCTCTAGATCGCATTTCTTTGTTGAAAATGGCAGATCGACAGCTCAGTGAGCTCACTACACGTCACACGGGACACTAGGGTTCATGTGGTTAATAGTTTTTACACATGTTTAGTGTAGTCTACATAGTTTAATCCATAATAATTTGGTTATTGTATGAAATTGGCTTTGGCAAAGGAATATAAATCACACCTCTGCTCTAATCCATTTTCCTGTTCCTTGACTTTACAGCCAGCTCCTTTTCTCTCCCCTGCTTGATGTGAGAATGTAGTGCTTCATCAGCAAGGATGCATTTAGAATTCTCTCTAAATTCAGATAAACAAGACAATTGTTCCATCTGCGGGGGCATTTTAGTGTTCTGTGAGTTGAACCAATATTCATGGAGACTCCTGGAATGTCTGGGAGAAGTACGATGTCTATATCACGCTGTTGGCTTGAAAATCAGTCATTTCCAATTATCGACGATGAGATATAAATTAGGCTTTAGTGTTGTGCTCCACGCACTGTGATATACACGGGACCTTTGTCCGTTATGCTTAATCGAGGATGCTAAGCTGTCTTATTTGTCTTCCAGCCAATGGGTGACACACAAAGGGGTGTCAGGTTCTGAATTTACACACCACTGCCATCTCATTGTTCTGGAAAGGTTGTGCAACCAGACACCGTCCCCATTAGCAGCCAATCTTTTATTGGTTCCTTGGTCCATTTCCTAGCTGCACAATGGAAACCTGTGTAGGTGTCGCTGGGCTGGAGCTGTGAAGTCACACGCTGCCATCGGGACAGGGCTGTGAGAAAAGGTCAGACGAGAGATCAGATGTGTTTTGACTGTTTAGACAGTAATAAATATCGGGGTCACACACAAAGCCCTTGTACTGTTTATTCAACAGGATTGAAAAGACTCCTCCTGCTTTGACACCGGCATTAGTGGCGCTATTACAGGACCCAGTGTATCAAACAGGATAATAATGTACACTTGTACAGGTTGACGTCAGTCATGTTCCTCGTGTGAGGACTGTGTGTCCATGCCCTTTCTCCTTTTTTGACAACATTTGGACAAATTCCCAGTTTTCCCTTTCACTTGTAGTTCCTGTCACTGTGACCAGTGGTATCAGGCTTCCTTCTTGTGTTCCTTAATCCTTACAGGTCTGTAACTCTGAGAGTTATTTGGGTCTTTAAAATTAAAAGGTTTTAGGGGGGTCCCCAGATTATTTGACTAATAATAAGGCTACATCAAAATTGAACTATTTTCACAATATCTGTGGAACCGAGTCAAACTAAATGTAATGCCTACAATTCCAAGCGCTTGTCAGGGTGCGGCATCCCCAGTTCAAATATGATTATTTTGGGGTGTCAGTTCAAATATTATTTTGTGGGGTCACAGCTTGAAAGATTTGGGGAACCTTTGGTGTAGACGACATCACATGTCCTCTGATACGCATGAAGTCACACCAGCTGCTTCTTTTCACCAGCAGAATGTAACACAATGTTGAGGAACACACTATTCTTCTGGGTTTTGCTCCCTACTGAACAGGTGCAGTGTCAGAGAACAGCCTCCCCACCTGGCATAAACAGTCTGTGCGTTCATTTTTAGCGTCTGTCCAATTCCATACCTTTTCATCATTCTGCAGTAATTGGGCCACATATATAATGTACTGGCGTAGGCCACATATATTGAGATTATGATTCTTACTCTTGTTATGGACAGGGAACACCTTTGCCATAAATGAGGACACGATTTGCATTGTAATTGTCCAAATGGTGGTCAATTGACCACCACATGTCATTGGGGGTTTTCATCTTTCAGTATCTTTTTGAGTGGTGTAAACCACTCCTACAACTGGCTTTGTTAGTTTACGTGTCTGTCTGTCTGTCTGTTTGTCTGTCTGTCTGTCTGTTCGTACCAAAAAATGAGCATGGTTGCTATGGTCACCCAGTTCACACGGGTGTGATTTCATTACGTCAGACCACAGCTGATCAGTCTATATAAGACCTTACACCACTCAGTTCACACGGGTGTGATTTTTTGATTATTATTGGGGGTCACGATATAATTGAAAATGGTTCCAATGACTTTGGGTTAATTTCCAGTTGTATCCGCTGCTTTGCAATCTAGAACCATCCATGTGTTGGCGAAGAGCACAATCTATCAAATTCAACTGAAAAGACCACATGATGAACGGCAGGGAATGTGGTAAAGTAAAACCAAAAATAAAAGGACTGTTGCGTTATCTCAAAAGTCTACAACTGGTGCAAGTATGCATCCATGACTTCAATAAATGTGTAATTAAATATTAATTGTAGCCTACATATCTTTGTGTGAACACAAATTCTAATTGCACGTTTCATAATCCTATTATAATTATTAATTTCAGGTATTTAGGCGTATAGTGCTGCACTAGTCGTACATGGAATTATGATTTTCATAAAGCCTCTAATTTGTAATTGACATATGTGAATTGTAATGCTCATAAGAAAATAATCTGTGCTTCAAATGTTGGCCCAGTGCCAGATGTATATGACTAGTACAAATGATTTCATGTTATTGTGATGTATTGGTATGTGTAATATGTAAGGGTAGGGTATTATAGATCATATCTGTTCAGTTCAGTTTTATTTTCGGAAAGGTGGACATACAAGTTCACACATAAAACATAATTTCCATTTAATTTTTTTTAATACTTTTTTTGATTGTCCGTTGCTTGTATCCTGTCCAAATATCAAAAAAAGGTCTAGGGAGAAGCCATAGGCTATCCATTATCTATATATAATATATAATGATATGATATGATATAGTACTTTATTGTCAGTTCACACTGAAATGAAATTTGTCTTGCCACCCATCAGCCAAGTATGCACATATACACACATTTGACATAACACAAAGAACAAGACAATTTACATACATAAAGACATGAAGACAAGAGCAATATCCACCGCCTAGATTACCCCGTGGCTACTACAACTCATGATTAAGCCTCAAAGTTGACTGGTGGACAAAGGACCTCTTTAGTCTGACCTTATTGTATGCTGGTACACCATATCTCCTTCCTGAAGGTAGCACTAGCAACCAATATTCTCCATACAACACATGCTTAATTGCTTAGTATTAGAGGTGATATTCCTTGCTAACCTTAGGATGCTGTTATCATACGTGGATGTATAAAGTTTCTGAAGTGGTTGTCCAACAATCTTTGAACAAATGCTCAGTTGTTGCAGCAGTTGAGTTGATGAATGTTGTGGCCCGCTTGCCATTTATGCGTGTTATGTGATTTTCATAACAGTGGCACATTGACATTATCATAAAGGTATATGTATTATATGGCTGTCAAAATTCTCAGGTAGACTGTTGTTTTTTTTGTTTTTGTGTTATTTACTTATCATGGTATTACATCAACATAATGACACTGTTAAAAAAAATCCATCGGTGTTGATATGCATGACTTGTGCATTTCTGTAACACAACAACAAGCGCTTGTGATACAGCACTCTTGTAGACACATGAGGTAGATGCAGAGTTGAATGGGTTCCATTGTTCTCTACTGGCTGTGTCATGGAGACAGATAGGCGAGCCAGCATGGACACAGACATGCATGAACACGCACGCACGCGCGCACACACACACACACGCACACGCACACACTTCATTCTCTGTGCACAGACACAGACTTATACTTGACCCCTCAACGCACTTGTGCGCTCGCACACACACACACACAATGTGAGGTACTGTTGAGTCAACAGGAGTCTTGTTTCTTAATAAGTCACACAGAGCAAGGTTCTATCTCCAAAAATGAGTTAATCCACAATAGCACAATGTGCTTGTCTTCTCACATTCTGTTCATCAGCGCGTTGCTACTCTCTGTATTGGATTTGGTTTATGCAATTAAAGTCACCCGCTCAAGTTATGACTGAACACATTAGGAAGACACTACATCACATTTATAACATTCTGTTGTGCTAAATATCATAATAGTAAAACATCTGATATTTCATGCCTCATCGTTTAAGGAAGATGCGGCAGAATAGTGCTTTGTCTATGTTCTGATTGCACAGGAGTAACGATACACTGTTACTCATTATGGTGATGGTTGCTGACAGGACGTAGAAGCTACAAGCATCCTAACCACTTCTCCATTGCACAGGCATGCACAGAGCCATTTTGTAGACCTTCTGCTTTTGTCTAAACATATTTACCACCATCTACTGATCTTTTCTCCTACTTTGATATAATTTAGTATCCATACAGTTCTATCTGTGATTGTTACCTACTGACCTAACTGACCCCTGTTTAAACCTGGTTGGTCTGATGGTTAGGATTGTGTTGGTGTCAGAAGCGTAGCGTCCATTGGGCCACTCGGGCACAGGCCCAGTTAATTGAGATCTTGCCCAGTCTAGCTTCTGAAATACTGTGGCGAAAAAATAAGAAAAACAACAAAAGATAGCCTAGATCAGTGGTTCCCAAACTTTTTCATGTCAAGGACCCCCAAATGGACACTTATCAGCGGACCCCCATTAGAAGATATCTGAAAATATCTGAACCATTTTAATTTCAATGACATGCATTAGTCTACAGACCCCCATTTAATGACATTTCTATCTCTGGGACCCCCAATTTATTATTGTAAAATCAATGTTAATTTAACTCTGAGAGTTTACAAATGGAACCAAATGGACCCGTTAAAACTATCATTTAGCTGGGGACCCCCTGGAACTCCCTCAAGGACCCCTGGATTGGCGTTAACCTCGCGTCACCAGACTTTCTACCTCACCTCGGAGTGACATTGGCAGCACATCACCCTGTGCATGCACATTTCTGTTGTCGCCAACGTGTCCAAAATCACACCAACTCTCACATTAGCAAGTCGGCAAAACCGCTCTGCCTGCTGTTGTACTTGTGGCGGGACGACGGTGCTGATACAAGTAGCCATTTGTAACTCTATGTAACCAAGTGAACCCTTATTATACATTTGCTTACATGTATTGCACATGTACACTCTCAGAGTTAAATTAACATAATATATTTGTACACTATACTAGCTAACAACTCCTTCCCCTGTGTGCTTGTCAATGTCATCTGAGCAGCCACAGTTGTGTTAAGCTGTAAAAGGGATTTCCCTCCACCAGAGAGCAGAAAATGCTCCCTTTCCCTTATATTACACACAATTAGCTCTCTTTCTCTTTCATTCACACACAAGCATACTGTACAGCAGTGGTAACCAACCTTTTCAAGCCCAAGAGCCCATTTTATTCCCAATTGTAAGCCATGATCTACCACTAAAATATGTTTTTTTTTAAAAACACTTGTTTTTTGTGATTTCTGACAGGCTCAATGCATGTGCACACATCCAGACAAAGACTATAGTTTAAGAATAAATTCTGATACGCACGTTCTTTGCAGGAAAGTGCAAGGTCAGATACATTATTTGGCTCTCATACAGAACTGTCATACTAGTTACTTATTCTTGTTTCCTTGTTCCTCCCAGTAATTAGGATTTATGGGTTTTGATAGAGAACTGATGACCAAACGAGTGCCATGTGATAGAGAGGTCAAAGTTGAACGAAAGTTTTTCCGCCGGACCCTCCATAGTCAGAGTAGAGTAGTCACTGCTTGCCTGTGTAGGTATAGTAGTGAGTGAGAGGCTGTTTATCTCTGTGGGTTTTTATACTGTTCTGTTCTGATATGCATGACTATTATGCACAAGTTGTGCATCACAACACGGGGGTTACCGGAGATAGCGGTCAAACAATAGAACAAACAAACTCCGCAGTTGATGGCCCAATACACATGTCTGGGGCCATCACTGCAAGCTAATTCTAAATCCACGTTCTGTGTATTGGTAGAGATGGCTGGCTGACACCCGCTTACTCCGGGATCTACTTGAATGGCTCGTGCGAGCTACTGGTAGCTCGCGAACCCCTGGTTGGTTACCCCTGCTGTACAGCATCCCTTTCTGGGCTATTATAGCCTACGTGCATAAACACCACAAATAAATCTATTCTATATCTCATTTCAATTGGAAGAATACTGCATACAGGTCCATATAAGCTGTTTATATATCTGGTTCCAAAGGCCACCAGCCCTAGAAAGCACATCACATGAATAGAAAGTGTATACAGTATACATAGGGCATGCTCGCATTCTTTTGCGCAAGATGACAAACACAAACATAAACATCCCACACACAGTATGCAGTCAGTCAATCTGAGTCAATGTAATACACACATTTCACTCAAGTCGAGCTCGAAGGTTCCAGCTTCCTGCTCAGCCATAACACCATGTCACCATGTTTTATTTTCACACAAACACACATACTGTACACAAACAGGCTGAATGTATATTTATCCGGCAAGTTTGCTGTATGTACGGTATGAATAACAATGCACTTCTCCTCATGAGAACATTGACACCTGGGGACTATACCCACTAGTACCCAGTTCTGTTCTGTCACACTCATCTTGTTGGCCACTAACTAGCACTGACTACAGCATTGATGATGAAAATAGCAAGAGGGGCCAACTTTGCTTTACTTCCCGCATCTACGTGAGGTGGGCGGTAACATTATTAGGAGACGGAAAGTATGTTGGAGTCTATTCATTTCCAATGGGAGAGTGAACGTGAACACAGCTTCTGAACCATTCCTTAACTAATTACAATCTTTTAGCGAGACAAATCAAGAGAAAATCTACTTTATCGACATTTCTTTATCCCAGCAACACACTCTCGCTATTTTTGAGAGGTGTCTGGAAGCCTCTCTCTGTCCATCTGCAATTTGGCGGACAACACATAGGGGGCTCTGGCTCCATAATGAATATGGATGAATATGGATATGAATATTATTATTTAAGATGACATCTTAAATATGTGAAATATGTGAATATTATAACGTGAAATGAATGGACATATTAAAAGTGAAATAAAATGTGTGTTCCAATGCTTAATAATATAATTTTCCATAACTGTCTTAGACTCTTGGTTGATGGGGCTGATTTGGGAAATGGGAATCATGACATTTGCCATATAATGCTCTCAATGCTCATCCACATGACGTTCAGTGGTGTTGTCAGCCCGGGAGAGGGGAGGGGGAGGGTGGTGTGGAGGTCAGGGGAGAAGCAAACCATGCCTACTATATTTAGGAGACCATTCGTAGGCTTTGTGTACCATTTCGCCTCTAATGGCTCCAATGAAGTTCGCCCATCTTCATATATAGACCATCTTTGGTATTACTCATTCACTTTCCTTGGCTGGTCTAGGATCTGCAGTCCCAAGCTAGCCCATTTTATTAACCACATAAGCTCTATCAAAGATGATAGGACATGTGTATATGTATTTTTTAAATTTAATTTATTGTTGCATATTTTAACCTCCATAAATTAACTTGTTTATTATACTTTTATTTTTTTGTTTTTGTTGCTACTGGTACAAGATACCAGGGTTGTGGCTCTTTCAGAGCGGGAACATTGCGGGGTGGGAGAGGTAACATACAACACTTTATGTATTTATTATTTTGTATTAATTATTCATTGTTATTTATGATATAACAATTATATTTTGTATGTTAATGTTTTATTGACCCATGTTATTTGGAAAATATTATTTAAAAAAAGACGATAGGAGAAACCAAGACTTCCCAGCTGATTTGCTGTATCTGTGTCACGTGGGGTTTGAAGACCAGAAGTCTCTTCATTTTGAGAAGTGACCGTGAGCACAGCTTGCGGCCGATCCGTTTGCCCCATAGACGGTAGACACTGATCAAGAAAATATGGGATCCGACAAATCAGGAGGAATAGATCTTTGTTCAAGAAAGACCTGTCTGTGTCAGCAACGCACTCACTCGAGATCTACCACTGATCAATTAAGAGCTGATCTTCCATTACGATTAACAGCGTCTGCTAAATGCCTAAATTGTAATCAATAGGACAAGATCTGACTGAGGTGGAATGACCAAGCACACTTAGGATTCTTGATCAAGAATGTTGGCCCTATATATCCCTCATTGATGATGATGGGACAGGTTGTGAGCTTGTAAATTAGAAGGTTATTTTTGACAATTTGTGACATATTTAGTCTATGACATGCCAGGTTGAATGTGGTTAACCTTGGGCCAAAAGGTTTTCAGTTTCAAACCCATATCCTCTCAATTCCTGTCACTTTGGTGTCCACAGTATCTCTATTTCTGTCGCCGCCTCTCATCCCTGCCTCAGAGTCGCTCCAGGAGCATGGCGTACTGCCTTCTCAGCGGGTCTCCAGCCATTAGTGCCAATCTAGCATCTTAACATTTGCAGCGTGTGGGTGTGCAAAGTATTTTCTCTCTCTCGCACTGCGTCAGCGTCGCCTTATTGCTTTCTGGGCTGCTGTGAGGATGTTAAAGGAGAATTCCATGCTAGAAGGCTTTCTTACCTTTGTTTGTAGTTGTTACGTCCCCACCAAAGAGGTCCTGGTGTTATTTTGTGCAAAAGCGCAGTTTTGGCTATTTCCCCTACCATAAGCCCTCAGTGAATTGAATTGAATTGAATGGGGCATTGGGGTAATTGGCTTATTTCCATCGCTCAAAAATCAATCTCTTCATAATGTAAATAGTATCCCAAGCGGCACACTTTACTACTTATTTCGATGGAAATAAGCGAATTAGCACAACAACCCAATCCCCATTGAAGGCTAGGGGAAATAGCCAATTTTGCACAAAATAGCACCTGGACCTCTTTGGTGGCGATGTAACAACTACAAATAAAGGTAAGAAAGCCTTCTAGCATGGAATTCTCCTTTAACTGTTAATAGTATTTGTGAGAGTTTGTAGATGAATGCATGGTTTCCATATGTAGACAAAGACAACACGTGATCTGGATCTGTAAATGTGACATTTTGGTCAAAACTTTTAGTCGCAGCTCTGTGAATATGAAATGTCTCTCACATGGAATTCGAAACGTTTAACGCTCAGCATCCCAAAGCTATCCTGGATAGAGTAGTTCATTTGACTTTCAAAGGTTCTCAGCAATTGTTTTCTTGGTGAATTTTATACAATTCATGCAGTAAAGCAAGGCTTTGTTAAATGGTAGCCAATATTGTGTGTGCATGTATACTATGCCTGTGTGTACTATGTAGGGGTGCATACTTCACCATAATTTGTTCTCAAAGACCCATTGAAAAGGCCTTAGTTGCATGAATAATCCTCACTGTTAGCTGTAATGTATCATTTTTTCACAGAAAGAGAGACTGTTTGTGTAGAAACGCATACATTTTATTTTACCATCCATCTGGGTTTGTGTTGAAATTGCACATGAACAACAAAAAGGCCTGCAGACAGACTGAAATATGAAAACTGAGGCTCTTTAGATCGTAAGCCTTGAATTTAGAGCGCAAAACTTATCTCTTTCATGTTGAAATTGCACCACATTTCTTATTGTCACGTCTGTTCCATCGTTGTCAGCACTGCAACAGATAGTGGATTTGAAAACGGGCCCATTTGCTCATGGTGTAGTTGTTTGCTAGCCTGGCCCAGCCAGCGTGCTTTCAGGTCTAGAGGGGCTGGCGCCCCCCCCCCGCTATTCATGTCAGTGGAAGTTGCTCAGTGGCGTTTTGAAGCACCTGGAAGGACCGTCTCAGAACGTCTACTTCCGCATTTGAGTGCTCAATGTTAAAGCCCAGCTGCACGGGGTTTCCCAGTCATGAATCCACGGGTCCGCTTGTAGTCCCTCCTCTTACCACTAGGGCCCAGTGCTTCAACGTTGGAGCGCCTCACTGGCCCCTTGGCTGGCGCGCATGGAGCAAGCGCTGGAGAAATATTGGTTTAGCGATCAGAGCCCCCTCCACCCCTCCCCTCCCTGGTAGAAAACAGTGGAAGAAACTGATGTCACTATATTGAGAGCGACGCCCCTCTGTACTGTAGTTCACTCCCACTACTAGACCAGGAAATGTCTTAGCTGTAGCGAACGAAAATAAAAGCCTGGGTACCGACTCGAGGCTAGTTGTTTGCTAATATCGTTGCTGTCAGGCAGGAACCTCTTATATCCATACTGTATTTTTGAGTGGTGTAAACCACTCCTACAACTGGCTTTGTTAGTTTACGTCACGTGTCTGTCCGTTTACGTGTCTGTCCGTATCAAAAATAAAATCACACCCGTGTGAACTGAGTGGTGTAAGGTTTTATATAGCCTGATCAGCTCTGATCTGACGTAATGAAATCACACCTGGATGTGATTTCACAACTGGCTTTTTTTGTGCAGAGAAAATGAGCATGGTTGCTACGGTCATCCAGTTCACCCGGGTGTGATTTAATTACGTCAGAAATTATTTTGAACATAGCAACCATGCTCATTTTTTTCTGCACACAAAAGCCAGTTGTAGGAGTGGTTTACACCACTCAAAAATGAGCATGGTTGCTATGGTCACCCAGTTCACACGGGTGTGATTTCATTACGTCAGACATTACGTCAGACCACAGCTGATCAGTCTATATAAGACCTTACACCACTCAGTTCACACGGGTGTGATTTCTTTATTGTGTCTTTTAATGCCTTACATGATCATACTACACTAGAGCGTCACACAAAAGCATCAAAAGTAGCAGATCTACAAGTTCGAAATGCAATTAAACGGTATAAATAACATAGAGGACATCTAACCAGTGAGACGCCCTGAGGGCGCTGGGCTGGCGCTTTGACATGGGGGGTCAGATCAACATATGGAATGGATTCTGTACTGGGCTGGCGCTTTGGCATGGGGGGTCAGATCAACATATGGAATGGATTCTGTACTGGGCTGGCGCTTTGGCATGGGGGGTCAGATCAACATATGGAATGGATTCTGTACTGGGCTGGCGCTTTGGCATGGGGGGTCAGATCAACATATGGAATGGATTCTGTACTGGGCTGGCGCTTTGGCATGGGGGGTCAGATCAACATATGGAATGAATTCTGTACTGGCCATATGTGGAGCGTGAGTGTATAGGCCGGGTTTGATGAGGTCAGATCAACATATGGAATGAATTCTGTACTGGCCATATGTGGAGCGTGAGTGTATAGGCCGGGTTTGATGAGGTCAGATCAACATATGGAATGAATTCTGTACTGGCCGTATGTGGAGCGTGAGTGTATAGGCCGGGTTTGATGAGGTCAGATCAACATATGGAATGAATTCTGTACTGGCCATATGTGGAGCGTGAGTGTATAGGCCGGGCTTGATGAGGTTTGATTGATTGATTGAAATATTTATTAATAGTTAACAGAATTACAGTACATTTCAAGCACAAACTCAATACAAAGACTGTTAACTGTGAGTGGACGACCCAATTAAGCATTACACTTGTTTACAAGAGGGTCCACCTTGTTCAATTCATCAAAACATTTAGAGACGTACAAATAGACACTTCTATATAGTCAAAGAACAGAAAAGGAATTCATCATAAGCATCATATACAGTGAGGGGAAAAGGGGGTGGGTGGTGGGGGGGGGAATTCAGATTTTACGGAGGCCAGTTTCGAATTGCAGCCATCCGTAGGTGCCCTTTGAGAGCGGTTTTGAAGGAGTCAAGGGATTCGCATGTCTTAATGACTGTTGGTAGGGCGTTCCGGGTTCCAGGTCAGATCAACATATGGAATTAATTCTGTACTGGCCATATATGGAGCGTGTCTTGAGTGTACAGGGTTTGATGAGGTCGGATCAACATATGGAATGTCAGAACAGGTCAGCTCCATGTATGGAGATCTAAGGGTGGCAGCAGGGGAAGTGTCTTGAGTGTGCAGGGTTTGATGAGGTCTGGTCTTTTATGGAGCATGCTTTGAGTGTACAGGCTTTTGTCTCGCAACTTCAACGTTGGCAAGCCTTTCTGGGGGCTTGGGCTCCATATATGCAGATCTAGGTGATGATCAAGTCTTCTCCCTGTATGGCTATCCAGGGTTTGATGAGGTTAGTGTCGTGATCTTCATATATGGAGACGGCCATATATGGAGCATCGACCATAATGGTGGCGTGACGTGTCACGAGGCGTAACAGGCTGACGGCCATATGTGGTGGCGTGACCTGACGGAGAGACGAGACGGACGGACAGGTTTTCATAGTAATCTGCGACCTACAGTCACAATAATAACTTTATATATTTATATAACTTTATATAAGGATGTAGCTCAAGGTTCTTTATAGAAATTGCGAAAGGATCAGCTGATGCTTTATAGCAGCTATAACTAAATTAACTGGAGAGTGTGTGTGCGCGTGTGTGTGTGTGGGTGTGGGTGTGGGTGTGCGGCTGGATGATGGAAACTGGTATAGTTAGAGCAAGAGGAGGAGGCCAGGGTTGGGGATTAGCCCACTTGCATATGGACCCTTTTAGAGTTCCCCTTAGAGGACATCATAACCGTTCAGTTCTTCTAAAACATTGACAATGACCTGAATGTAGCCTTAGTGAAAGTGATAGCGGTACATATTGCCGCATGCGGTACACCACTCTGTGGACACTGGACAGGTATCGTAGACGCATGTGCACGCACATACATGCACACACACGCACATACATGCAGCAACAGCCACCATTGGTTGGGACAATTCTAAGCCCTGCTAACTCAAAGACTTAACATTACGTGTGTGTGTGTGTGTGTGTGTGTGTGTGTGTGTGTGTGTGTGTGTGTGTGTGTGTGTGTGTGTGTGTGTGTGTGTGTGTGTGTGTGTGTGTGTGTGTGTGTGTGTGTGTGTGTGTGTGTGTGTGTGTGTGTGTGTGTGTGTGTGTGTGTGTGTGTGTGTGTGTGTGTGTGTATCTTCTTCCCACAAGGACTTTCAAACTAGGAAGGGTATGGCCTGGTCAGCCTGCAATGACATGCATAAGATCTGGTCATCCCAGTTTAGTAAGATGTTCAAAGTAAAAAATATTTAGGACGGCCGTTGAGCAGATTCTAATCTATGGCTCTGAGACATGGACACTTTCAAAGAAATTAGAGAAATGGTTGGATGGCACTTACACCCGCCTTCTAATGAGAGCGCAAAATCTGTCTTGAAAGAGCCACCCATTGACAATCTATCCAGAAGAACACAGTTTGCCGGCCACTGCTACAGAGCTGACAATGAGGTTATCTTCCCTTCTTCTCTGAATCCTGCCTCAATGCAGACCAGAGGTAGAACACTGTCGTTCCCTGATGTCATCGCTAGGGACACATGCATCAGTAAGCAGGAACTGGGGATGGCAATGAAGGACCGGAAAGTCTGGCGTGGCATTGTGAAAGCCATTAACTCGACCGCGGTCGAAAAATGTTATCGATTAGTTGATACTGTAAATAATAATGTAAAAAAATTCACTTCTTGATTAATTGAAGAATTAGTCAATAGAATATTCGCTATGACAATTAATCAATACTAGTAATAACCTAGTAGCTATCGAAAATGGTCAATAAGAAGTGATAGAAGGACGTGTGGTGGAGTCTGAAGAGATGAGTTTTCAGACTGGAAAAGTACGATCGAGCAATCATGACTGGGGGCGGGGGTCATTTTTACACTCATGCATGGAATGAACAGTCCAGAGAATGGAGATCTTTAAAATTTGGTTTGTCACTGTGTTTACTGTGTGTGTGTGTGTGTGTGTGTGTGTGTGTGTGTGTGTGTGTGTGTGTGTGTGTGTGTGTGTGTGTGTGTGTGTGTGTGTGTGTGTGTGTGTGTGTGTGTGTGTGTGTGTGTGTGTGTGTGTGTGTGTGTGTGCTCGCGTTTATGTGTGTGCGCGTGTGCGTTTGTGTGACAGCTGTATGCCGTGTAATCACCACTATTCAGTACAGAGAGCACTAGGCCAGCATGCATCATTAACAAGTTGTCTTCCCAGGTTTAACGAGCTGCCATTAGCCAGACGTCTCTCTCAATCTGTCCTCCTCTGCCGTTCGCCTCCAAAGATAGCCAGCACCTCCTGATGAACCGCAGCAGATGTGCTTCTTTATTACAGTAGTTCAGTGAGTGTTTCGCAAACAGTTGGTCGGGACCCATATGTAGGTCGCGGACACATTTTTATGGGTCCTGAGCAAATACACTATTTTTTATTTTTTTTCTATTTTGTATAATTTCTAAGATTTCCCCCAAAAAATCCCGCAGATTCAAAAAAAATTCTAAAGAATTCCACAAAAATAAAGAAAATTAAAAAATCCATGAATAGAGGGGAAGAACTACTTTTAAGAAGTAGTGAAAATAGCATATCTACCACTTGTAGATCGGCTATTTTCACTAGTTTGTGTCCCAGTTTGTGTCCAGTTTGTGTCCTGGGGAGAGACAAACTGTGTCTTGAGCTAAACATTTTGGAACCACTTTAGTAGTTCACCATCTTTGCCTGGGAATTTGTCTTTTCCTCCTTCTCTATGTCTGCCTGCCAACTAAACTCTTCCCATGCAGGTCTCATGGTATGAGTTGGTACTAGTTTGCGTGGGGTGCAGGATAGTGTTCCTGCTTGGACACCAGAGTACCAACATGGCGACAGGCCCGGATTAACAATGGAACTTACTGAAGCTTAAGCTCCAGGGCCCGCAGTTTGCAGGGCCTTGTGCGAGACTATTTCAAATCTGTTGCTTCCGTCGAAAAATGTAACGCAACACAGGAACCCCAGCTAGTGTTTTTGGCCGTCCAACAGTTTCTTAACCACTCGCTGGGAGGAGACTCAAATATAAATCTTATAAATCTATGGGAGCAGCGGCGATCGTGCTGGCGGTGCGCTGAACGCACACACGTTCATTCACTGGACGCAAAAAGTGTTGTTCTTGATTGTGCGAATCACATGCACACGTGTGAATTGCGCGTGCATGGGGCCTTTTGATTTGGTATCCAGGGCCCTCGGAGGGGTTGATTTGGTGTAGCTCCAGGGCCCTCGGAGGGGTTGATTTGGTATAGCTCCAGGGTCCTCAGAGGGGTTGATTTGGTATAGCTCCAGGGCCCTCGGAGGGGTTGATTTGGTATAGCTCCAGGGTCCTCAGAGGGGTTGATTTGGTATAGCTCCAGGGCCCTCGGAGGGGTTGATTTGGTATAGCTCCAGGGCCCTCGGAGGGGTTGATTTGGTGTAGCTCCAGGGCCCTCGGAGGGGTTGATTTGGTATAGCTCCAGGGCCCTCGGAGGGGTTGATTTGGTATAGCTCCAGGGCCCTCGGAGGGGTTGATTTGGTGTAGCTCCAGGGCCCTCGGAGTGGTTGATTTGGTATCCAGGGCCCTCGGAGGGGTTGATTTGGTATCCAGGGCCCTCGGAGGGGTTGATTTGGTATCCAGGGCCCTCGGAGGGGTTGATTTGGTATAGCTCCAGGGCCCTCGGAGGGGTTGATTTGGTGTAGCTCCAGGGCCCTCGGAGGGGTTGATTTGGTATCCAGGGCCCTCGGAGGGGTTGATTTGGTATCCAGGGCCCTCGGAGGGGTTGATTTGGTATAGCTCCAGGGCCCTCGGAGGGGTTGATTTGGTGTAGCTCCAGGGCCCTCGGAGGGGTTGATTCAGCACTGCATGGCGGTCCCATGTTTATTTGTGCTTTGTGAAGAATTTGAGCTTCCCAAGTTGTTTTTTGTTTTTCTTCAAAGATCTTCTCATCTTCATCTGTAAAGAGGGTGTTCTTGGACCAGAACCGTTGTTAGAATAACATTAGAGTTCCCAGTCACACCGATGATTCTTTAATGTGCATGTCTTCTTGAGGCTATAGGCCATTAATATTTGCTCTCTTGCAAACATAAAAGGCTTTGAACAGCATAAGATAGGATCCCTGTTGTGTTCGGGACTCTAGCCATAACAAAAAATAAGCATTGCAAGGATCAGCAAATTAAGTTAATGCATAAGCGCATAAGTTATGGGCCCCAGCTGTCGGCTTAAGATAGGGAATACAAGTAAGAATTACACAACTTGTAAGAAAGAAAATCTGCTCAACTCTGAGCCCAAATACTGTAAGCCAATATGGCTGTGAGGTACTATAAAATGTCTAGTTGAAGTGAACCTGTACAACCTTTATTTATTTCATTTTTCTCCCTAATTTAGTCGGGGACCGGGGCCCTCAGGGCTCTATACTCCGCTCCTTGTTTTCCCTCTACACCACATCTCTCCGTCGAAAGTATCCGATCTGCACGTTTTAATCCATTGTTCCCCTTCTATGACACGGCCATAGTGGGAACACCAGAGTTCATGTAGTTAAACAATGCACTACACGCCATGGCCTCTGTTGCTGCTAGCCCCCACCCAGTATTGGCCAGTGGAGTGTGGACACATCCACCTGCCATGTGCAATACACATGGAGTTACCGACCGCTACTTGTGAGGAGTTTCACAAGTGGAGCTGCACACTCAATCAGTGTTGATGAAGGCTTACATTCATTGCACATGCTGTATTCTATTACTCAAGTGTTTTTTGATTTTTCTCCTTTCAATGACAGAACAAGGCCAGCAGTGTCAAACACCTCTGTAGAGTGGTTGAATAGAGGAAAGAAGCGCTGGCGTGGTCCTTGTAGTTGTGAACTGAAAACAGGTGCTCGTTGGCGAGGGCTCAAACATGAAAACATAAAAAGAGGTCCAAGGCACTCTGTTCCAGTCAAGTGAAAAAAGCCTTTATTGTAACGGCATGGCAAAGATCATTAAAATAGACCAACGCGTTTCGGCTATACAAGCCTTCGTCAGGACCCCATCACCTCTGTAGAGTGGATTCTCTTCAGATAGCTTGCTGGGAGAAAGACTGTGTGTGCAGGTTTCTTTATTACTATTATTATTTTAATCACCTGTAGCGGTGGAGTCACCATCACCCTTGGAGAACTATGAAGCAAGCTCAACACAACAAGGAGATGTTTTCATTATATGGCTTCAGTAACCCTGACACTGTCACACTAAACACACAACACAGTGGTTATCAATACATGATAAAAAGAGAGAAGGATCCGGGCACACAAAGTTAAAAAATGAGGAACGCCTTTATTGATTTAAAAGGCAACCTTCTCTCTTTTTTATCATGTATTGATCCCGTTTTTTGATCTGTGTGAGCACCTTTTTATCATTATCACATCCTCCTGCTACCTCCATTGAGCACCTGGTTAGTTCCTCGTTTCTCACAGTGGTTATCAAGTTCTTAAGTCAGCCCAGGATTGTCTAGCTATGTGTGGTTCACATAAAATGGGCGGTGTTTGCAGCATTATGACCAATCACAAACATGGGCAAACTCACTGAAAGCAGAACAGCATATTTTACAAATGAAAAGCAATACATCATATTCAATAATTATGAATAATTTACACACATTATACAGGCTAAAAGCAACACGGTTGCAGCTGCCAAATGCAGGAAGGACTGCTGGTAATTAAAAAGAAACTTGCCGACTGTGTGAATGCATATTTCAAGTATAAGCCTTATAATAACACTGTGAATAAGGCACTTCCCAGTGTCCACTTAAATAGGTGCTTGATAAGAAAAAAATACGTTGCAACTTAGGGTCTTTCTCAGAATCCTCATATCACTGCCCCGTCATTGAATGAATAGTTTATTTCGGTACTTACATTTTCATGTTTAAAAGACAGTTGTGTTACATGATCAGGTTTAGCACCGAAAAGGTGCATTCATTAATTACACTTAGATTAGACTTTCATCTAGGGGGAGATTTCTTTTCACAGCCCTTTCAACACAGAAGCCCACTGACATAAACAGTAGCATACTACTAGCAACAACATGCAAGTAAAGACAGTTCATCGAAACTAGACTTACACTTAGCATTTTCAGTGAGACAGTTTGTATACAAAATTCCTGCTAAAGTGAGCTCATCTCCATTTTCAAGTCCTATACCTACATGTTGTACAGTATATCTGTCGAGACAAAACTGTACAGATTTGTGGTGTTGCAGCAGAGGATGGGCTGAGAGCCCATGGGAGCTGACTATAATTACATTTGTGTATTTAAATGAATGTGTCTCTTACATGTATTCATGTTATAATGTAAAGTCGCAGAACTGTGGCGTTCAGGGTGGCTAGCATACTGCGTACGGTCGTAAAAGGAAGGTCGCTGCATACAAAATTAAATGTCATTATTAAAATGTAATTAGAACGATGAAATGTTGGACATGTAATGAGCAATGAAGCGTCTCTCCCTCCCTCTGTAGCGCTCTCTCTCTCTTCCCCCTATATCTTTTATGTACAATAAGTACAATACTGTAGTGCTTCAATCATTGTCTTGTTGTAGGGTGAAAGGGTATTCATACAAAAACACATTGACGTGGCTTTGATATTGCTTTGCTCAAGAAACTGTCACAGATGACTCACTTCCTCTGATGAGAATCTGTGTCCTCATCATATATATATATATATATTAGGGTTGTAACGATACATTTTAACAGCGATATGATACATATCACGATAGAGGAGGTCACTCTAAGGGAATTCAATCGACTACTGAGAGAAGGGACCAGTCCAATGATCCAGAGCCTGTCTACAAATACAAGTCGCTACACACTACGAAATGGGAGGACACTCACACAACCTGTGAGTCACACAAAAAGGCACCAGATGTCGTTCCTCCCGAGAGCGTACAAGCTTTACCAGAAGTAATAGAAACTTTTTAGCGTTGTCTGATAGTTGATTATTAGTTGTTGTTTTTTTTTTTTCAATAGAGTGGTCCTCTTGTGTCTCAAAAAACTTGAACATGGTTGACGATACGATACATGGACGATATTGGTTCATTATGGCGATACGATACGATTCAATGTTTTGAAATCGATACAGTAACAATGTCGCAAATACATTAAATATATGTGAAACTTGTGGATAGTGCAGGTTTTTCAATTGATTATTCACATTGCAAAACGATTCGATACCGAGTATTTCCATTGCGATACATTACGAAGTCGAATGATACAATACAATAATCGCTGTTGCGTGTGTGTGTGCGTGCGAGCGAGCCAAATGAGAACTGATTGGTCAGTAGGCTGCTCTTTTACACTGTGTGCAGACTGCAGCATGTGGAAACCAGCTCAGTGGCCTTTTGGTTGGAGTGTCCAGATGATGTAGTGATACATAATGGCTGGGGGATGTACTGTCTTGCACATCAAGCCGCCTCATGATACAAAAAACAGAGATAGGCTCCTTCCCTATATGGGCCACTTGGCTCGGGAACTGTAGATTCCCAATTCCATTTCTACTTACTGTGTGGAGAGAGATCAATGAGATGAATCAACTTTATTGTCCCATCACATATTCAGCATCGCAGGTCACATTTACTATGAAATTGTGCATTTCCCGTCAGTTGCCCCATATATGCCTTGTGACATCACGTGATGTCATCAATATTAAGCCCATATATGGAGATCCCTGATGTCATCAATATTGGCCAGCAATTCTACATCTTACCTCAAACCCTTAGATCTCCATATATGGACCATATATATGACACAAAGTTATTAGTGCAGCCGGCGAAAACTGGAGTTCTCAACAGGCCCGAAAATTAAAGGCCTGGCCCTATCTGGGCCCTCATCAAACCCTGTACACTCAAGACACTGCCCCCACTGCCACCCTTAGATCTCCATATATGGAGCTGACCTGTTCTGACATTCCATATGTTGATCTGACGTCATCAAACCCTGTACACTCAAGACAGGCTCCATATGGCCAGTACAGAATTCATTCCATATGTTGATCTGACCCCCCCCCCCCCCCCCCCCCCCCCCATGCCAAAGCACCAGCGCTCGCCCAGCAGTCTGCTGTCACCCAGGTGGATGCGTGCTTCCTCAGGCGTCTTACTGGTACACCTAGAAACGGGTGTATAAAATCACAGTCATCGTAACTCTTAAAATCAGTGGTGGTTAAACCAAGTCTCCTCCTCACTAAACCCCAAATCAAGCTTTGCAGTACAGGCCCCTGGTTATCATATAGTCCAGCATACACTTATTGTATATCCTCATTCCATCAAGAATAATACCACGCAGAGGCACCCTGGTGGTGGTTCATTGAGTAAGGTCAGTGCATATACCATAAATAAGTCCTCCCGGCTGACCCCAATTTGAATTGTACACGAGGGAGGGCATTGCTGCATGTCATACCCCCTGTCCTGCCTTTCCTGTCTCTCAGTTCACTGCGTCTACTTAAAATAAGAAATAAGAAGAGGAATAACACTATATTTTGTAAATATCGTTTGGAAGGATGTTTAAGCAGCCTACAGTAGTTGTAAGCTAAAATGTAGACAAGCCTCATAATGCAGTGAACACTGGCAAACAGTCACATAATGGTAGTCAGCTAAATGTTCTTTTTGTTTTCTGCAAAGTCATGCCAATATTCTTATTAAGACCTATCAGTGGTGCCATTATTATCAGAATCACAAGACTTATGGATGTGATGCCCCCGGGAGTGGGGTGGAGTAAGCTTCTGAGCAGAAGTTGAAATTGTAAAACTTGTCTTGGATGATTTGCCTGATTTCACCCTGTGCGTGGTCTGTTTACCCAACATGACTAGACAAGAGTTTTGGTAATTAGGCCTGCCAGTCGTCTGTGAAAGAGACCTTGGGTTTTCCTCTTTTACATTTTATTTAAATAGAGGAGTTATTGTAGCATTAATACTATATTCACACAACTTTGAGTTGAAGTTATTATGGTTTACTTAAAAGTTATGGAAATGTATTGGCTGTGATCATCTGTTATAGATTTAGGTTTCGCCAGATCATGGGTGTGCCAGAATGCAAGATTAGGCTATTGCCTAATCCCAACATTTTTGATTGCACATTGGCACACGAAAATCTAACACACCCATTGTTAAAGGTATATTCAGTGATTTCACTTAATTCAAATATCACTTATTTGTTTTGTTTTGTTGTGATAATCCTCCCTACTGGAGTGTGCTGACCATATAAGGAGTTCCTCTCTGTCCCCAGTTAACCCCTGGGGTCAAACAAACTTAGGTTCTGTTTTTGGCTATAGGTGGCCCAGCCTTCATCCAATCAGGATAGAGAGGGGCCTTCCTCCAATCATGATCGAGCGGGGGCAGGCCTTGGTGTGCATGCTGTTGGCCTGTTGCGTGGCCCCCCACTGTTTAGTTTTAGTTTAGTTTAGTTTATTTCAAACCTTTCACATGTATAACAATACATAATACATTATACACTTGAGTGGCCCAAAAAGGTGTAGGTTGAAGCTAAAAGCTTATAATTGCCTACCCTATTGGTTTACAGAACCAAATAAAAAAGAATAATAATAATAATAATAGAGCTGACAAAACTGTCAGACAGTAAACTAAGATAATAATAATAATAATAATAATAATAATAATAATAATAATAATAATAATAATAATAATAAAGAAATAAGTAAAAAAGAAGAGTAACAGAAAACTCAAACCTCATACATTATTATTAGTTGTCAATATGGTCCGTTGCAGCGTGACAATATGGAAGTATTGCCATCAAGCTGCACCAAACCACACCACACTAGCTACACCACTAGGTGGAGAATCGATAAATGGTCATATACAGTTTGCACATTGAGTTTGTGTATGGATTGACAAGACTAAGACCCTCTAGTCTATATACTGCTTCTTTGTAATATTTATACGTTACTTACTAATAATTGCATTTGTATATATTTAAATGTATTTATTTATTTGGTTTTAATATTTACTAATACTTATTTCTAAATAGGATACGTTTTATATCTATTTATTACCTTGGATTTAAACATTTGTTGACTGATGAGCACATTTTCAGATCCTTATCCAGGCTGTTCCATAGATGAACCCCTGTAGTGTGTGCATGGGCACATCTTGTTACCGGGGGGGTTTTCCAAATCACTGAATGCTCCTTTAACTGCTCTGCAGCTGCGTTGCTTACATCATGGTGTACTATAATGTCAGCCTATAGACATCATTACATCATGGTGTACTATAACGTCAGCCTATAGACATAATTACATCATGGTGTACTATAACGTCAGCCTATAGACATCATTACATCATGGTGTACTATAACATCAGCCTATAGACATCATTACATCATGGTGTACTATAACGTCAGCCTATAGACATAATTACATCATGGTGTACTATAACATCAGCCTATAGACATAATTACATCATGGTGTACTATAACGTCAGCCTATAGACATCATTACATCATGGTGTACTATAACGTCAGCCTATAGACATCATTACATCATGGTGTACTATAACGTCAGGCTATAGACATCATTACATCATGGTGTACTATAACGTCAGCCTATAGACATAATTACATCATGGTGTACTATAACGTCAGCCTATAGACATCATTACATCATGGTGTACTATAACGTCAGCCTATAGACATCATTACATCATGGTGTACTATAACGTCAGCCTATAGAGCGTCGCAGTCCCGCCTCCTACCCTGGACCAGGAAATGAAACCCAATGCATTATTCTCATAGACATTTCTTAAAGTATTTATTTAAAGACGGTTACGCCGCGGACAAAGCCAACTCGAGTCGTGACAACTCATGACAACACAAACAATATTTTGGACCAAACAAATAATTAGAAAGAAGAAAAAAACGGCAGGTTACAACACTTTTTTTGTTGTTTTTCTTCTTTGTAATTATTTGTTTGGTCCAAACTATTGTTTGTGTTGTCATGAGTTGTCACGACTCGAGTTGGCTTTGTCCGCGGCGTAACCGTCTTTAAATAAATACTTTAAGAAATGTCTATGAGAATAATGCATTGGGTTTCATTTCCTGGTCCAGGGTAGGAGGCGGGACTGCGACGCTCTATAGACATAATTACGTTGACAGCGTTTTGGCCACTGGGGACGTACTTCAAGATCGCCGCCATATAGGTACAGAGGGGACACTTCACACTTGCCAAGAAATATGTCTGAATTGTATATAAGTAGTGTATCTAAAATCGTATTTTTTTTTTAAGAATCATTATTGTTAGTACAGTCTCTACTTAACCCATTAAAACTGGGGAAGCATCTGTGTCATTTTCAATTTTTGCATTTACTATCCAAAAATAGCAGATATACAAGCTCACAGCACGTCACGTTGTGCCACACAGTGAGCTTTTTGCTATTTTTGAGCATTTTTGAAAAATTGTAAACGTCCTCAGGTTAGAGTTAGGGTTATGTGTGTTTTGGTATGAAAACCATCCTATATCATAACATAACTACATCATAACTACATATGTGACATTTCTAAATGCACATACTGTACAGTACCTAGGGCATACTGTCATGCATTAGGAGGCATCGCTTGCATCGCGTAGACGCAGAGGCGAGCATGTCCTCATCTCATGAACTGAAACTGCCACCGAATGGTGAAAGCAATAATGATTTCAGGAGATTGGGAAAGCATAAGCTTTAGTTGCTGCCTGTTGAAGTGTAGCATCTAGTGTTGCATAACTACATTACTACTGTTGCAGCATTACTACATGCATTTCAGAACCACACCTTCCTAAGTCCTGTAATGGGTCTGCATTTAGGACAGACATCGGTGATGTCTTTGCATTATCTAAACTTCATAATCACATGCTCATTCTCTTAGTTAGGTTCTTTATTTTTAAATCACCACATCTGTGTATATCCGTGTACTGCAGGCAGATCATATTAGTCAAAGAAACATCCATAATAAATTACAATAGCCTGGCTTACTGATTTGTATGTGCTCTGTTTAGAGAGTCCTATTGTACAGTGACTAAATGCTAACGGTGCTTGTACATAACTCTCCAAAAACCCCAAAGTGTTTGACAAAGCTCTTTCCTGAGTGTATTGTGGCAACCACCACCATGAATCTGCTGCATAATGTATAGCCTCTGGTCGGGACGGACCTTCATATATTTGTCATTTCTATAAGAATAATGGGCTGTGTTGATGGGCTGCAAAAAAAAGAGAACACATCCCAGAAGCTCTGTGCAGTCTTCTGCATACAGCAAATGTCTCAGTGTTGTTCCGAGTATATTGTAAGGCAAGGCCACAGCACTATTCCAGAAGCTTTAGAAATGTCAGCAAACTTCTATTTATGATGACTCTTAATAACTATTAGAGGCAACTATGTGTGGAAGATTCTTATTTTAGGTTCTATAAAGCAATGTGGAGCACAGAGAGTAACAGGAGAACAATTTGGGGGCTGGGATGCGGGGCAGAGTGAATAAGCAGTATGGGGAAAGGGTGACACAGATATTAATCTGTGTGTGTTGGGTCGGGGGGGGGGGGGGGGGGGGTGCATGCATGGGTGGAAGTGTGAACATGAGCGCTAGCAGGAAAGCCTGCAACACAAACAGCCTAGGGTTATTTACCAAGCTCTCTGAGGGATTGGACAAAGTGTGGCCCAGGGCCCACTAGTACGACAATCTAATTATTCTAAATAGTTGAGTGGGTTCAGGGAAACTGTGATGGGTAAACATGACCATAACAAAGAATTCAATACTGTCACACTCTTTCCCCGAGAGTGCCATGCCTGGGTCGCCTCCCTGACTTTGCCCCTCTGTTGCCTCCCTTCCCCTGGCTGATTGTGAGACTGTGTCCACCTGTGCTAAGCTGAAGAGACTTTGGTTAATGAGTATGGAGGTATATTAGGGACTCTGTGTTATTGGTTGCTCGATTATAATGCTGTGTTTCCCGAGATATTGTATGTTATGTTATATTGCCCTGGGAGGGCTTTGTGAGTTCATTAAAAGGAGTGTTTGAGTGCAAGTCGGTGTTGCCTGGGTTATTCTGCATAAGGGTCCAAATACTGAGGTGTTCCTGACAAATACATTACAGACGCTCTGGCTGTGATGGTATTGCCACTTGCCACCCACCAGTTAAAAGTTTTAAACTAGGCCCAGGCGGTGGCGTAACCGTCTGGGCACCCGACTGGTAATCCAGTCGCAGTGTGCCGCGGGTTCGACTCCCGAGCCCGACACGGCCTTTACTGCATGTCTTCCCCCATCTCTCTCCCGTTTCCTGTCAGCCTACTGTCTGTCCCTTCAAAAACCAATAAAAGGCGTAAGCCGCAAAAAAATATCTTAAAAAATAAATAAAAAAAGTTTTAAACTAGGCATGGAGACGTAAAAGGTGTGCGTGGGCTCCTCACCCCAAACGCACGTGAAAACATATGCTTCTGTTAGTATGTCCCCAGCTTCAGAGGCAGAAACAGTCTCACCGACACGCTGGTCAGAACAAAAGCCATTGATGTGCCAAATGGTTGATTAGTTTGAGACGGGCATTTTGCCCACAGTGTAACCACACCCAGTTAGACCAGACATCAGGATAAGCAATATACAGATTAACAGAAATATGGTGTAAATGAACAATTTCATATTTCCCACTAAAGTTGTCATTGACTGACTCCTTCCAATGTAAAGCATTATGATCAATTGGTTCAAAATGAATTGCATATCCTGTATGGCGTATGCCATCTCTGAATAGGAATAGGAAGTTGCAGCCACACTTTTCCCTGATGTAAGCCATTATTATCACTATAAATACTGTCCCATTATGTAAAAATACTAGTTCTGCTGCTCAATAGTTTCTGAATGCTACAGAATTACAAAGTGCTTCACCACAGAACAACACAAACGATACGAATTTGATGCAAATAGTTCAAATGAGCAATGCAGGTATAGAGGTGTTCATTATTCTTTTCCACTGAGCTAGTGGTTTACACTGAACAGTGTAAACAAAACAACCTCATAAGTTCTAAACATTTGAATGCCGTAGTTTGGGTATTTGTCTAGTTCAGTGTTTCCCAACCTGTGTGCCGCGGCACTTTACTGTGCCGTTTGATGTGTCCAGGTGTGCCGCCTGATTTGACCTAAAATAACACTAACCCTCCCCCGAAAGCAATATTATAGCTACTGGGCTGGAGGCTTCCTATTGTTGCGTCGTTGTTGTTGTATATCTAGGTGTGCCCTGAGATTTTTAGGCTATGAAAAGTGTGCCCTGGGACAAAAAAGGTTCATTTGTGCATACATTACCTGAAACTCGAACTCTGCATACACCCATCCTAAGTATTTGGAGCCGTGGATGCCAGCCCATTATTATGGCACACAGGAAGCAGTTAGGGGTGTTGCTCGAGGACACACAGACACATAATGGCCCTTATTTATCAACGCAGTGTACACCCAAATAATGTTGGGTTACTGTACACCGCGTTGATAAGTAAGGGCCATAGACTGGGCTGAGCTCACAAGTGAGCTTGTAGTACTGTAGATCTGCTTTCACTATAGATTTGTTTGTTTTTATATACGTTTTTACACATTTCTTTATTGATTTTGCAACATTAAAAGAACAATAACAGACAGATGAAAAAGGTTCAACATTTTTGAAGATTTTCGCCCGACATGCCCAAAGAAGGGATTCATATTTTCTTTTAATAAGCAATTAAATTGATCATTTGGATCAACTGTTGCACCCCTAGTCAACTGTAAGGCAACTATAACTAAGTACATACGTACAATACATTACAATATTTGAGGTATGTTTACTTTATTTAGTATTTACAATTTGCAATACTTTTATGTCTTTATGAAATCACACTCTCCCTCACTTACAAATGCACTCTCCTGAGAATACAGTGTGCTTTTAAACACACACATACACACACACACACACACACGTCACACACTGACACAGATATAAATGGACATAAACACAGCTGTAAATAGAAATGCATATAAAGACACACAGATGTACACACTCAAACACATGCACGCATATGCTGTTTCTATCACTCCCCCACACATTTGTGTGTGCGTGTCCATGTATGTCACAGTCGACTACCTCTGAATTCCCAGTGCGCACCACATTTCCTTGTGGATATCAGTAACAGAGACAGATAAGTGAGCTGTAGAGAGCAAAGTCAAGCCTGGCAATTGCAGTTGGCAGCAGAGCTGCTATACGAGTCTGGACAACAGAGCCCAGACATCTGCCAAAGCCATTCTCACACCATTCTTGCTCTTGAACTTGGTAACAACTGTTGTGCAATATGCCGTGCCGTTTGAAAACTTGCCCTCAGACAGTGAACGTGTATTTTTGCAGAGGAAACACATGGATTTGTGCATGTGTGCGTGTGCGCATGTGTGCGTGCGCGCGAGCACGCATTCAGCTGCTATCCAGAGCAACTTACAAAGTGTGAGATCAGAGTAAATAGTAAATAGAGTAAATCAAACCACAGGCCAGGGTATTATCTGGTGTCGTGACCTGACGGAGAGACGAGACAGACAGACAGACAGACAGGTTTTTCAGGTTTTCATAGTAATCTGTGACCTACTGTCGCAACAATAACTTTATATATAAGGATGTAGCTCAAGGTTCTTTATAGAAATTGCAAAAGGATCAGCTGATGCTTTACAGCAGCAGCGTCCTGTGTGTGTGTGTGTGTGTGTGTGTGTGTGTGTGTGTGTGTGTGTGTGTGTGTGTGTGTGTGTGTGTGTGTGTGTGTGTGTGTGTGTGTGTGTGTGTGTGTGTGTGTGTGTGTGTGTGTGTGTGTGTGTGTGTGTGTGTGTGTGGACGTGCGTGCGTGCGGGGGGGGGGGGGGGCATGAGTGTGGGGGTGTGTGTGTGGGGGGGGGGGGGGTGGGGGGTGGCGTGTGTGTGTGGGGGGGGGGGGGCGTGCGTGCGTGTGCGCGACAGACTGTGCCCCAGCCGCCAGGCAGGTTTTAGCATGCTATGTGGGGGTCATGTAAGGACTGTTATGCTCTTACTGTATGACTCAACTTGCCCTGAGCTACAGTAGGCTGTTCCAACACAGTAAAAAAAAAACCTCTGTGTTCATTTAAATGTAACCAAACAGACCCTCACAAGGCTCATTTGGTTCCATTTGTACATTCTCAAGAGTTATAAATTAATCAAATCAACCCCCCCTCCAACACTGGGGGTTTTACTGTGTGAAGAATGTGTTGGAATCTGGGCCATGCAGCTCCAACGGTAAATGGAACACATCACTCAAAAGCTAGAAGAGACAGAAGCTCTATGTAGGCCTTTGGATGTCAATAACGCTGCAGTAAAACTGTGTTGCACATGTAACGCCCAGGATTCAAACTCGGGTCCAACATCTTAACCACTAGACTAGACCAAAGGGACATCCCTATGGACCGGGGGAGATATTAGACTTTTGAGGTCGTCAGGCTGAGGCTCTGAGCCACTCTGCTACACACACAAAAAGTCATGCACCAGATCTGACTGCTGTGTCAATCCACAGTCATGCTAAGTTGACTGAAAGTTCGCCATTTAAGTGCCTGTGCTCTGTGGTTTTCTAAGGTTATCTGTAGCACTCATTTTCATACACATTATCGTTGCTATGCAACGTCACAAGCCTCGGGCACAGCAATTTATTACGTAGATTAACTTATACATCAGTGCTGCAGCGAACAAAGCCAAACATTGCATTATGGACAAGGACTTACAAGGTGGACAGCATCCAAATATATTTAAATAGTAATTTGTCTCTATGGAAATGTCTTCCACTGCCTTGCGGTTTCCTGTCAGCAGCACAGTATTGTACAAGGAACATTTCTGTCAGTATATTACAACCAAGACCTGGTGTGTGTGTGTTACGGAAGTTTGCGGTGTCTTACGGAAGTTAACATCCTACACTCTTTGCGCAGTGAAGTCAGACCCAACACACAGACTACGCAAGCTTCTATCCAAGCAACAACTGGTGTCACCTACGCTCTTTGCGCAGTGAAATCCTTACAAACAAAAACAGCAACTCGCTTACAATACGCAGACCTGGCAAGTATGCTTCCCGTCTTTATATTGACTCCACGATTTTTCAGTACACCACGCGACACTTCCGATCGGACTCCCGGAAGTTACATACCACACACACACACTAGACACACAGAGAGCTGTGTATACCCCCCCCCCCCACACACACACACACACACACACACACACACACACACACTACACACACACCACAGCGATTTGGAATGGAATCTCGACACACACACACAAACACCGAGGTGACTGCAATTCAATCATGCCAGCCCTTTTCTTGAACAAAGTGAAACAAACTCCAAACGAAAGTCGCCGGCTCAGGTAAGAAGTCAGTGCTGCTAAATGCACGCAGTGTGACACTACTGTGCTTTCCTATAACACGGCGAAGACCAGCACGTCTTCACTGAACAAACACTTTATCCAACCCTTTCTTTTTCTCTCCGCTGTGTCGACTATGAGGCGGGCGGGGTGGGGGGGGGGGGCGCTCCCATTATGAGCCTCAGTACAGAGACCAAGGATGAGATGGAGGGATTCAATCGACTCACTGGCCTTGGAACGCCTCGGGATCCCCCAGGAGGAAGTTACTATTGCCATGCTTTTTGTTCTTGCTTAATGTAAATCGCTCTGGATTAAGAGCGTCTGCTAAATGCCTAAATTGTACTAATGTTGCTCTGGAGAGGGAAGTCTGGAGCTGTTGCCCGCATGACCTGACTACGGATAAGCGGTTGAAAATGGATTGATGGACGAGCTAATGCCGGGTTTATTGTACACTGCTGTATGTAAATCATCCTTGAGACATAGATATATGAAGAGACAGATGGAGATTGGAGATTGTGACCTTTCAAGGGTTGCAAATGTTTGCAACCAAATTAATCTATTTAATTGATTATAAAGAATAATTAATAATTGAATCAAATATCGATTCATAATCCCTTCCTATTTTTGCCATGTCATTAAAAGCTTAAAAACAAAAATTAAACGTTAGAATAGTGTATCTACAAGCTCACAACGCAAAAATAATTGCTACATTAGTTGCAGCACAAGCTGCGTTGATCAGCTCAGTATCTCAGTATCCAGCTGTGGCCGGTTATGGCGTGGCTAAAATAAAAATTTTGGCATCCATAAACGAATGTCAAATAATGCTACAGGTACATTCAAAGATTGTGCAATGTTTACCCTTTCTGTTGATAATAGTCTGTGGATTTAGAGGAGTGTTGTCTTAGTTTGATGTAGCCTCACGTAGTACCATACAGTACTAATATCACTGCGTGGATAGTATTAGCCTGCATGGGGCAATTTGCATTGCAAAGGCAGATAAGTCTGGCTACACCAGGCAAAGATTGATGCGTGTATAAAGTCAGTTCTCCCAGGCATTGTGGCATACGCCGTTGTTTTAGAAGGCGACGACAAGATTCTTAAAGATGGAGTGCCAAGATGGAGGAATAACTTTTTCCAAAAAGTGTACAGTATTTGTTAAAATCGTGCTTTTATGTGAACACGCCCACCAGTTCATTAAGTATGCCTGGTTTGCCTGGTGGGTGGTGATGGGTGGTGATCCACCTGAACTGAAGCCGCACCCACAGCTGTAGTTGTATGATAAAGGGGGAGGGGCTGACATTTCTGCTTTTTAAATATTTGACAATGTCAAATATGACATTTAATGGTGAACAGGACTGGACCAATATTGGCACCTAAGAAACACCTTTTGTCAAGGTTGCAACAAACGGAACAAATTTAGGGCAGATGCAGGAGGACAAAATAGTACATACAGTAAATTGAAAAGGGAAATAAACGGCAGAGTTGGTAGCTCTCCAATTACTCCCAAAGCACCATGGGAGCTGTTCTGCAGAGTATATACTGCACTATATTACTGTTTATTTCATTGGCCCGTTTGACTGTCAAGGGTTCAGCCTCCAGGAAGAAACCCTAAATACAAAGTTAATACGCCATTGCACATAAAAACGATTCCAGGGTGTCTAAGGAAGTACTGTCACCTCATAGACACATGAAAAACTGGAAAATTACAAAAATTGTGGCACTCCATCTTTAACTTAAACAACTTGTTGGGAATCGTAATAATCTGGAGAGGCCTCCCTCATAATTCAGGTAATACAACATGCATAATGCCACTCGCGCCCTCATTTTGTAACCTCAACACACGTAGACACTGTCTGACAGATGGTGTGTTGATCAGGGGCTGATCTGGACATTTAAAAGTTTTGAATCCACAACTTCATTGATATACTGTAATATCCCACCTGGAACTGGTCATTCCCGGCCTCAAACTGGTGCTCTATGTAGGACTAGTAGCGCTGCTAGACATGAGAAATGTTGCAAATCGCTCTAATAAATATGAATCGCCTCCTGTGCATGTCTGCCGTAGTAGTAGCGTTATAAAATGCAGAATGCGACTGCACAACAGCTGCTAGCACAGACAACAAGGTCAGTAACGTCTGTTATTCCTTATCCATGTTAAGTAGACTCTGTGCATAACTGTAGTTCCCAGGTTTCATCAAGGTGGCATTACCTGTTCCTGTTCCCAATACTGTAGCTTAATTTGATTTCCTCTGCAGTTGGTTTGAACTGTAAACACATGTGAACATGTCATATGTACTGTATTTGGAGCCAATCAAATCAACCCTAATGCTGCACTGAGCCAATCACACAAAGCTATTGGAAAAACAGGAAACGGATGCCACCTTCTGGAAACCCTTAACCCGGGATAACAGTCATGAACAGGCAGAGCCCATTATTATTACCAACTGGTGTTCAGACATTTATTTTCTTCCAGAAAAGGCTCACTTGAAACGTGCTGGCTACGAATGCGCAATCCGAGAATGCAACGCGAATATTTCATATAATAAAACTATTGTCTTGACTTCTTAGTGTTGCCTCATCCATACAGGTTGATGCTTTTATTCTCGGTGAAAAACCGCACTTGTTTCGGAAAAATAATCACGTCGCTTTATTGCCTTGTTATAGGCAATGGATTTCTGCGTTCATCATGGCTCATAAATTAATGTGAATGAATCACACAGAAAAAGCGCTCCCGTTGTGTGCGGACCTTAAGATTAACATTACTCCTCCACTGCTCTAAGCTGGTTAGGGGGGGCGGCAGGAAACGTCAAAACGCTGTCCTTGTTTCACCTCTTTTTCTTTCACACTATACGTAAGATGTAGCTGTCAGTCTCTCCATGTGTGTTTCTCTCGTTTTATGTTTTCCTTCAGTCCATAAAATCCATGGTCTGCGTCCTCCCTCCCTCTCAGTATGTTTTCTATTGATGTCTCTCTCTCAAGTACTATGTACAAATTTCAGATACTTTTACTTAACTTGAGTAATTACATTTTTTGATTTATATTTTATACTCCGCTACCTCCCAGAGAAAAATATTGTTCTTTTTACTCCACTCCAATTATTTGACAGGTTTAGTTACTAGTTGCAGATTTATTTTGATTATTATTATTACAAATCGTACAGCCCAAACCACCTCCTTGCAACATGCAACTACTCACAACCATATTTATATAGTTGCAAGGAGTTGCATTGGTGTGACATGCCTTAAAACTGTTTTTGCGAGGAGTTGTGACTAGTTGCACAAGGAGGTGCATGGTGCCGTTTGGGCTTTACACTACGGCAGTTCAAAAATATCATCTTTTTAAAGGGTTTTTAAAGACTTTTGAAAATCTATTTTACTTTTGGAACTGTAAGCATATTTGGATGCCAAATACTTTTGTACTTTACTCAAGTTAAATTGACTTGTAAGAGATTATTGTTATATTTTGGTATTGCTACTTTTACTCGAGTAAAATAATCTTGAGTACTTATTCCACCACTGGCACTGACAGCTAATGACACATTCACATTGCATTCAACAACTTCAACAACACAGTTTCTCTCTTTCTCTCTGACTCTGTGTGATCTCTCCATCCCCCTGAGTATTTCATCGACCTATAATTAAAAACGGTTGCTGAGGCTGAACAGGCGTTCGTTCAGGTTTAACGCTTACTGACGTTCCCTTTCTTGTTCCTCGGTGCGCGACTCAGCAATGCTGTACCACTGCCACAGTACACCACCAACCAATCGTGTGCCTCATTTACTTGCCACCCAAAACAGCTTGACTGAACACCCACTGCATTTAACGGATGTGCGTACAGTTGCCAATTTCATTAGTGAGTTTTCTGTGAGTTTAGGATTTCCTCTGAGCAGCCAGTGTGTGGTTCCTGTAAGCGTAACACATAAACAATACTGGACACAGCAGCGTCATTTTCCGGAATTCTGGAAAGACAATCACCTAATTCTCTGTCTTACGAGAAAATGCACATGCTCAGAAAATTCCTTTCCATTTTCAAGTGAAAGCCCAACAATGCATCTGATGATGCGATGTGCCACGCTTATGACGAGCGACATGGTCGTAGGACGAAGCATAATTGAGGCTTTAAGCAAGTTGAAATAGATCCTTTCTAATGGCTATCTTCCTGTTTCCGTCAGAACGATGGATCTTCATCATGCAGAAGCTGCATGCATCATGAGAGCCTGTCGCCAAATATTAAACCTACGTTTGAGTCCTCTAGTGTATTTTGGTGCTGACCCACGTCATAGCTGTCACCCATGCCAAGTAAGGCGGACATTTTGTGACATTTAGGGCTCACCTTGCGTAAGCCATTTTGATTGGAGCATTGAGGGTACAGAGCGGATTAGTGCCATGACCTTGCTGAGTGACAGCAGCATTGTCTGACGGATGTCGTGTAACGTAATACGATTTGCGATCTGATGTAATGACTTCAAACATGAGAGCGGGGGGGGGCTGGCTTTGGTAATAGGCCTGTTACAATTATTACTGATTGCAGTTACTATTTGATGTCATCGCAATTATTTAGCATAATCGTTGTGTGTGCAAACAGGTATGTTTTCAAGGCAGGTTTTCTGATTTGCTGATATACACAGAACAGTACACAACTGTCAAAACCCACTTGTCACGAATGTCACATTTCAAACCCATAGCACTTGAGGACAACCTCTCAGAGAGACAAACACGCACTCACACACAGAAGTAACACCAGAAGTAATAACTTAAGCACTTTGGCCAGAAGTGGTATATCTTACAGAAAACCAATTCTCAGTCAATTCAGCAGGCGGCTAGGACTGAGTGAGGCGACGAAGGAGGGAGGTAGACGGAGAAGATAGATTGCCATCTGTCTGGGAAATAATGACACACCTGGGGAAGGAACTGTAATAAGCAATGCCTTTTGTTTACTATCACGATGATCCGTCAAACCCCGTCATGATCACTAATGTTATCCAAATGCTTGCACGACTCAGCAAATCTGCCATATATTTGTAATATGCAGACTGTTAATGAACCAGTGCTAGCCAAGATAAAGTGGCTTCCCATTCAGTTCCTATAATGCACGGAAATGAAGGGACAAAAGGCGCTATGCATGAGGGAGAAAATGTGTCGTTGACTCGTTTCCATCCATACCCGAGTGAAGAATTCTCACAGTCACTGATCTGAAACAGGTTTAATCATTGAGACTGGAAACGATACAACCCAATGATCCGTGTTGGCAGTTGAGCTCTTGTTAAGAGTCTCCTAGGAGATGGGATATTCCACATCTGTCACTCGGTACACTAATAACAGATGTCGCTAATGGAGACCACGACTCAAATTCACTGAAATCCTGGTGGCTGAATCTGACATCTACAGATGCTACACAGAGCAGTTCCCAGCCTTTTCTGGATCAGGGCCCACATGGCATTTCTGGAAGCGTTCACACACAGGCCCACCCATCTGACCACTTAACACGTCGCCGGCCATCCATCCGGCTGCCGTGTTAATGATGATCAATGATCAATCTATCAATTGATTGTGTTCCGGCTTGGATCAGTGGAACTAACTAACAGTATATTAAGTGGGTATTTATTATTATGCACAATGAAAAGGTTTTAGAGAAAAACTAATATGATGCTTTTTTAATGGTCTTTTTTATATTGATGTTATTATCAATAATAATTTAGTGTTTTTGCCAATTATATGGGGGTCCCACTTGCAATAACCTCATGGTCCACCAGCGGGCCTCTGCCTTAGAGTATATATTAATAGAGACGGCACCGGATTTCTCCTCCCATCCACTTGCATTAAGTTGCTCAAAAGCACATGAGGCGATTTCACTCCTCCTTCCGGGTAGGAACAGAGTGCATTCTGGGATGGATTGGACCCAAACACATGAACGCGCTGTCATCATGAACGTGCGCAATGATAGTCAGCGCGTGCATGTGTTTGGGTCAAAACTGCAATACCAAATTCGGCCACTATGTCCATTTCGCCTCAGGGTTTCCTCCGGGTGCCGTCTCTATTGATATATACTCTAAGGCCTCTGCCCACACGTTAGGAACAGTGTTGCCATGTCTAGCTCATTATAATAAACTTTGGGCTTGTTTTTCTGTAAAGTCGCTTGTAAATATTGAGAGTTTGAAGAGCTTGTAGATCGTCTATTTTTAAATTGCCAACGTATATACGCAGGTTTAAAGTGCTCATGTAGCCTATAGTCGCTTCTTTTGGGGCTTGTTCTCATAGACCTGGTTGCTCATTTCTCTCGCAAAATCTGGCAACACCGGTTAGGAATCGCTGTGCTACACAATGGTACAGTTGCAGTTCCAGCTCTGGACAAGCTGCATCATGGGATGCAGCTTGTCCATATTAGATGGAGAGGAAGAGGCCAGAGTGTGTGTGGACTGCTTCAGGTCCTACTGAGCTACAGAGCTGAATTATAGATGAGATCGAGGAGTGAAGGGCATTCCTTTGGCTTTTCCCTGTTTTCCACCTCAATCCACCACACACATCAATGCATGTACACACACACATGCACTTGTGTGAGCGACACACACACACACAGGGGTTTAAATTGGTATATTTTTCTCTTGCAGAGAGTTCCCCAGAAGTGCCGCACACATGAAAGCGGTGATCCATGCCCACTTCCTCAAAATATACACACGCATAAACCCTTTTGACACACTTATACATATTGCTCACTCTTGGTCTCATGCTCTCTCTCTCTCTCTCTCTCTCTCTCTCTCTCTCTCTCTCTCTCTCTCTCTCCTTCTCTTTCACTGACTCTCTCACTTTCCATCTATCCTCTCACACACACACACAAACACACACACACACAGTGTCACACACACACACACACACACATACACGCACGCACGCACACACGCACGCATGCATGCACGCACACGCACACGCACACACACAGAGAGAGAGAGAGAGAGGGAGAGAGAGAAAGGAAAACCACAAACTTTCTCTCTGACACATAATACTCATAGGTGTGTTCACACACACATGCACGCACGCACGCACACACCCACACACGCACACACACACACACACACACACATACACTGACTCCCCCCCGGGCTTCACCTCACCTCCATTATTGAAGCCCACTTAGCACTCTGGCTATCTCTTGATATCTAACCCACATAACCAGTGAATTGTAAGCCAAGAAGAAACGCTACACCTCGACACTGCCACAGAGTATTCTCTCTGGTACTGCTACTGAAGAGGGCTGCAACGCTCCATTATTCTTAGCGATTATCATAGCCATTCGTTTTTTGATGAATCAAAAAGCATTGTTTTATTTCTTCGAACATTTTAATTGAATTTTCATAGTAGACGATCGATTAGTCTGATATACTACACTTATTGCGACCACAGGTCGCATTTACTATGAAAACGTGCATTTCCCGTCAGTCCATCCGTCCGTTAGTCACCCCACGCCTCCATATATGGTCATGCCTCGTGACATCACGTGACATCATCTCAGGGATCTCCATATATGTGCATATATGTAGTCGCAACGTAGACGACAATGCCAGGGGCCCCTCCCCATGTAAATATTGGCCATATCACGCCTCCATATATAGCCACGCCTCGTAACATCACACCTCCATATATGGTCACGCCTCGTGACATCACGTGACATTATGGAGACCCTAGATCTTGTGCATTTCTTGGTCAAAGACGCTGAACTCATCTAACCCTCAATAACCACACATGGAGAAGACTGGATCATCACCTAGATCTGCATACTGTATATGGAGCCGGCCAGCAACTCTACCTGTTCTGACATTCCATGTGTTGATCCTTTCCCACCCGTCCTTCCTTTTTTTTCTCTACATTTTTATCCCACGATTTTGTAACCCATTTTTCACCCCTGTGTCAATTATCTAATGTGATCCTGGGCTCTACACACCCTCCGCCAACCTAGTCCCATACGGGGGACATGGGGAGAGCAACGGACTTGAACGCATGCTTCCTACATGCCCCATGCCCGAGTGTCCAAGTTGCTCCTTTACACCTGACAGGGGGGAGTTTTCCTGGTTGGACGTACCGCGTGGAAGGAACACGTTATTCCAACCAGTTCCTTTCCGACAGTGTGTGTGTGTGTCTCTGTCTCTGTCTCTGTCTCTGTCTCTGTCTCTGTCTCTGTCTCTGTCTCTGTCTCTGTCTCTGTCTCTCTCTCTCTCACCTGGGATATGAGGAAGTGCTGTAGTGAAACCAGAGCATGCATGTTACCAGTCCTACCCACCGGGTATGTAATTTTCCAGGGAAGTGCTGCCACACATAACCTGCCCAGCAAGGTGCTGTCATCATCATAAGATCAACATCCTTATTTGTTAATCGCAAGTATAAGCATATCCTCCTTATCCTCCACCTCTCATTCAAGGCAAACCTGACATGATTGTGCGGTCGCCGGTCATTGATGATGAACTGATAGATGGATAAAGTCCTCCATCAGGCGCCCCGGCTGGCCAGGGGGAGGCAGTTTAGAGATTACTGCATGTTTTTGTGAGGGTACCTACCCTAGGGGACACGGGGAGAACATGCAAACTCCACACAGAAAGGCCCTTTCGCCAACCCCGCCTCGGGTATGGGCACTGATGATGCGGAGGAGGAAACACGCCCACAGCGTCCCGAGCGGGAATTGAACCCAGGACCTTCTAGCTGTGAGGCGACAGCACTACCAACTGTGCCACTGTGCCCCCCTGTCCACCACCCGTCCTTCCTGTTCTGACATTGCATATGTTGATCTGACCTCATCAAACCCTGTACACTCAAGACACGCTCCATATATGGCCAATACAGAATTCATTCCATATGTTGATCTGACAACATATGCCAAAGCGCCAGCGCTCGCCCAGCAGTCTTCCGTCACCCAGGCAGATGCGTGAAGGGCGTGGTCAGGCGAGGCTTCTTGCCCTCAGGGCGTCTTACTGGTTTTAAGCTCTATTTTATATTTTGTCGTAGTATACAAAAACAGCAAAAATAGCTGATATTACAAGCTCACAATGAGTCACATCACGTAGTAAAAAAGTAAGTTAGAAAAAGAAACAGAGACATTTCTAATTTCCCTCCTAAAACGTATAATTATTTGGTCAAATCGACAAACAATATGTAACGGTTTCACCCCTAGTCAAGAGAACAACTAGTCTCTCTGGTACTGCTACTGAAGAGCTTGACTCTTAAGAGGTAATGAACAAATGTAAAAGTTGACCCAATTTACTGTGAGGGACTAGAGGGACGTGTGTGTGTGTGTGTGTGTGTGTGTGTGTGTGTGTGTGTGTGTGTGTGTGTGTGTGTGTGTGTGTGTGTGTGTGTGTGTGTGTGTGTGTGTGTGTGTGTGTGTGTGTGTGTGTGTGTGTGTGTGTGTGTGTGTGTGTGTGTGTGTGTGTGTGTGTGTGTGTGTGTGTGTGTGTGTGTGTGTGTGTGTGTGTGTGTGTGTGTGTGTAACGATTGTTTTGAAAAGCGTGTGCCTTACAAGGCGTGTACCTTACATACAAAGGCGTATACATAAAATTACCTTACCTTACATGAACCCTGCAGTCCATAGTTCAATTCTTCTTATAATGCGTTTTTAAAAGTAGCATATTAGCTCATACTCACCGCCTTCTCCTGAGCCATCTAACCATCTTCTTTAATACCTATCCATCTATCAGTTCATCATCAATGACCTGTGTGTGTGTGTGTGTGTGTGTGTGTGTGTGTGTGTGTGTGTGTGTGTGTGTGTGTGTGTGTGTGTGTGTGTGTGTGTGTGTGTGTGTGTGTGTGTGTGTGTGTGTGTGTGTGTGTGTGTGTGTGTGTGTGTGTGTGTGTGTGTGTGTGTCTCTGTCTCTGTCTCTGTCTCTGTCTCTCTCTCTCTCTCACCTGGGATATGAGGAAGTGCTGTAGTGAAACCAGAGCATGCATGTTACCAGTCCTACCCACCGGGTATGTAATTTTCCAGGGAAGTGCTGCCACACATAACCTGCCCAGCAAGGTGCTGTCATCATCATAAGAGCAACATCCGTATTTGTTAATCGCATGTATAAGCATATCCTCCTTATCCTCATTCAAGGCAAACTTGACATGACTGTGCGGTCGCCGGTCATTGATGATGAACTGATAGATGGATAGGTACATTAAAGAAGATGGTTAGATGGCTCAGGAGAAGGCGGTGAGTATGAGCTAATATGCTACTTTTGAAAACACATTATAAGAAGAATTGAACTATGGACTGCAGGGTTCATGTAAGGTAAGGTAATTTTATGTATACGCCTTTGTATGTAAGGTACACGCCTTGTAAGGTACACGCTTTTCAAAACAATCGTTACAAGGTGCTGTACAATAAAATAATAGAATAAAATGTGGTTAACCATTAATTAGACTTCATGCATGCATGGAGCAGAGTGCACGTGGTGGAAGGGAGATGAACAGAGCTGCTATTTCATAATAACTGCTGAATGTGTCAAATGGTGACTTGGTCTGATTCTGTACAGTATGTTGGGTTCGATAACGGCAGGGTATCCAATTTGTGACCGTCAGCATAGACAAGTCTGTGCGTGTGTGTTGTGTGCGTGTGTGCGTGCGTGCGTGTGGCGCCTGTGTGTTTGCATGCAGTATGTGTGTGTGTAAAGTATAGGCTTTTACGTGCGGACTCGACCGGTGCCAGATCTGGCTTGGATCACCCCTGACCCTTTTTAGATGATTGAGTACCCCCCCCCCCCCCCCCCCCCCCTCTCCCCCTGTCTTTTTATGATGGCCAAATCAATTAAGACAATGGACTTTCATTTTGAGGCTAATCCCATCCCAGCCTGCCTGGCTGCTGTGCCCTCTCCATTTTACAATGATTACAATGAAACCTCCCAACGGCCATCAGGGAGGATAAGGCCAGCTGCCCTTTGGGTCATTCTACAGTATCCTGCACTCCCACAGTTCCAGATCCGTATAAGAATCCATTTGGACCCCCTGGTGGTCCCCGGACCGGACATTGAGGAACCAGTGCATTATAGTCATTCTGTAATGAGAACAGGGGTAGCGTGATAGCGTATAGTTAGTGATATTGGAGAGGGAAACCAGAGAGAACACTGCCACGGGGCACTCACAGGATTTGTAATTTGAAGTGATTCTTTTCATTGTTGTTGTGTTTCAACCACACACAAGTAATTAAGAATGACTACTGTACATTTGCCCTCTGAGACATGTACTGTATTTACATGTACAGGAGTTCACGGTGTCGTTCAAACGGTGACAGAGAACGACCGCACATTGGCTGTTGTGTGGATCAAACCTGGGACCTGAGCTCTCTGTTGTGTGGATCAGACCTGGGACCTGAGCTCTCTGTTGTGTGGATCAGACCTGGGACCTGAGCTCTCTCTCTGTTGTGTGGATCAGACCTGGGACCTGAGCTCTCTGTTGTGTGGATCAGACCTGGGACCTGAGCTCTCTGTTGTGTGGATCAGACCTGGGACCTGAGCTCTCTGTTGTGTGGATCAGACTTGGGACCTGAGCTCTCTCTGTTGTGTGGATCAGACCTGGGACCTGAGCTCTCTGTTGTGTGGATCAGACTTGGGACCTGAGCTCTCTCTCTCTGTTGTGTGGATCAGACCTGGGACCTGAGCTCTCTGTTGTGTGGATCAGACCTGGGACCTGAGCTCTCTCTCTCTGTTGTGTGGATCAGACCTGGGACCTGAGCTCTCTCTCTGTTGTGTGGATCAGACCTGGGACCTGAGCTCTCTGTTGTGTGGATCAGACCTGGGACCTGAGCTCTCTCTCTCTGTTGTGTGGATCAGACCTGGGACCTGAGCTCTCTGTTGTGTGGATCAGACCTGGGACCTGAGCTCTCTCTCTGTTGTGTGGATCAGACTTGGGACCTGAGCTCTCTCGAAGATAGTGGTTCCCAAACGTTTTTACCCGTGACCCAAAAGAGAAATTTGATATCTCTGCAGGCTGATCTACAAGCGAAGCGAGCTTGTAGATCGGCTATTGTCACTACTTCTTAAACATTTTCTAATTTGGAATTTCTTAGATTTTTGTTTTATTTCTTCCTAAAATTACTGTACGGAAATCACTAGACTCAATCAATAATCTAATAATTTAGCCCTCCGTCGAGGCTATCATCTGTCTGGGACAATGTAAACTACTCAGTTTAACTAGCTACACACAGCATGCTAGTTCAGCAATACCACCGAGGCAACTCAAATACTCGTTTTGTTAATTTATTTGCACACACACATTCACAACATAAACACACATGAACTTAAACTAAACTTTGTATAGTATTTGTAAATAAGCCAAACCCGTCAACGGCAGTATAAAAAGCAGCAGCTTAGCAGTTAGCAGCAGCTTAGCAGCAGGTAATTAAACAAAAGACATCCAGATCAGACAAACACACTCGGAGACTGACCCCTGACGCTTATTCCACTCCGTTTGCGCATGCGCATTGGAGCCTATCTGTAAACAATTTATATAAAGTGCGCAACAGGTGTGAGTGCCTCCCTCAACCACTAGAGTCCACTCTAGCACCCCAAATACAAAATATAGGTAACCTAAGCCTGTGCACACAGTAAATAACATTACACCTCCCACTTAGGCTACGGATCACGCGATCCAAGTAGGCTACACAACCTCCCACTTAGACACAACCCCCCACTTAGGTTATACACACAATAGCATCACTTTTAGTCACAACATATAAAACTCACTCTTATAGTAAGCACTCAAAACAAAGACAACTCAAAAGTCTGTTTGGGTAAAAAGGCAAAAAAGTAAGCAGCTGAACGTAAGTCCGTTTGGGTAAAAAAGGTAAAAAAGAGAGCAGCTGAAAGTTTTTAGCAGCGAAAGTCTTTTGGGCACCCTTGGTGGGGACTTAAAACTATGGTTGATCCTCCACCGGTATCAGTACTACCAGCCTCCTCACGTCCCTATGGAGGATGGTAGATGAACATGACCCTACGTCCTTCTTCACCTGAGACCAACTGATGGGGTGAGTCTGCTGGGCTGAACTCCCAGGCCCAGTCAGTCCCAGCCATTGCCGCCTTCCTTTGGACGACTCCCTGGTCGCCCCAGACCATCTTCTTGGTGCGTCGCTCCACCACGTCCCTGACCATATAAGGCCCAAACAAATCCAGTGTGGTGTACTGGAAAGGAGCCGCCGGATCCGTACGCACCGTAGGTAGAGCGCCCATCACCTGTGTAGACAGCTTGGCTGCCCTCTTCCGGCAGTGCAGACATGAGTCGATCACCCTGCGAGCAACTCTTGGCCCGTGCTCCACCCAGGCTTTTCTCCTCATCAGCAAGAGCGTGCCAGCAACACCCTCGTGGTTGACACGATGTGCCTCTTCACCCAAAAGTGTGCTGATCTGTGCGCCATAAGGTATCAATGGGACACCCTGGCTAAGCTCCTGGACTGTGAGCCTCGCCTCCCACTGCTCGCGATTGCCGGTCCAGCTGTGCAACCAGATCTGTACTGCACTGCGGACGTACCCCATCATGCCATGGAGCTTGGTATTGCATCTCGTCAGGTTCATCTGATCCACGAGAAGCGCCCCCCAAAGTCTTCCCTCACCAACACTGGAAGTTGCCGAAGAAGACCCTGTAGTTGCCCCTGGTGACAGCTCCACGGCACCAACCGGCGAAGACGGTGCAACCAACTTCAATGCCTGGGCTCTAGTCACGACAGCAGTGAACGCCTTCCTCTGCAGTGCACTGGCGCTCTCCCTGGACTCAGAGGCCACCTCCGTCGCTGACTTTATGGGCCAACTCTCCACTGGCAGGGACAGGAACCTGGGGCCTCTCTGCCACAGAGAATCTCCATCCAGCTGTTCAGGAGAAGCTCCTCTCGTGACCAGATCCACGGATACTTCGCATCCCAGTCCCCAGTGGGACTTGTCGCTGCGAGCGTCGCTCGTTCTGAAGGTCAGTCCTCCTCTGATGATCTCGAGCTCCTTCTCGTCCGCCAGGGACATCTCCTTCCCTCCAGGAGCGCACCTCCCGCCGCAACGACAGCCAACGACAGGATCACAGGCCGCGCCGATACTGTCCCATCGCAGCCACTTGATGACCCCCACGTTGCTTGCAGCAGAAGTCTTAACTTCCACACAGCTCTGCTCCGGGCGGTCGACTCTGCTCCGGGCCTCGACTCTCACGGCCTCCACCCTCATAGACCAGGCGAAATGAGTCGATGCCTGGCGTGCTGTCACCTCCACACCTTCGGACAGTTCAGGATGCACACCGCTAACGACCTTCCCCAAAGGACCGTCCCACAAGACCAGATCACCGCACCTCTTCATCCGTTGAGGCGCGAGACGGCCTTCCCGGGCACTGATTAGCAGCTGCACTTCCTGCGGGCGTCTCAGTTCCCCCGGCTTGACTACAGCTGGAAAGAACTTCTCCAGGCGCTCAGAGTCCACCGTATAGTCTATTCTGGCGATTTCGTCAAGCCCATAGCAGATCATCTCGTGAGCCTGCAATGATCCCTTCTCCATCTCCACTTTCAGGCTCACAACGTATCTCATTGTGTCAACCTTTGACTCCATTCCACCCACACCACGCACGATCAGCTTGACAGGCTCACCCAATAGCCCCAGCTTCTCTGCTGCCTGGTGAGTGACATAATTGGTGTCGGATGCTAGATCTATTAAAGCACCCAGCCAGTCCCCTCTCTTGGTCGTGACATCAACCATCATCATGAGTACTGGGTGCTCTTTTAGTCCACTACTGTCCGCGAGTCCTGTTTCCGCACATACTGTAGTAGACACCTTGTTCGTCACCGCCTCACGAACTCCGGCCATTTGCTCTGGTGTAAGGCCCAACCTCGCAAAGATGGCCTCCTGCTGCGTTGTCGGTCCCCGATGTTCTCTCCCTCGATCCCCCTTGGCCCCGACTTCTGCAGTGTCTTCAGGTGCAGAGCTCCTATTTGCTCGTGGCTTAAGGCACAACATGTAGTGGTGGTCCACGGGAGTATCTCCCCTCTTGCAATCGTCCTTATGACACAAAAAGTCTCTCCTGCACAGCCCGTCATGGATATCCAGACACTTAAAGCACGCTTTTGCCTTTTTTGCCTGGGCCCTCTTATCCGCCGCACTGGCATCTCGAAACGACTTGCAGCGATATAGTCCAGTATGGCCGGCCTTTCCACACATGTCGCACAGAACCTGAGAAGAGTTGCTCCTGGTCTCATTCACCGTTGCTTTAGTGAACGCACGCCTCTCTTGCCCTCTGTCCCCTGCTTTATCAACCGGCTTGCTGCGGCCCTGCGGCTCACCCGCCCTGGTGGAGGCCGGTCTCATGGCCTGCAACTGCTCCTGTTGTGTCAGAACGGTCTTCTGATCACGCAGAAAATGCAACAGTTTATCAAACCGATTTCGTGTGGTGACATTGTTCATTGCGTCGCACCGAAATAAGAGCCACCGCTCCTGCATGCTGGGCGGTAACTTCCCCTCGAGTGCTCGGACCACCAACTGGTTGTTAATCGCATCTTCACAACGCAAGTCTGTGAGGTCACACAACGCCCTCTCCACGGTCTGGATTAGTTGTAATGCCTCCCTTGGCTGGTTGCTGCGCACCACTGGCAATTCTTGTAACTCCATAATGATGTCATCAGCAATATGTGAAACGTCTCCATACCGATCCTCCAGAGCACGGAAAACGTCCTCTGCATCACGACAATAAAACAGTCTGAGCTCGTTTTTCACTGCATCGGTAATACTGTCCAGCAGGTGAAACAACCGTAACTCACGAGAGCCCGATGGCTCAGCCAAGGACTGCAGGTTATTCCAGTTATCCTTCCAGCGGTAGTAGCTCCTTCTGTCCCCACTGAACTTGGGCAAGCTCAGTGGTGCAAGCGCTAACCTCGGCGCTACTGCCCCCATCGAATGGGCAGAAGCACTTGAAACGTTCATGGGCGCAGCCGTTGACTGCCTCGCTCCACCATCCCTTGGTGGCGCAACAAACGCAGCATTCGACCCATGAGGGTTACTGTCCAGTTGCTCAACATACGCTCTTGATGGCAGCTTCGAACGCGCCCCACTGTAGCCTTGTGATGAAGTGGGCGCTCCATGCTGCTGCTGAGAACGACGGTCACCATAGTCTTGTGATGAAGCGAGCACTCCATGCTGCTGCTGAGAACGACGGTCACCGTAGTCTTGTGATGAAGCAAGCACTCCATGCTGCTGCTGAGAACGACGGTCACCGTAGTCTTGTGATGAAGCAAGCACTCCATGCTGCTGCTGAACACGAAGGTCACCGTAGTCTTGTCTTGAAGCAAGCACTCCATGCTGCTGCTGAACACGAAGGTCACCGTAACCTTGCAATGTAGCAAACTCTCCTCTCTGCTGCGGTGGACGTGAGTCAGCGTAGCCTGGAGTTGATGTAGACGCTCCTCGCTGCTGCTGAGAACGATGGTCGCCGTAGCCAAGCGACGGAGGAAGCGTCCGATGCAGCGGGGTACTAGTGTCTGGCCCCAGAAGCGGCTCTCGCTTCGGCGCTTGGGGTGGCAGGTCTGGAAGCGGCCGATGCAGCAGGGTGCTAGTGTCTAGCCCTGGCGGTGGAGACGGCTCTCGCTTCAGTGCTTGAGATGGCGGGTCTGGATCGCTCTGCGTTGTCCCCGTAGCTAGTCCGCCTCCACTTGCTCCCATGGCTAAATCAGCCTGCTTGCCTCGGGGACTAGATGATCTTGAGCCGTCTGGCTCCTGGACTAATCCTGCCCCGTCCGGCTCCCGGACTACAGTAGCGAGAACTCGATTCTCATCCTCGCCACACGACTCATAGCTGTCCCCACCACTCACATTGCTCTCCCACTGACCAGAGTGGTTGACGTCGATCTTCTTCCCCAACGCTCGTAAAACCACGTCTTTCCTCTCCTTGTACTCCATGCAGCATTTCTCCATGTCAACAACATTGTCATCATGAACAAAAGGGGCCCAAGTTTGTCCATACTCCTCCAGACATGTAACCTTGCACTCCATTTGATCCTGCAACGATGCGTACTCCTCCGAAGAGATCCCTCCTCCCTGGGCGCACTGCTGCTCGAGCTGTTCAACAAAGCGCCTGACGTTGTCTCCATGGGAATAGAATTGGTTGGAGACATGCTTGTCCCACAAAATGTCCTTGATTTTAAAGTCAATGTCAAAAAACTTTGAGGTTCTATCATCCAACCTCGCCCTCTCCTCCCCAATGTCCTGAGCTAAAACAGGATGGTCCTCCATTGCAGCACAGTATTTGAAACTGGCATGCATGAATTCCTCATAATCATGCTTAAGTGCGTAATGTTCAGCTTTCAATTCGTTCACACTTAGTCTCTTCATCATATGTGAAACAGCATCAGCCCTCTTGTTAAACACTGCCTCTGCCTGTGCTCTGCTGTCTTTAAGGTCCCCCATCACATCCATCAACATGAGGCTTTTAGTAGGAACAAAACAGATGAAAACGTTGGTAGGAACTAAAGTCAATTGGTAGTAGTTGCACGACGGACCGATTTGGACGGCACACGTACTCCCGTTTTCTTAGTTGTATCCGGGTTCCCGTTCGGCTGCTTCCGGTTTGCGGGTCCGTATCCGGTTCGCGGACTTGTTTACATGTACTAGCCTTTACTAAAGGCTAGTACAAAGGCCCTTTAGCAGCTACACTAGAATGAGTAGAATCTAGCAGTAGCTTTAGCAACAAGCAGTACCAACTAGGCAAGTTAGAAGAGTCAATGAGCTGTGCAACTTGGCATGGTATTATACACTAATAAAAGTCAATGCAACGACTTTCACGGTAGAAAAATGCACTTTAGCAGGTTAGCTTCATAGCAAGGGTACTCCACAACAATGTAGCTTAGCATAGCGTTAGCTTCAGCAAGGTAGCAATGTCAATGCATAGGATAGCTTCGTAGCATAGCAGAGTTAGCTTCATCAAGGTAGCAATGTCAATGCAGGATAGCTTCTAGCATAGCAAAGTTTGCTTTGGCAAAGAAACAAACAGCAATCGGCTTATCCTATGCCGATCGCCTAAACAGCCACAAGCACAACAACCATGAACTTTATTGTTGATGAATGCTTTGTTGCTGCTCCTGAGCGCCGTCGATCAGCCAGTTGACTGGGGTTTGTTTGACACGTTAGCAGCTCCGTTTGCTCCCGAGTCCAGTCCACTAGTCCGTTCCGGTTCGACTGGGCTGCCGTTGCTCCGTTAACGTGCAGCAGCGCTTCCCTCCGTCCCGCCGTCGCTGTTACGTTCCAACTCCCCGCACTCCTCGTGGGTTGTTGGTAAAACACGACCTGGCCTCACTCCTCCGTGGGGCTGGTGGCAACGTCCTTTGTCTCGACCGCAACCCTCGCTCTCCGACACGAGGCTAATGGCGGCGAGATGATGGTAAAACACTGTCCTGCCGTGCGCTCTCTTCACACGGGCTGGCCATTGTTTAATTACTGTACGGAAATCACTAGACTCAATCAATAATCTAATAATTTAGCCCTCCGTCGAGGCTATCATCTGTCTGGGACAATGTAAACTACTCAGTTTAACTAGCTACACACAGCATGCTAGTTCAGCAATACCACCGAGGCAACTCAAATACTCGTTTTGTTAATTTATTTGCACACACACATTCACAACATAAACACACATGAACTTAAACTAAACTTTGTATAGTATTTGTAAATAAGCCAAACCCGTCAACGGCAGTATAAAAAGCAGCAGCTTAGCAGTTAGCAGCAGCTTAGCAGCAGGTAATTAAACAAAAGACATCCAGATCAGACAAACACACTCGGAGACTGACCCCTGACGCTTATTCCACTCCGTTTGCGCATGCGCATTGGAGCCTATCTGTAAACAATTTATATAAAGTGCGCAACAGGTGTGAGTGCCTCCCTCAACCACTAGAGTCCACTCTAGCACCCCAAATACAAAATATAGGTAACCTAAGCCTGTGCACACAGTAAATAACATTACAATTACTGAAGAAAATCATTGATTTTCTTTTTATTTATCCATTTTTGGGAATGTTTTTTGAAAATGTTTTTGAAATATTAATAATCAAAAACAAAATGCAGGAAACCAATAATTAAGGGACCCATACAAATGTGTCCGTGACCCACAAATGGGCCCCAACCCAGTGTTTGGGACTAATGCTGCCTATAGGGAAGAATGACATACTGTAAAAACACACCCGGTCATTATCATTGCTGTGCCCCCTTTTTCCTGGAAGTGACATACAGTACACCACACTTGCTGCTGTTTACATTGTAGCTATCCCGCTGCATTAACTAGCTTAATGTGCACTGCACGTCATTGTCAAGTATTATGAGTGACGAACATCGATAGGGTCGAGGTTTGCGGAATTCTTTCCATTGAATAACACGCACTCTTGTCCAAGTACCAGATCTCCCTGCCATCCAGAGTACAGGTCGGGGTATTGCCTAGGAAGCTTTTTTTCCCTTCTTCCCGCAGGCCCTTGTTAGTAGCGCCAGGTCAATAGAGTTTCTAATGGCTCAATAAAAGAAGACACTGTCATTTGGATGTGGCAGTCAAGAATGCTGTCTGACATGTCTGGCATTGTAATGGCACTGAGAAGGTGTTTGCAAAGTCTTAATTAGTTTCAGCTGAAGGGAAACAAATGGCTCGTTGAGGTGGATCCATTTTCAGAAGGCATAAGGAGACGCATACCGTATGTGCCACAGTGCCTGAGCGTAATAGGCATGTGTGCTTTCACTGCTTGCGTTGAACACACAGTAAATCTGGCCCCATTCCTATAACTGTATAGAGCTGTTTAAGTACTTTGGAGACGCGATACATCTTTCATCACTGACTGCACCTATGAAGTAGTTCAGCTGAGAGGGCAATATTTTCAGGGTCATGAACAACAACCTAATGGAGTGTGCATGTGTATGCACACTTGCAGCGTTCACTCTTTCTACGGGATATGCTACATATAATATGCATTCAGTACACGTGAGTTAGTGTGTGTATGGGAGGAGGACAGTTCCATGTTGTCATTGTGGTGATCGATAACGATAATTGACTGTAACCCAGTTTGCCTGACATCGGTGCCACATCAACTGTCAATATCCTTTATTCTAATTTCCCATGCAGCCCTCCCTAGCAAAACTTTACCACCAGCGCGTGCGTGCGTGCATGTGTGCGCACGCGTGCGTGTATCAGTTCAGTTGAAATAGATAGTGGTTCGCCAGTGACAGGACTGCACGTAATTCCCACACAAATAGATCAGTCCATACAGATTCATACATACAAACACTTTCAAACCCAGCATTTGGGCAGTTTAACCCAATTAGAAGCAGTTAGCTGGGATAGATTCTGTCTCTGCCATGTCATGTATTTTCCCTGCGGTTGTTTATCGCCTGGATCAGCCTCCCCGTCTCCAAACCAAATGTTTGGGCTGTGTTCATAAACTGGTGGTCGAGCGTTTTCCAAACCCAGAGGGACATGGAGACAGACTGTGATTGAGTCAAACACAGGAGGCGGGCGGGGGCTGCAGTATACTCTCTGAAAATCTGCCATTTTTCTCACGCTCCAAGTTAACCACTTAAACCCTATTTCATACTTTTGCCATACGATGGTGCGGTGAGGCGAAAATACAATCTACAAGCTCACAATGTGTCGCACTGCTATGTCTTGTGAGCTTGTAGATCTGATCTTTTTGGGGGATCTTTGACAGTTGTCGCCTATATTATGTCAGCCACGTCAGGTTGAAAAGTAGCTACAGTACAACAACACTGATTGTACATTGTGCACTGATTTTTGCAGTGAACCAGAAAAAAAGTAGTTCAAGAGATGTTAATATAAAGCATAGAAATGAGAGAGAGAGGAAGTCGGGGGCAGTCGGGGAGTGAGCTGAGAGAGCAGAGACGTGCTGTGTAATCTGCGAGCAGCACTTGAACATAAACAGCGATGAAGGGGTGAGCACCGCTCCCTCTCCCCCGTCCTCTTTTGATATCACAACTTCCACAAATAAAGCAACATTATTGCCTTCGCTTGTGTAAACACAGGCCCCCCCATTAAGACAGGGGTTTTGGCTGGACATTCCTGCCCCCTCCTCCTGTACACACCACTGCAGCCTTGACCAGGTGCCATGTTTTAATTGGCAGACATGGCTCTATCACCATGGAGACGGGCGCTAGGCCATGTCTGGGTCATCATCATAGGTTGACACTGAGAGCAAACGCAGTCAAGAGCATCGCTTCTAAGTTCTTAATGGTGTGCACGGCGTGCATGCGTGCGTGAGTGCATGTGTGTGTGCGTGCGAGCGAGCAAGACGGGGAGACTATTCCATCGGTGCTAGTTTCGTGTTCTGTGCGGTTTTAGCTGTAGTTTGATGTGGTTGTCGTCTCGCATCTCGTCTTGACTTTGTCTCCAATTCCATCTCTTTGATGTCCCTCTCATGTACAATAACGACCACGAGATACTGTAGGAATAAGCAGAGTAAACAAGAACTCTACTTCTCTACTAGATAGAGTTCAGAGAAAACAGTGCATTGCCTCAAAGAAATTAGGATACCAGGTAGTCAAAGAACCCAGCATCTGTCTAAACAACATGCTATATAAATAACAATCAGTACAATCAAACTATAGGATGCCTGGTAAACAATGAACCTAGCGTCTGTCTAAACAATGTCGTCTAAATCACATTCACTTGTGGCCAAGAAAGAAAAAGAAAATGTGCATTCATGCAGCTGAGCTCATCTATTTTGGGCAGCAGGCGCAACACACCTGTGATGCTATGCAGTTAAATGTGCCACACGTCTAAATTACTATTTTGCATTGAGAGGAGATGATCTGTTTACAGTGAGATCGGGTCAGATTACTTTTCATTCTGGCAGCACACCTGCGCAATCTGGCACCACACCACAGCTCGTGGATAAACAGTATTTCAAGCATGTTCAAAAAGAGAGATAAAATGGAGATAATGATGTGTTTGCCAGCATATTTATCAGCCTTTCCTGCTCTGGGCTGCATTTGGGTGTCATCATGCAACAGGAAGATAATAGTTTGCTGAAGTAAGCCTTGGCACTGGGAGTTATAGGATAAACAAGGAAATACATTTGGCACTACCAGGCTACTGTGTGTGTGTGTGTGTGTGTGTGTGTGTGTGTGTGTGTGTGTGTGTGTGTGTGTGTGTGTGTGTGTGTGTGTGTGTGTGTGTGTGTGTGTGTGTGTGTGTGTGTGTGTGTGTGTGTGTGTGTGTGTGTGTGTGTGTGTGTGTGTCAACAGCGAGACCTCAAGGTCTAGCTGTTGGCACGCCTTTGATTTGTTGTAAAACCTTGCACATATGCAGGACGTGAAGCAAAATGAGACGACACCTTAGAGAGGAAGAGGAATAGAAGATTAAGTGGCAGGGGGGGGGGGCTCTCTTCTCCTGTCCTCGTCTCTTCTCTCCTCCCATCTCATTCCTGGCTCCTGAGTTTTTATCTCTCGTTTCCTTCACCGTATATGGTTGTGTGTGTGTGTTTGCGTGCGTGCGTGCGTGCGTGTCCCTGCCAAGTGCGGTATCGGGCCTTGTTGTTGACGGAGATGGAAGAGAGGAGAGAGAGCGTGGGAGGGCTTCCGTCCCACGGCACGACCTACAAAGATGGTCACCATTCCTCCGCTCCGCTCCGTGCAGTCCCATAGTCTCTCAGTCTCAGCCCCCTAAAACGTTGGTGTGACTCGTGATGCAGTGCATGGACCGCCGTGAGTCCAACATGAGTCACATGCTGTTTTTAACAACATGGTCGACGGCACAACATTAGAACTCAGTGGTGGTAGGGGGATGAGATCACTAGATCGGTGGTTCCCAAAGTGGGGTCCGGAGACCCCTAGGGGTCCTTGAGGGAGTTCTAGGGGATCCCCAGCTAAATGATAGTTTGGAACCAAATGGGCCCTTATGGGTCTGTAACTCACCCTTATGGGTCTGTAACTCAGTGTACAAATGTTTGTACACTCTCAGAGTTAAATTAACATCGATTTTGCGATATAAATTGGGGTCTCAGAGATGGGAATGCCATGAAATGGGGGTCCGTAGCCTAATGCATGTCAAACTGGGAAATTAAATGGGTTGGGAATCACTGCTAGAGCCGTACAAATCTTCTCTTATGGGGGTCCTTGGCATATATTTTCTAATGGGGGTCAGCAGGGCTAATTAGTGTCAATTTGGGGGTCCTTGACATGAAAAAGTTTGGGAACCAGTGCACTTTAGGCACTCTAGACACTCTGTCTACTCTATATACGGTCTCTACACAGAACAAACCCTTGTAGTTAAGTTATTAGTTTGTAAGACATCCATACACTGTGATGGTACACAGTAATAAATCCCCTGTTCGTTTATCCATTTTGTAACCGTGAGAGGGTACAAATTGGTCCATTTGGTTACATTTGAACCCTCTTCCAGTTACATGAATGCTCAGGACTTTCCTGTGCACAGGTGTAAGCCTATCCCCGTGGCTGCGGCCCATTATGCAGCACATGGGAGTGTGTGAACAGAGTGATCTCACCCCCAGTAGAATCTCTCTGTTCTCCTCGCTCCATCCTCCTACAGTATGCTCTCTGTACTCAACTTCTTTTCTTTCCTTCAGTTTTTTGGGCTATCCAGGCTTCCTCACCTGTCTCTCCCAACACACACACACACACACACCACACACACACACACACACACACACACACACACACACACACACACACACACACACACACACACACACACACACACACAATTTTACAATGTACAATTTAGGCATTTAGCAGACGCTCTTAATCCAGAGCGACTTACATTAGGCAAGAACAAAAGTATGGGAATACATCACATATATAAAATGCATTTATCAAGAAACACACACACACACACACACACGCACACACACACACACACACACACACACACACACACACACACACACACACACACACACACACACACACACACACACACACACACACATTCCCTGTCATATCATTCACTGCACACTGTCTTCCATCGTTTCATGTCATTTCAGTGGCAGTGGGGGTCCCCATGGCCCATGGGCAGAACAAGGTACTTGAGATTCAGGCCGATGAATGCATTGCTGTGCTATTACTGGCAGTGGCAGACTTATTTTATTATTATTTTTAATATTTCTTTCTTTCCTCTGTGGCTTATTTTTTTTCTCTTGTCCATTGTATGCTTAAGGTGGTCGAAGGAAGATGTAAGCCGGGGGGGAAAAAGAGATGGATTATAATGTAAGAATAGAACTTGCCGTGTAAGCACCAACTGTCCCTGTTTCTTGACCGCACTGCCTGCGCCCGGCGAAAAAAGGAAATCCTACTCGGAGGAGAGGGACTTTTAGAAAGCCAGTGTCTAAAAGTCAAGGCAGGTGTATGCATTCCAATATCTGAAATGCATTGTTTTTGAGGGCCGCTAGCCCCTCCTATGCACAGCTTTGTGTGTGTGTGTGTGTGTGTGTGTGTGTGTGTGTGTGTGTGTGTGTGTGTGTGTGTGTGTGTGTGTGTGTGTGTGTGTGTGTGTGTGTGTGTGTGTGTGTGTGTGTGTGTGTGCACTCCTCACTTCACACAAGGGTGATTTTTATATTTCACTCTGTTTTTTTTGTTTGTTTAATTTGTAACCCTATCCTGGGTATCTCATATGGGGACCCTATCCTGGGTATCTCATATGGGGACCCTATCCTGGGTATCTCATATGGGGACCCTATCCTGGGTATCTCATATGGGGACCCTATCCTGGGTATCTCATATGGGGACCGTTTGGCAAAAATAGCCAAATAAGAGATTTGGTCAATGAAGTAAAGTACAGTATATAGGCTTTATTTAACTATTTTATTTATTTTGTATTGTTTTATATGTTGGCAACAGTTTTGTTGACTAAGCAAATATTTTAATATAAGACTAAGACTAAACAATTTCAGAAGACTAACTAGGACTAAGAAGAATAAAGGGTGTGTCATTCAAAAGACTATAAGACAAGAGAAACAATTTCATGGAGAAATTGTTTGAAGGCAGTCGGGGTAACCTCGGGGTAACCTCGGGGTAACCTCGGGGTAACCTCGGGGTAACCTCGCCTCACCAGGCTTTCCACATGGCAGAAAGACATGGCTAGTGTCCATTCCTTCCCAGCTATGATATCCGGTCGGGCGCTACAATGTGTTCGTTCCTCCACATGAATTCCGAATCGAGTAGCCGAGTGTCACCAGTCACTACAAGATACTGCAGAATAAAACATGGACATTCCAAATGAATTATACCAAGCTGTATTTGAAGAGGATTTCAGGGCCTTGTGGATAGGTGCCCCTGTGACGCCCCTGTTTCCCCAGTGAATTATATTTGGGAGCACAGAGAATAAATAAACGTATGCGCTGATTCTCACTAGAATGGAGCAGAACACGAGTTGATCACAGTCTACAATTGGGGACAAACAGGATTAGATTGGGACGGTTTGTGATTGGGCGATGTCACATCGTACTATTGAAGATTATGCTAATCCCAGAATGAGGAATGATTGCATTTTTCTTTCCTCACTCTTACATCTTATCTACCCCCACACACAAACAAACACACACACACACACATCATTCTCTCTCTGTCCACGTCTCTCTCTCTCCCTGTGTCTGCCTGTCTGTCTGTCTGCCTGTCTGCATATCTCTCTCTCTCTCTCTCTCTCTCTCTCTCTCTCTCTCTCTCTCTCTCTCTCTCTCTCTCTCTCTCTCTCTCTCTCTCATTCTCTCTCTCTCATTCTCTCTCTCTCTCTCTCTCTCTCTCTCTCTCTCTCTCTCTCTCTCTCTCTCTCTCTCTCTCTCTCTCTCTCTCTCTCTCTCTCTCTCTCTCTCTCTCTCTCTCTCTCTCTCTCTCTCTCTCTCCTCTCCCCCCATTCATGCAACATTATACAGGATGAATAATGAAAGATGGAATATAACCCCTCTGCATCTCTCTCCGTTCCTTTTCTGTGCAATATGGCTGATCTTGGGCGACCTGCTAGCAAAGTGGTTATGGCACACACCATATGCCTTGAGTCCCATTTCAATTTCCTTGACAATTTTCTGTACTGTAAGTCATTCCGCCATGCACTCTCCCGGGGGAGAATGACCACCTACCAAAATGATCATGGGGAAAACCGGCTAAATTTAGCGATTGACTCCTTCCCCACTCCTTCCCCACTCCTTCCCCACTCCTTCCCCACTCCTTCCCCACTCCTTCCCCATGCACTGCCAGTGGAACGATTAAGCCTTTCGGCTTCAAAGTGATCATATATCGTCTGTCGGGTGGAAACCTCATATGTCTAACTGTTACTTTTCAGGATTCAAATTTAAAAATAGCAAAGAAAATATGCTACGCTACTTTTGATGCTCTTGCGTGACGCTGTAGTATCAAGTAGTAGTATTAATTTACAAAAGAAAACACACACACAAAGTACAAATATGGAGATGAGACTGACAACGACGATATGATATGAATATGTACATAATTAAAGCAACAGGAGTACATTAACAGATAAAGGATGTTTGTCATCTTAATAATCATGATGTTCATTTGCCTGAAATGAGTACGTTCCATAGACAAAATAAGTGTGTTTGTGAATTACCTAAAAATAGCACTTGCAATCTCTCTCTCTCTCTCGCTCTCTCTCTCGCGCACGCTCTCACTCCAAAACTGGCGACAAACATTGTTTTGTGATTATGAAAAGGCAATGGGCCTCATGCTCCAACCGTTCTTAAGAAGTTCTTAAGAGGAAATTTGTTCTTAGACCCACTTAGGACGTTTTTAAGAAGGTTTTGGGATCCCTCAATCTTTTCTTAGCTGTGATTTGTTCGTAGGTAAGAACAGAATCTACGCACACTGTAGAGCACTCTTAGGGTGCCTTTTTTGTTCTTAAGTGCAATCTGAAAACATAAAGGAAAAACAGCGCCATCTGCATGATGCTCAAAGTTTGGTCTGAGGACCTCAAGGGGTCCTTGAGGAAGTTCCAGGCAGTCCACAGCAAAATATGGAACATTTTACCACTTTAATCCCATTTTATACTTGAAAATACTGAAAATAGTCAATCTACAAGCTCACAAACGCGTCCCATTACTGCCCATTTTGAGCTTGTAGATCGGCTATTTTCGAAACATTTTGATAAATCTTCAAAACATTTCCCTAGCAGAAAATATTTTCATATGGGGGTCTGCAGAATGCATGTCAATTTGGGGGTCCTTGACATGAAAATGTTTGAGAACCTCTGGTTTAGAGTTTACAACCCAACCCAAACAAATGCACCATACCCACCACATAACCCCCACCCCACCCGCCATGAATCTGACTGGACTTCTCTTAGGAATTCACTTAGGAAGAAATGTAAGAGGAATGTATTGGCGCATGAGGCCCATTGTCCTTGGGATAATTAGGCATGACCTTTATCTGCTTGACCCTGCAGTACACACATGTACTTACTATACAATGATGATGATAATTAGGGATCATGACCTTTATCTGCACTACAATGTTGATGACCATCAGCTACTTTATCAGAGATCAACTGACGTCTGTATGTGGTTAATGATATGAGATTGGGTTAGGTATGAGATGAGATTGGGTTAGGCTACAGTATGTGTGTATTAAACTTCAGAACTTGTCGTGTGACACTGCCTGGTGTCGTCTTGTTCTGTGCGCTCACAACTCAACTGAAACATCCCCTACCACACTTAGTTAGATTGAGACTCGTAGACGAGTTCGTCTACTGAAATCAGAAAAATGTTGTGTCAGAGGTGGGACACCAAACTGAGGTACGTCACTTGATGATTACCGGTATTATAAGAAGTGCTTTACTCTTGTTTGGTATTGTGCTAGGTTATTGTGCTAGGTTGTGATACAAGTTCTATTTTTGTTAAACCTATAGATCGGGAGTGGCTTATTGTCGGTATCAGCCGGTAACACGCAGGAGTCTGTCCCCGTTACGATGCGTTAGACCCCTGGGAGATGGAGATTTGTTTAATGAATTAATGATTTTTTTTTAATTAATGAAAATCTGTGATTTGTTTTTAAATGATTATTATTATTATATATATTTTTTTTTAAACTTACGCACCTACAGGCGACAGGTGCGTAGGAGAGGGTACGGTGCCCAAAAATGAAAAAGGAACAAACACCCGCACACTGTCTTCAAATGCAGTGACCAACTTTTATTAGGGAAACAGCAACGTTTCGGCCTATGCGGCCTTCATCAGGCTTCTTTATGATAAAGATAGCCGTGTGTGCGGGTGTTTGTTCCTTTTTCATTTATGGAAGACACAAAAAAGGGATATTTACTTGTGACCCATAAAAATTGGTCCATGACTAAAACAGGTATCTCAACCCACTTTTTGAGAAACGGTATCCTAGAGAGTGTTTAGTGCCACTGGGAACATAATATGTTCCCAGACTATATTATAGTCACACCTCTGCGAGAACATCTAAAGCCTGCTAAAGTGAATATGCTGACATTCTTGCACCGTAATCTACAAGTATCTTGAATCTTTTTAATTTCCAACGCTGAGATCTGAAAGGATGCCGATGCTTTCCCGGTTTCAATGGGTTAAAGAACAGACTCACAGCGTTGATCTTATATGCAGGGGAGTCTATAATGTCTGACCACCTCATTTATTTGATATGTTTTGTAATCGTGACATGGCATTTTCATATCATTCCATGCTGAGTTATAAGTTATAATAGAGGATTCCGATCCTCTGAAAAAGCTCGTTTACTTTAAATTCGATTAAGGCTGCTTTCGTTATCTTTATTCGCACACTGTGCTCATTAATCATTTTTCCAGTTTCCACACATATCTATATTTAGGGGTAAATGCTAGTTCCCCAGGAGAAGCTGTCTCATATCAGCGAGCCAGAGAAAATGGGTGAAAATTAGCATGTCTACCAGCCTGTCTACCATGGTGGAACACCCTGGTATCACTGCTGAATGACTACTGCAGCCATTTGTCCCAAGAGAGTGAAGGGCGATTTTGCAAACCTTTCCAACCAAAGAGAAAAACTGTTCGTCTTCTTTTTGTCCAGTGAGAAAGGGTGTGTGTGTGTGTGTGTGTGTGTGTGTGTGTGTGTGTGTGTGTGTGTGTGTGTGTGTGTGTGTGTGTGTGTGTGTGTGTGTGTGTGTGTGTGTGTGTGTGTGTGTGTGTGTGTGTGTGTGTGTGTGTGTGTGTGTGTGTGTGTGTGTGTGTGTGTGTGTGTGTGTGTGTGTGTGTGTGTGTGTGCGCGTGCGTGCGTGCGGATTGAATGCCTTGAACTGTGTTTAGGGTTGTGTGGTCATTGTTATCACAATGACATTACAGCTACTGTAAAGGCTCATACATATTCCAGTTTTAGGTGATAAGCTATCACCTTTTTAGGCGTTAACTTATCACCTAATGAGTCGAGGCCATCATACTCGCAGTGTTGTCCTTAACCATGGACCATCCCTCTGGTTTAGATGTGCAACCCTCGTGCCCGCAAAACCAAGGGACTGCCCACCCAACTCCTAGACCAATCAGTGAACGGGGAGATGTCAGTCAGTAAAATCAGAGATGTGCCCTAGGGTGAGCAGTGATAAGTAATTCACCACAGCGAGTGACCGAGTGATGTTGTAGTTTTCTAACTTTTGAAAACTACACCGCGGTGATAAGCCATCACCCCAAACCATGAGTATGAATAGGCTTTAAGATGTAATGTACACATAATGCAGTATGTACTGCATTATGCCATAGGAGCAGCTCCTCCTACACTTTTGACAGATGAAATGAGGAAATGAAAAGCAAAACTAACCACAATAGCTAAAGTAGCCTAACTACAAGCACACAATGCATAGTTACAGTAGGCCTAGTTGTAGGTCTGCTGTTTTTTTTGCCGTTTTTGGGAACATTTAGCCTATAATGACATTGGGTACACCAGGTTGAAAGTGGCTAATGAACGTCTTCCTCTCTGCCCTGTAGGATGAAAATGCGACGTCACAGGGTGTTCTTGCTGTGCACGGTGGGCCTGTGCGTCATCTCCTTCCTGCACTACTACAAGGCCCTCCACTATGTGTCGCTGCTGCGTGAGCTGTCCGCGCCCTACCCCAACATCAAGTCCTTCATCATGGTCACCGGCTTCTTCTGGAGGGAAAGGGGCGGGACGGCTACCCCGTTGAGCCCCGCCTCCCCGGAGGAGGCCCCTCCGCCGCCGGTGCTCCGGCCGTCCGACACCAAGCCCCGCGTGGCTGCGGGCGGCGGGGGTTTGGGGCCCCTGGGACTGGGGCCCAACGTGGTCATAGCAGGGCCAGGAATCGTGGGCAGATTGGGGTTGGAGATGAGGTTGAGGGAAGAGCCGGCGCCTCCGCATCCCTGGGAGAAGCCGGAAGAGCCCAGACATGTAGATGTTCCCACTGAGGTGAGAGGTGCATGTGAAACGGGGGTCAGGTGCACTGCGGTTATCATTTTTGGGGGGCTACTTTGGCATAGTAGTCGACGATTATAATGGGTTTCCATTCTTTGGCAGTAACCCTGCCTGTCAGCATCTGTTTATGGTAGGAGGGAAGGGCTCTTGTCTCATCAGAGCAACCAAACCAAATATCGCCAAGCAACAATCTGATTGAATTTCACTTTCCCATTATCTAGAGAACAGATTGAATGTGTCCCCAGAAAATGTGCTATTACTGGACATTGGCAAAATAGTTGTGACACAGAACCTTCTGCAGTACTAAGATTTAGTTAGCCTTTGGATATTATTATTATTTTTGCTTTATAAAACATCAAGAGAAGCGTAATGTCGAAGTGCAGCTTTATTCTGATATGCTGTAGTTCAGCCAGGACAACTCATAGAACAGTATTATATAAAGGGTGTATTGACGGTTATAGCATAGAGCAGGTGGAGCTGGGGAGGAGAAGACTTGTGACACACACACACAGCAGCAGCGCAGGGTGTGCCAATGATGATTGGTTGGCTTGTAAATGGTCCAAATTCAGCTTAGCATGCGCATGTTCTCAAACCTTTTAATTTCTAGGATCCCCAGTTTGTTCCGCATTAAAGGAATAATAGGTCGTCCCGTATGCTCATTATAATCCAAGCTAATAGAAACTGGAGGCTATAATAGAAGATATTGTTCTTGCATTAATATAAAAAAATAAAATGGAAATCTTGTTTGAAATGACCAAATCCGCCTAACGATGAGTCCACTGGTAGGCGGGGTTCTGAATTGTCCACTCAGGGGTCATTGCCATTCTGGCTTGTGGTGGACAATTTTGTCCAAATATTTTTTTGCCACAGACAATAACATTACCAGAAACACAAAGAGTTTGCCTGTAGGACCGTGACAGATCTATAACAAATGGAACTAAATGGACCCTTATGGGTCAAATCAAATAAAACATTTGAGAAACACTAGTACTAGTTGGACTCGTAATGTGCCATAGTGTCGTAGTAAATAAGTGTCATACATATTCTAAAGAAAACCTGGAGACTTTACATTCAGTAATCGGGTCTTAGAACATTACAATGTTGGTGTGTGTAAAACAGAAAATCAAACATTTGCCACGGACAAGACCATGTCTTACCACGGACACATTTGTACATGCATGGACACACTGATGACCCCGGTGTCCACTGGCTTAAGCCAGGTTGCTCATAGGCTACATTATGATGGTTTGATTCAGTTAATCATTGCTTTACTGTGAAGGTTGAATCATTTCAGGTCAACAGCACCATACTCTGCGATCATATTTTCTTTATCAAAAGGAAGCTTTTCTTCATCTCTAATTTCAGGACCAAAGTGAAGATCAGTTCAACTCCTGGATCCCCAGCCACCCAGCCCAGCCTGCTAGACCTGAACCCCCAGCCCAAATGATCTTAGAAGGAGAAGAACAGCAAGTGTTGTTCCCAATGGTTCTTAAACCAGACCCTATAGAGTCCATGGGAGACCTCCACACCCGAACTCACAAGCTTCAGGATGACAGAACGCACTACTTTGTCCGAACCAAAGCTGGGGCCCTCTGCTTCAGGCAGGGGACCGAGGTGGCAACCCCAAGGGAGGACCCTGGGAAAGCGGGGGGCTCCGTGGCCACCGGAGCGGGGTCCAGGTCTGTCGCCCCTGGGCAACGTAAACCACTGGAGGTCCAGCAGCCCTCCTCCGCTCCTCCCAAAACTAAGCCCAGGCCCAGAGGTGGGAAGCGACTGGTGAAGTGCGTGTGTCGCCCGGGCTGGCACGGGCCATACTGTGGCGTGCCCACCATGGTGTACCACTCCAATCTGCCCACCAAGGAGCGGCTGACGCCCAGGGAGACGCCGCGGAGGGTCATCAACGCTATCAACGTCAACCATGAGTTTGATCTACTGCACGTCCGCTTCCACGAGCTGAACCAAGCTGTAGACCTCTTCCTGGTGTGTGAGTCCAACTTCACCGCTTACGGGGAGAGACGTCCGTTACGGTGAGTCATATGATACAGTATGATGCTTGAGCAAAGCACTCAATCCACCTCTGCTCCAGTGGCACAGCTCAGTGGTCAACAATAAACAGAAGTGTAATTCATATTTCATACTTAAAATAGCCAAAAAATAGGCAATCTACACATGAGCTTTAATCAACGACACAGCACACAACCAAGTATAAATCATGCATGAGGTATGTATGTACAGTACAGTATGTAATATGTACTGTATGTATGTATAATAAAATATCACAGATTCTCAGCAAATATCTCGGAGATACAGTTTCTTTAAATACAGTACAAATAAGATTCAGAGAATAGACACACTGATGTTGTGTTGACTTTCTTAGATTAGAATTGGGCCATTGATGTTCACATTCTTTGCTCAGTGTTGAGTTTATCGTGTCTATAGCTCACAAATATAATATTACATCCTATACCTCCATGGCATTGCAAGTGTCATTCCTGGAAAAACAGTGTATGACAGTAGTGATAAGCAGACAACATGGAATGCCTTGGGAGCAGTTTGACTGTGGTTTATGACCATAGAGGTGATTGATGATCCTTGGATGGCATGATTGACACGCATAATGACACTGTTCGACACCGCATGCACACTGAGATGGTGGCAGTCATAATTTTCTTTTTCTATGCACGCAAACGGCTTCATTGACATGGCTTCGTAGTCATAACCATTATGTGCTATGTGTGGGATATGGCTGATAACGGGATTGTTATGTGTATGTAAACTAGGTGTGCGTGGGTGGGTGAGTGAGCGATACAGAGAGTAACGGGTGATTTATATTTAGTCGCACGGCACTCGCAGCGTGCCTGGCGCATTGTGATCTGCTGTTTTATGTGCACAACATGGCGCACAAACAAGTATAAATAAGCCATTATGTGTTTATCCTCCTTTCTCTATTATTTGTAATTTCTCCACAATACCCTTCTGGTACCTCAGGCTACTGTATAGAAACACAATACCCTTCTGGTACCTCAGGCTACTGTATAGAAACTGGTACCTCAGGCTACTGTATAGAAACTGGTACCTTCTGGTACCTCAGGCTACTGTATAGAAACTGGTACCTTCTGGTACCTCAGGCTACTGTATAGAAACTGGTACCTTCTGGTACCTCAGGCTACTGTATAGAAACAGCTTACTATCCATTTTGGAAATGTACTGTTCAATATTTGTAATGACATACAAATAAATGCTGGACTTGGTCTATGTCCGGTTTCTGAATTATTCAGCTGAGGGCATCATCTTGCTTGTGTCACCGTTTTTGTTTTCTTTTGTTTCTTATCAACCACTTAAACCCTATAATACTTTTCATTTGCAAATGTTTGGGAAACATTTGAAGACGACGGGTTTAATATGCTTAAAAGCCTCTAAATCCTGCAGAAATGACAATGAATTATTGCCCCATCTTCTCCCGACATTCCCAGTTTCCTGCAGCTGCTCATCAACGGTACATACGATTACGTGCGGCACAAGATCCTGTATGTGTTCCTGGACCACTTCCCGGAGGGCGGGCGTCAGGACGGCTGGATCGCAGACGACTACCTACGCACCTACCTGACGCGCAACGGCATGGCCAGGGTCATGGGCATGCGGCCGGATGACGTGTTCGTCATTAACGACGCGGACGAGATCCCCGCGCGCGAGGGCCTCCTCTTCCTCAAGCTGTTCGACGGCTGGACGGAGCCCTTCGCCATCCATATGCGCAAGGTGTGTGTGTGTGTGTGTGTGTGTGTGTGTGTGTGTGTGTGTGTGTGTGTGTGTGTGTGTGTGTGTGTGTGTGTGTGTGTGTGTGTGTGTGTGTGTGTGTGTGTGTGTGTGTGTGTGTGTGTGTGTGTGTGTGTGGCAGCCATCTGTATGCATAAAACATAATGAATATATCATCAAATGTACGATAATATACTGTATACTGCATGAGTGGTTTTAGTGATAAACATCAGATGGATTGGTGACGCATCAAAGTGAACTGGTGAATGAATTGAATGGTGCCTTATTGTATTAACTTATTCCGTTCCCTGCTCTCTCTCATGCCACTCATTAACACTTTCACAGGGAAACAGCAGATGGGGAAATGATGCAATAAATGAACTGCATTGACTTTCATCCCATCGGCGCCATGATTAATTCCATTTCCCCTCTCCGTGTCTCTCTCTCTCTATCTATCTTTCTGTCTCTCTCTATCTGTCTCTTTGTTTCTCTCTCTCACTGTCCGCCTCGCTCCACACGTCCCAGACTATTCTCCCTTCTGGCTCCGAAACTATGGAATGAACTTCCCATTGCAATCAGAACAGCAGACTCACCAATCTTCCGCTGTAGCCCGTAGTCTGATATCTTACCTCTTCAGACTCCATCTAAGCCTGTAGCACTTGCCATAGCACTTGTACTAGCCTTGGCTAAACTTGGCTAAACTTATGTCATTTAGATAGCATTTTATGTAGAAAATAGACATAGTACTCTATAGGGTATACTCATAGTTTCACTACAGATATTCTGCTGTTGGATAGAAGCTACTGTAGGTTTCTTAGCTTGATTATGATTCTTGATGACTATGTATTTGGTGTATTACCATGTGGTGTTCTTGTTACTGTAAATCGCTCTGGATTAAGAGCATCTGCTAAATAGTAAATTGTCTCTCTGTTGTGTTCCTCTCATTCTACCCCCGCGCCTCAGTCGCTGTATGGGTTCTTCTGGAAGCAGCTGGGCTCTCTGGAGGTGGTGTCGGGCTGCACGACGGGGATGCTCCACGACGTCTACGACAACGACGGCATCCGCCTCCGCCGCCGCGAGTACTACACCATGCCGGGCTTCCGCAAGTACGAGAACGACACGGGCCACATCCTGGTGCAGTGGGCCGTGGGCAGCCCCTTCCACTTCGCCGGCTGGCACTGTTCCTGGTGCTTCATGCCCGAGGGCATCCACTTCAAGCTGGTGTCGGCACAGAACGGTGACTTCCCGCGCTGGGGCGACTACGAGGACAAGCGCGACCTCAACTACATCCGGGACCTGATCCGGACGGGGGGCTGGTTCGACGGCTCCCTCCAGGAGTACCCCCCCACGGACCCCAAAGAGCACATGTACGCCCCCAGGTACATGCTGGAGCACTATGACAGGTACAGCTACCTCCTAGAGAACCCCTATATAAACACAGACAGAGTCAGCGAGGGGTAAGGAGCCCCCCCCTAGTCGCTGCAGTGAGGCCACAGCACTGATTTGAGGGGGAGGGGAGTGGGGGGGGGGGGGTCTCCCACCAGGCCAGGTAGCAACTGACATTTCAGGAATATAAAGTCCCCTTGGAAAGAAAAGAAATAAATATCATTACGTTTTGATTATAAAAGGGAATTGTGGATTGCTTCCACCATGATTATCGGAGACATATTTCAACAGGATCTAACCACTGGATAAATGAGTCAATTGATTCCTTGTGACACCTTTTCTCTCAGAGTGAGGGGTAAAACTGTCTCCCTTTTCATCGCACCCCCCATCCGTTCCTCCTTCCTCCTCCTCCCATCTCGCTTTGCTCTGGTTTGAGAGACCTGCTGTCTGGGGGTGGGGGGGGGGGGGGGGTGGGGGGGGATTCGGAGGCCTCTGCTACGGTGGTGGGTTAGGAAGGACATTTTTTGCGGGTGTGTGAATCCTGTGGAGAAAAAGGAAAAAATGAAGAAGAAAAGAAAAACACACGGGATGCAAAAGAATATTGTCTTTTTTTGGTATTGTTTCTGTCAATGTTTACTTTGTGCAGACCGTCCAGCATCCCTGCTCTAATTTCACTCACCTATTGGATTATCCTCCCTAGAGCGAGCCACTTTATTGCATTTTATGACTTCCCTCTAGAATCACACACACACACACGCACACAGACAGACACACGCGCACGCGCGCCTCACACACACACAGCCATACATGTCTCTGCTTCCCAGTGGAGTATTAATCATATTTATATCCTCGCATAACCAGACGCCAAAATGGAAAAGACTAAACAGAGATGTGTCAGCTCTTCACACACAGTGACTTCCCAAACAACACACCCTCATCCCCTTGTGCCTGTGGGTGCGTGTGTCCGTGTGCTTGTGTGCGCGGGTGTGTGCGTGTGTGTGCACGCCTGTGTGTGGTCTGTCTTTGTAACATAATTGAGCGAACAGTTGGGCCACAGAGGAGACGAGATCAGAGAGAGGGAAGACTAAAGATGAGGGAGGGAGCGCAGAGTCAGACCACTAGGGAAGAGGTGTGAAGAAAAGGGAGAGAAAGGGGAGAGAGGAACAGCATGCAGGAGAGAGCAGCCTGCATGGGGAGAGAGGGGGGGGGGGGGGGACAGCTAGAGGGGGAGAAACTGAGTACAGATGAAAATGAGCTTCTCTCATATCTGCTCTCCCACGGTGTCAGTGAAGCAGAACTGGCTGAGTGCGCAGAAACTGACTCTGTGTGTGCGCTCGCGCGCGCGTGTGTGTGTGCGCGTTTTACAGCGCGCATTACAGTGTGCATGTGACAGACGGCTCTGAATAAATAATATGCTGTCAATAACTCAGAAGCAAAGCTAAATGCTTCATGCCCCCCCCCCCCACACACACACACACACACGCTCACACACGCCACACCACATGTCTCTATAAGCAAAAGGAGAAGTGTTTGGCAATAAAAGTCCGGAAATAGACGGGATGGGCGGAGCTACAACAAAGGAAGTGGGCGGGGTCACATCGGGGGGGAGGAAGAATGGCTGTTGCGTTCAGCTGAGGTCAACTGAGGCATTTAATTCAGGGAGGGGTCCATTTGGTTACATTTATACCGTCCCAGAGTTACAAATGGATATATGAACACTGAGAACTTTACTAGGATGTCCATGTTCCATTCTATAGGCTCTTTGTTTCTTTCTTGCTTTCTCTGTCTTTCTCTTTGTCTCAGAATAGCTGCCTCTGTGTTTGTGGTTAACGCCTTTGCACAGCCATTTGGTCTCTCTCCCTCGCACGCACCCGTACACACACACACACACACACACACACACACACACACACACACACACACACACACTGCTGAGTCCATTTTTGTATCAATTTCCTCTTCATCAACGAAAGACTGATCGCTGCCAATAAAAAGCTGTTTTTATGCTGCCTCTTTCTCTCTCTGGCCTGTAGGGCAGGGCAGTTGTTGTTACCATGGCAATGCCTTTCATTTGCCCACAGATCACTATCAACCCTACATTTAGGCATGTACCATCCACGCCAGGCATTTACACAATTACAAAGAATAGAGAGAACACACTGTATACTGTATGTCTGAAACAATACACTGCTTTCTTTTCATTCTCCTATTTTCCGTTAATCACCCAGCCCTACTGCATAAGAGCTGAGTTGGACGCCTACTGTACGTTCGATGTTTGCCGCTTGTGGGCGTGTCGCTCTGCATAGAAAAGTGATGTTGATGAGCCGCACTCCTCTCCAAACATGTTGCTATTTTAAAGTATCCAGGGCGCTACGCCAGACAATGCTGGATGGCAAGAGCCTTAAATGTGGTGTGTGACATTGGGAAGAGGAGCACATCTTTATCATAGAAATTGCATGGCAGAAAAGCACTGGCAGCTGAAGAAGGCCAGATAGAGCTGGAAATGAATTTACATGCAAAGGCGAATGCTAAATTACTGTCAAGAACAGTAACCAATCTACAGAGAAATGCAAACAATAAAGTCTATCACCACTGCACTAATTGGTTCCTCGGTTGCGGTGTCCCCAAGGTGAGCTTTCAGATCTTAGCAGTCTGCTGTTTAGACTAGAGAGATGCTTCTCTGTAAATACAGCTTTGATCCCTACAGTAGCCAACGTGTCGTGTATTCAAAGATGAGCTGTTCTGCACTGCAGAAATGCTCATTGGTTGTTACTGTGGATGCAATCTGAGAACCCATCGTCAGTCTGTCTCGAGAGACTACTGTGGATGAAACCATCAGCGAAATACCTAAAGGAAAAATGTAAACGTTTAAGGCACTGGAATTATTTTCCCATAATTATGTCACTGAGTCAGAGTGTTTAGAGTGTGCGTCCTAAACACCCTGGCTTGTTATGGCTTCCCGGCTATTAAGTCATGCTTGGTGAGGCTGGATGAAGCTGTTGACAGCTGTGTCAGGTCTGTCTTATTGGCTGCATAAAGAACATGGTCTCTGTGGTGGCAGCATTTACGCCTGGGCGTTGAGAACCGTGGGCCCTGCTAAGGCAGTGAACTGACTGCTTTAACATGGCCTTAAGTAGCATTACAGGATTTAGTGCAAATTAAGAAGGCTAGATTGTTTACTTTGTTTTGTCGGCTGTCGAGTGGAAACCTTGTATGTCCAAAACCGTTACTTTGCAGAAAATGGGGGGGGAAGAGTGTGTGTTCCCATGGATCCACTGTAGCTGTTATTTAGTCACAAGTTCTTGTTAATACTTTTCATCCGTTCGACATTTATAAAACTCTACAGACACACTTAACTTCTTTCACTTTCAAAATGGTTCAAATATATCGAAAATAGCAGATCGGCAAGCTCTTGCGCTTTGGTGCAAGGAAGAAGGCTATTCTTAATAAAGAAAAACAAAGTAGTTGAAATATAATTCAATTTTATTTAAGTGTCAAATCACAACAAGTTGTCTCAAGACACTTTACATATAAAGCTGAAAACCAACAAACCAACCCAGAGCAAGCAATATTGCGACAGTGGTAACGAAAAACTCCCTCTAGGAAGAAACGTCAGGCAGAACCCGACGCCGAAATATAGAGATAAGAGGTTTCGGCCTGACGACGTCGATTTGCTGGTGGATACAGCATCAGTTTTGCCAATTATTTCAGAGTACATTGCTTGTTGAATTCACAACACAAACTACTTAGGACCATCTAATTGCCGTATAATTGTCTGGATTTCCATGCTAGAATGGTCAGATGAAGAGCCTTCATTTGACATAATGTTCTCATTGTTATACACACAGCACACGTCCCTCAGACCTCGGAGAGTTCAACTGCAACTGGGAGCTCATTGTTTTTGTCTGCTACAGTGTGGGTGTAACCCGCTGTTTCTCAACGTCTGCCCCGGGGCCCAGCAGGGGTCCAAATGGACCCTTATGGTTCTGTTACTCTGTGAGAGAGGGTAAATGTTTATAATGCATTATCGACTTGGATAACAAAGACATGTTATGACTAAGTTATGGTTGTTATACTGTGCTGTTTCACTGAGCTTGTAATACATTATGACCAGCACTTCATAAAACTTAGTGGCCGAAATGAGTTTTCTTCACCGGGTGGCTGGCATCTCCCTTAGAGATAGGGTGAGAAGTTCAGTCACGCGAGAGAGACTCGGAGTAGAGTCGCTGCTTCTTCGCTCGGGCATCTCCCTAGGGAGCTCCTCGAGGTACGTCCCACTGGGAGGAGACCCCGGGGCAGACCAAGGCACAGTTGGAGGAATCACATCGACTCACTGGCCTTGGAACGTCTCGGGATCCCCCAGGAGGAAGTTACTAATGTTACTCTGGAGAGAGAAGTCTTGAGCTCTCTGGTGGAGCCGTTGCCCCCGCGACCCGACTACGGATAAGCGGTTGAAGATGGATGGACTTCATAAAACTTGTTATAAATGTTTATAATTATGCATAACACCTATAACAAGTGGTATAATGCCTTATGAGTGCATTATAATGCATTATAAATGATCTTATAATGCATAATAGACCCAACCGTTTTTGTTTGGGAGCCCAAATCTGTTCACACATGCTCAGTTGTTGTTGTTGTTTTTTGCATAGACAGCCATTAGATTCAATCTGTGGACTCGTGCTTGTCGGTTCCAATTCCCAGGGGTGAGGGTGTTGTGTACATAAGCCCCAGTGAGAGGCTTGTAATCGGGGGTTAGCTAACAGCCCTAGCCTGCTGCAAGGAGGCTGCACATCTGGTAAAGCGTGCACGCTTGTGTGTGTGCGTGTGTACGTGTGATTTCTTACTATACTTGCAAGAGCCAAATCTTCCCACAAGAATATAGTCACTATATTTGGAATATGAGAAACCAGTATTGTGAGGATAATTTTCATGGTCCTCACAATTTAGGCTTTATTTATACTTGGTTGTGCCTATGCTGCCGCACACCCAAAATAGCTGTGACACGTTTGAGATCTTGCAAGTCAGCTATTTAGGGTGTGTGACACCAGTGCACAATTCAAATAAGGCTTTAGGGTTGAAGGTTTTAGGGTTGAAATGGCATTTGTACAATTACTGTACAGAAATGTTGGTCCTCACAAGTGTAGTACGTGTGTGTGTGTGTGTGTGTGTGTGTGTGTGTGTGTGTGTGTGTGTGTGTGTGTGTGTGTGTGTGTGTGTGTGTGTGTGTGTGTGTGTGTGTGTGTGTGTGTGTGTGTGTGTGTGTGTGTGTGTGTGTGTGTGTGTGTGTGTGTGTGTGTGTGTGTGTGTGTGTGTCAAACGGAGTGAGTCATGCCAGATAAGGGTGTCTGCCCGGCGAACGAAAGCCAAGGCAGAGTTACCTCACTCGGTCTGTTACCACTGTATCGCCATGGCGACGAATCCTCCTGATGAATTCCTGAGAAGCTGACGTTGTGAGGTCAGTGGCGCGGTCAGGAGATAACACAACGGAGGTTGGAAAGGGAATGGAATATGGAGAGAGTAAAAAAAATCAATTACTGATTTGTATATTAAAATATATGAATTTACAACGCTTGAATCCTTGAGTGAAAAGAGGAACATTGAAACTGTCTGCATAATGTTTTAGTTTTTCCACAAGGGAGGAACAGAAAATCAATGTACACACAAGTTTTGCCCCATTAACTAGACTTGTTTTTAGTTTGTTTTTTAGATTTGTTTTTTTAATGTCTTTTTTTATGCCTATATTTATAGGACAGTAGACTGACAGGAAAATGGAGAGAGAAAGATGGGGAGTGACAGCGCTAGGCCAGCGGGCGGCCCTGGCCAAGACTTGTTTTTTGTCATGAGACAAGCTGCCATGGTCCAAGACAACACAATTTGCCTGACTTAGGTTCACTATGAGTTCACCTGAGTGCTAATATAACGCTGAATGTATAAATGGATTCAGTTGTATACTCTCACAACACACACACACAGTGCCGTGTAGATGTGAATCCTGTTGTGGTTTCATTATCAGCCAAGCAGGAGAAAGGAGTGAGTTTTGGATTAAGAAGAAAGATTAAAAAAAAAGAAAAAACAGGAAGTGCGGCAGAGATCCACGTCTCAGAGAACAAGCCTGTTTGACACAATGCCAACTATAACGGAACGAGAACGACATGGAAAATAGACATCTGGCTATCCAGCTATCACTGTGACATTTGTATTTGTGAAGATGTGTTTTTTCACGACACGAGATGATGGGCTAATGCCTTGAATTGCTTTGATTTTCCACTCTCTTTCGGGGAAGGAATTAATGGTGAGAAGGTGGAGGCACCTTATCATCCCCATAAAAAAGGAAATATATATCAAGGCCTTGAGTCAGCTAATGTGAAAACCAGATTGCAATGGTTGAAAAGAGAGTGGCGTGTTTAACATTCCGGGCGTTTAGGCGATGTTGTTATCCAGTGTTTGAGAATTAGTGAGCCCGTACTGTAGGGATTGGATGTCTAGACTCTAGCAGCTGAAGGGCTGTTGCTGAGACACAGACGACACGACACACGACCGGCATCTCTAACCCCGTTCCTTAAACCTCACGACACACGACCGGCATCTCTAACCCCGTTCCTTAAACCTCACGACACACAACCGGCATCTCTAACCCCGTCCCTTAAACCTAACCTCCAAATGTTTCGTTCTAACGCTCTTTTTCTATTGGTAAACCTAACCCAAAAAAGGTATTATTTTTTTACCATGAAACAATCATTTTACTTGTTGTGAGGACCAGGAAAAGGGTCCTCACGTGTCTATTTCTCCAATTCTACTATACTTTTGGCCCCAACAAGTATTGGTAATACACACGCGCTGGATGGTGCAGGGTCTGAACCTGTGGTCTCGAGGGTTAACCACTTAAGCCCTTGCGACTATTTCCATCTTCTTTGTTGTGGACTCTCCCAGTGTTATTGACAGGGAATAATGCAGTAGTCACATCCACAGGTGTGAACAGGGCTTTTACTGCGATGTGTTATTTCAAAGATGAGGTTTTTGAAGTATTTTATACTCTCTTGCTGTAGCTGTAACAGTCAAGTATTTCTTCATGTTGCTGCATGGAGCTCTGCCCTCCTCATAACTAGATGGGCATTTCAAGTGGGAGATCGACACTCCTCGTGGTTAGATTGTCTTTATTGAAAGTAGGCTCCTCATTTTCGATATTACAGGCTCTCCCTCTGGTCTAGGCACCACTACTACTTCCAGAATGTAGTAGTACTTAGTAGGCCGGAGGGTCAGTATCAGCCAGGGCGTGGGGGTTTATCCCTGTTTTGCAATGCAACTAGACCCAGTCAAACACAAAATTACGTTTTTGTCAAAATGCTTTGACAATAGCAGATCACAAGTTCACAACGCATCGCAAAAGTAAAATATTTCACAAATATAAACACATCTGAAAAATAATCATTGACATGCTTGTCCTACTGGCGGCCTGCACAAGAAGTTTGGCGCTCATCGATCCAGCGGTTTGGGAGACTAGCACAGACACACAGACACAGAGCCATCTTCTAAACGGCTCACCACATACTGTAGGAGCCACGCCGTGAAAAATGATGTGCCCGTGTTCAAAATATGCCGCAGTTCGTCTCAAACTACACACATGGATATGATGAAAACGACATATCCCATTTAAGGGAGCGTGCGCACGCGTGTGTACTTGACGTGTGCACGTGCAGTGCATGCGTGCCGTACCCTCACCATGTGTACAGTAAGTTTCAAGGCTCTCCAGTGTGTCCCTGTATTGTGCTTGCAGAGTGGCTGGCTTCAGGACCAGCATGCCTGCACGACTCTGGCAGCCTGCCAGCTCCGTGTGGCTTCCACCGATTGATCTTTTCCATGAAACGTTAGTGGCAGGCAGGCAGGAAATCGAGGGGGCGGGCAGATTGGAGACGAGCATGTTACTTACAGGGGTCTCCTTTCTTTCTTTCTTAATTTCATTCTTGCTGGCTTTTTCCTCTTTCTCGTCCCTTCTCTCGCCTTACCACCCTGTCAGGCTGTGGTAATGAAGCCTGATTTATACTTGGTTGCGCACCAGTGTCTGGCAACGGAAATAGCCCATCTACCAGCTCAGAACGTGTTGCAGCACGGTGCGTTGTGAGCTTGTACAGCGGACATTTGTGGCGTGCGGCTCTGTGCACTACTAAGTATAAGTGGTATAAAGCTAAAGTGGCTGCTGTCTTTGTCTGTGTTATAGAGACTGTCCTCTTTGTATATTGTAGAAGGAAATGGGTCTCGCATTAGTATGCGTTTCATACGTGTGCACTGTGCACGAGTGTATGCGTATTGCATAATGCATCCTACAAGCTGAAAGATCATATCAGCCACTGTGGCTGTCATGATTTGCATCACTGTATTGCACTGCACTATATTTGTCTTTATGCGTCACAGCTCACGTTTCATGAAGTATACGTTGGCCAATTCAAGAACGGCGACACGAGATACATTCATTGTGTTCAGCTGAAAGGTATCATCTTAACACATGACCGATTTGTACCAGCATACAATGTTTCTTTGACATCAATATCAACGTATTGATCGTGATACTTTTCAGAGCCAGTAGGATTGGGAAAACATACTCTGAAAAGCGATCCAGTCGTAGGTGGAGCTGACATGTTTGTATCCATATCAACATCACTGGGATGCTTGGGCTATAATTTCACTTCCTCTTCTGTAAACATCTCATGATTGCCTGATGAATGTGTCTGGTAGTAATTGCGTGTACTGTGCACGTGTGTGCGCGCGCGCGCGTGTGTGTGTGCGTGTGTGTGTGTGTGTACGTACTTAATACTCACAACGCACTAGGAATTCAGCCAGGACAGATTGTTGGCATGGGGAGAGAGAGAGGGAATGTAAGAGAAGGGGTCATAGAAGGAGAAAGACAGAGCCGGGGTCCAGCACCATATGCTGTGTGACACTGCACTTCAAACAGATGAAACACACTGGAGCATCATAGAAGACAGATGGACTCCTCTCTGTCTTTCTATACACACACACACGCACACGCGCGCGCGCGCGCACACACACACACACACACACACACACACACACACACACACACACACACCCTTCTCATGGCATTTGATCTACGTCCAGGTGACTCTCTTTGTGTGTGTGTGTGTGTACAGTGTTTGCGTCTCACCCTGTAACTCTAGCTTGCCTGTAATTGACTGCTCACTCACCCCAGCAACTTCTCAGAAACGCACAGTCCCTCAGAGCCCGGACCTTCTGTAGTGTGTGTGTGTGTGTGTGTGTGTGTGTGTGTGTGTGTGTGTGTGTGTGTGTGTGTGTGTGTGTGCGTGCATGTGTGTGCGTGCGTGCGTGTGCGTGCGTGTGTGTGCAAAAGGATGGAGGAAGGATGGAGAGAGTGCCTCCAGAGGAGAGGGGGGTGTGTAGTGTGAGTGAAAGACCAGAGACTGATGGAGTGGAGAGCGAGGGGGTGGTGTGTGATGGGAACATTTAAATGAGTTTGTTTGGTCAAAACAACAGCTGACATCGTCCCCAATCACGCACCTCACGAAGAAGCCAACAAGCCATTCACTGTTGCACCCCTTTGCTTCTTGTTTTGCACTTGTTCTATCGTGTGAAGTCGATGTGACTTTCCTGTATATTGTTTTAGACAGACAAGTCTGGAGGAGGTAGCTGTCTTTAGCCCTTGTTTTCCTCTTCTTTTTTTTAAAAACTTCATCCACTTGGCAGCTTGATGGCGGGTAATGTCTTTTTAAGACTGTGTGTGTGTGTGTGTGTGTGTGTGTGTGTGTGTGTGTGTGTGTGTGTGTGTGTGTGTGTGTGTGTGTGTGTGTGTGTGTGTGTGTGTGTGTGTGTGTGTGTGTGTGTGTGTGTGTGTGTGTGTGTGTGTGTGTGTGTGTGTGTGTGTGTGTGTGTGTGTGTGTGTGTGTGTGTGTGTGTGTGTGTGTGTGTGATCTTACATTCTTTGCCACTGTCTCAGCCTACTGCTATTAGCATAGCATTCTATACCACACCACTTACAGTAAATGAAATATACCTCCTACAAAGTCCTGAGGGGGATTTGAGGTGATGGTGGCCATTTTGTTTGGAGTAAACCATTCCACGACGCCAATCCTTTGGACATAGTTGTCTTTTTCCAGTGACCTTAACGATATGAAAATAGCCACTTATTGCTTTTTATGGCGTTGTTTGTTTTGTTTTGAGGGTTTGACATGCAGGGCTCAACATTTGGCGCACTTCCACACATGCACACGCAGACACACAAACACACATTCAGACGCACTCACATACATACAAATGCTGATGCACACACATACCACACACAGAGACACACAGTGTGGCCTCTGTTTTTTTATTTTTTTTACTGTGGCCTGATTGTGGCTCTGTCCTCTGCCAGTCGAACAGTCAGACTACTGTAGCTGCTTTGTTCCGTGCCCAAGCCGTTATGCGATAGCCATGAAGGCTCACCATTGTGTTTCAGAACCCATTTTGTCCTCACTCAGCCACTCCGAACCGGTTTAGGCCAGAGTTCTGGACCAGGAGGAACCCAGGAAAACCATAAACCTCTCCCCCTCTGCCATTTGCTCAACGTGATCTGTCTGGTACCAAAGTGGTGCTGGTGTGGCCTTTATTTTATTTTATGTCTTTCCTATTTATTATATCCTTCATTCCTTTTGCAAAATGTTCAAAGATGTCAAAAGAAGAAGAGAGAAAATAGACTATTATCTGTTTTTAAGCTAAGAGCTTTTTATTTGAGTTGCATGCTGAATTGCAGATGGCTGTCCTGTCTGTGAAACTCTGAATTGCACCTTATATTGAGAGATGTGGTTTTGTGACTTAGTTTTGGTTCCTTTTATATGTTTTCATTATGTATATGTTGTTGTTTTTTGTTTGTTTGGTCTGTTTGTGTTGATAACACAACTGTTAGCTAGCCAGACAGTGCTACTTGTATGCTAAACAGGGTTAAAGTTTTCTTTTCTTTTTTTAAAAAAAAGTTTGGTTTATTGTTTATATATGCTATCGCCTGGCTTCATCCTGTGCTTCTAATGGTATAGTGTCAGTCACTGGGCTTTTATTGGGGTTACTTCTCAAAGCAGGCTCACCAGAACCCAAAGAGATCCAGAACACGGACCATAATGGTGTCACTGACAATCTTATCAGCTTCTCAGTTTGAATCTAGAACACTAGACCAGGGTTGTCAAACCTTTACATACGAGTGCATTCAAATGTAGGACTACAGTACATAAAACGGCTGATCATGCTGAGGTCTGTGACCTGTTTTTTATCCTAAACCACAGTTTAGGAAATCAAGATGTGATTTCCAAAATACTAACCGTACTTTTGAGGGATTACAATGTCATAATATAATGTCTAAAAGAAATGGGAAATGTATTTTTTTTTTTTTTTTGGTTTTGTTTTTCCTATCAATCATTTTGTAAGAACATGTCACTTAGTTATTAGATGGTGGATGTCTCATTTTGAAACGAATCTCTTGTAATGCTGACCTGATTGACTGCTGGCCAACTGCTACTGATTTGTGTGCATCATGGCTAACCACTGCTGTTGTGTGGACACTACTCCCGTTTAAAACCCATTTAGGAGTCGGACTGAGGCCAGATACTACAAAATGTCTTCTAAATCATGACAGTTTTCTGAAAAACTTGTGTTTCTATGTCAGTGGTTCTCAAAGTATTTCATGTCAAGGACCCCAAAAATGATTGGCCGCCGACCCCCATCTGAAAATATGTTGTTCCAGGGAGTCTGGGACCCCCCAGAAGCAAAGGTTTGAGTTAAAAACGTTCACTATGAAAGAATATATATTCAAAGATTTGTGCCACATTTTCAAGATCTACAAGCTTGAAGTATAACATAATGCTTAAAACACCAAAAGCGGTTCCTGTCCTGAATGGGTTAAAGATAGACAGACAGCACAGTACCACCTAACCCTCACCACTAAGTTATCCTGTAATATTACATAATGGCCACCGGGAGGCGTCCTGTTCTCCCTCTCCACAGAGCACGTGTGTGTTGGGGGCTTAGACTATATATATACTATAAGGTTGGGGGGGACAGAGCGAGGGATTTCCAGGGTGGCATCAAGGACTATTAAAAGAGGACAGGAAGCGAAGACCGTACGGTGGACTCCATGTTGCTCCCTGGAAGGAAAGAAACATGCGCAATGGGCTATATGCAGCTAACACTTCCGCGTTCAGCTTCCTTGGTCACAATTGCGCATGTTTCTTTCCTTCCAGGGAGCAACATGGAGTCCACTGTACGGTCTTCGCTTCCTGTACCCTTTTAATAGTCCTTGGGTGGCATCTGGTTCAACCATAGATTATATCAGGGACAGGGGTTCCTTAGATGCATTCATTTGACCTCTGGCCATCTTTCCCTTAAACAGTATAGGCCTAGCAGGCAAATTACTGGCTAACACACACACACACACACACACACACACACACACACACACACACACACACACACACACACACACACACACACACACACACACACACACACACACACACACACACAGTTCCATGCACACCGAGTGGCCTTGGCAGCTGACGGGCACTAGGTACAGAGCTGCCACCCAGTGCCATGTCCTCGAGGCAGAGTGCTGTCTGCAGCCAATTAACCAGCAGGGCCGATTGCCAGGTCCACTGCCATCTAATGCTCTCCTGTCGGGTTGCCAGATATAGCCTTCCAATCCTCACCTACTTTATTATCCTAAAATTGAAACACTTAAAATATGGGTGTAGCGGACTAATACATGTACATACAGATGGTTTGGTGGTGGTGGTAACTGGTACCGTCGCCCCAAAATCCAGGTGTTTGTTTATAGGCGAGCCCCTGTTATAATGTAGTCATAATGCTTAATTTGTACTATAGTCGTATGACTGTCGCTCCTCAAAAATGGCCGATTGTGCGAAGCGTGAGCTTATGTAGATCGACTATTCTCTGAAGTAGAAATCGGGGCTTCACGGATAGTGTTGACAGGGAGAGCATACAGCAGCATTCCCACAATCCATTGCAAATTAACCTAAAGATGGATGTGGGAACACCAAACAGCAATCTCAAACAAGCCACTGCAGTTCATGTCCAACAATTGGAATGGTTTTGTACACTCACTGTGTACACTGAATGGGTTCACTGAAGACGAGCACAAACACAATTTATAGTTCCCTCTGCCCAGGCAACCTGCAGTCACAGTCATATGTCAACACAAAACCTTAACGCTGCAATCCGGAACGTTTTACCAACGTGTGGTGGAGTATGTCAATACAGTAGAACGAGTACATCTGCAGTGGTTGGGACTTGGGAGGTGGTCTCCCGACCCTACTCTTCCATTGAGAACTGCAAAGCCTGGTGTCGGGTATAGGAACGCCTTACTGGTTGACAAATAGCACTGCCTGAAGCTCATTAGTCCAATATCTCCCCAAGGCCAAGCAGGGAGGATTCCGTCTTTGAAGAGCGGTAGAAGTTTGGTCTCCCCATGCATGCATGCATGGGGTCCGGGTTCAAATCTCGGATCGTACGGATTGCAGCTTTAAGCCTCGGTCGCCGCCTGTCCACTGAAATTGAACAGGGTCAAAGTTGCTGTCCGGCGTTGTCAACGAACGCTGTCGGAAAAGCCCCGTTACACACTGTCCCACTGAGAATACAGGAGAAAACGGTATTAAAGAAAAGGCTTCTTCGTGCGGTGGTATTACACTTACCACAAGATGGTGACATTTTTGTACAGCAATATACTGTATCACACTCACGCCCTGCCGTCGTTTTGGTCCCATGCACTGATAATGATTGTATATGATGATATAGTTTATTTTTTATTTTTTTATACCATTATTTTGAGGGTTTTCATTGGGGGTTTTTATTTTATACTTGCCTGTTTTATTCTTTTGTGATGCTATTTCAAAATGGTTTTGATGGTCTGTCTGTAATACGGGATGCATGTGTGCGTGTGTGTGTGAGAGTGTGTGAGAGAGAGATTGTAATGATCAGAGGCTTGCTGTTCAGCAACCAGTTCATCAGCTCTTTGCCTGTGTTCATCATTATTGTAATGATCAGAGGCTTGCTGTTCAGCAACCAGTTCATCAGCTCTTTGCCTGTGTTCATCATTATTGTGCCAGTGTGTGTGTTCAGGTTTTCCCGCCCTTTGCATCCATTCATCCCAAACGGAGAGAAAGAGAGAGAATTACATTTGTGGAGGATGAGGAGGCAGAGAGTGAGTTTTCCTCCAGGGGGGGGGGGGGGGGGGGGGGGGGGGGGGAGGAGAGAGAAAATATACTTTTGAAAGAAAAAGAATAGAGATTTTCCTCCTGCGCGGTCACAAAGAATAAGAAGAAAAAAAAGCTAATTTGTTCTCTATATGAATGGTTGTATGTTATAACAATGAACAAAAAGTAATGACTTCTATGACAAAGAAATATAATAAATTAATTTTAAAATTTTATCACCTCGACTTGTGTCTCTATTGAAAGTGTGTGGATGGAAAGTAAGTGTGTGTGCATTCAGAAGTAAATTGCATTGCAATGATTTGCATCATCTGTCCCTGATCCCACTAGAGGGCAGCACTGTAGCAGACATTATTACTGCTGATTATCACTATGTAACAAGTCTTCACATTAGACCATTGACTGTAGTGTAATTAAATTATTGCCTATAATGTAGGTTTTCATCACTGCCTGAGGGTTTCTAGCCGAGAGTTACCACAAATGACTGGGTTTATCATGTACGCATAAGAATGCAACAAGTTTGAACTGGAACGTAGCTGATGATACAGTCGTGTGTGGGTGGGGGTGGGGGGGGGGGGGTTAGTTTATGAAACCGTATAGCCTCTGCACCCAGGCTTTGGCTTTGGCTTTGTCTCTTTTTTTCCGGCTCGAAAGTCTAAATGGAACAGTGACTCATGTCCTGCACCACAGAGTAAAATTGTGACAACTTGGCTCCATAGGATTTAGAAAACTATGAAATCACAACAGGTTGCGAGCTTGTAGCTAAACTAATTTATTAGACTGTGTGTGTGTGTGTGTGTGTGTGTGTGTGTGTGTGTGTGTGTGTGTGTGTGTGTGTGTGTGTGTGTGTGTGTGTGTGTGTGTGTGTGTGTGTGTGTGTGTGTGTGTGTGTGTGAACCCTACAGTACCTTATTGTCCGGGGTCCACCAGGGGTCTATACTTGGCCTCCTCCTCTTGTGCGGCATGTCCCTTATACGTGCAGTAGTTCACACTTAATCGGTTCTTACGCACACACTTCTGTTAAAGATTAGACCCAGATAAACAAAACAAATCATAATTTGATTTTAACCGATTTTCTTGAACCAGGGACTTTGTGTTTCTAGGACACCACCTTATCTCCAGTACCAAAGAGACTTGGACCTGGTGGGTGTGCAAATGCAAATGGACCCTTTGGTTCCATATACACTCTCAGAGTAAACTACACAATTAGCTAGTCATTGCAGTAGCTACATTAGTTCATCAGTTAGCTCATCATAGCTAAAGCATCAGGAATTATTACAATACTGACTGTTGACTGTGTAGTACATATTGTGCATACCGACACAGGGTTGGAGCCCAATACAGTGAGTGGTAGACATAACATTACATCCAATCAGTAAGTCTGTCTATTTGGAGCATCCAGAACGTTAGAATTCAATCTTTGGGAAACCACAAGGAGAATGGTAACATCTGGGGCCACAACACCACACTCTCTGGCACATCCAGTGGTGGTGAGAATGATGTAGGCCTACTTCATGTATAAATGTCCACTGTGGTTTTCTGTCTAGTGTAAGTAACAGGTCAGCTACACAGTGGACAGGGGACGGAACAGCCATGGAGCTGCCCGGTCGAAGTGACCCCATCGCATGGCTGTTGTGGCTCTGAGGCTATAGCCGGCGTGGACTCATGCAACAATAGATCTTTACTCTTTACTGTATCGTTGCTGTTGTGCAGAAACCGCCTATCTCCATAATTATTATTCTCCATATTATTCAAACTTTTTGTGTTTTTTAGTAAATGACTTCACCCTACTAATCACTGCAGTGTCACACCAAAGTTCTAAATATATATATTAATATATCAATAATGATATTCTCCAAACACAGGCAAACTGAATTATACACACTCATAGACAAAAACATACACTTGCAAATTGTATTACACACACACACACACACACACACACACAGAGGTGGGCATTGCACACACAATACATATTGTGTTATAGCACAACATATGTCAGTGTTGTGCTAGTGCTACATGTTGGTCGCTGTACTATTATGGCATCAAGCAAAATATGGAATAATGGTCAGAAATGTATAGTATTCATTTATAGTGGATTCAGCTGTATCACTTCACAGCTACATTGCTAAAACCTCCCTGTTATGTTATTTCAGTGATGTTGTGTTGAATTGCATTGTTACTGTTCAGCACACTTAAACCCCATGCACTTTAGACACCTCCATTGTGGACATGGTATTACGTATCATAGCCATTACTATGGCTTAAAGGGAATTGTTTTGGTCGTACTTCATTCAACCTCTTTCGAGTACACCATTCTCCAGACGTCCTCGTAAATCTAGAACCATAATTCATCACAGCAGTGAGGTTGGGGGGAGAACACAAAACATAGCTTTATTGTATTTTGATAATAACTTTGATCAATAACTGGCACCAAGGAGCATGCAGGGCAGCTAGGCTACTGTATAAAGCCAGCACATGGGGTTTGCATTCAGTTCAGAAAATTGTAATATCTTGTAAGCAATCCCAGGGAGGTGAGAGACCATGTTGTGGGACAAACAGGATATTTTATTCCCATCTTCACAAAGTAGAGTATATACAGGCAGCTAAACCCCTGAAAAATATGGAGACTATAAAAATCCTGTTGGCTGGGTGAGTCAGTCCATTTGTAATATAGTAGGTCATGCTGCGACCATGCTTTCAACACTTTCTGGATGAAAAGCAGAGTGCATTCATTTTATTTTATTCTAACCCCTGATCCAACAATCGATGACTCACCCAGAACACTTCAACCCTGTATAGTTCAATGACTGGAGTCCCTGCTAGGGAGGTACGTGGTTCTAAAACCTTTTCATGTCAAAGACCCCCAAAGTGATATGTATTTGGCCACGGATCTCCATCTGAAAATTGTTTGTTTTCAAAATTATTCAAGATTTTCCAAACAGTTTAGGTATTTTTCAAATATTTTCAAAAATATCAGATGTGAAAGCTCACTTCTGTGAGCTTGTAGACCTGCTATTTTTGAACTCCTTTTTTTATCCTTCTACTACACTAAATAGCCAATCTACAAGCTCACAACAGGTATAGAACATGACAGTTTAGTAAATTGGCTATGTTCGCCAAAGGTTCCCCCCAGAATAGCGATGCTATATGGTTCATGTGGTGAAGTATGAGTCAATTAACTCAAGTAGCTTCAGGTGTGTCAGTATACTCATCTGTTATGCAGTGGTGGAAAGTAATATAGTGTAATCAAGTACTGTACTGTATCTCAGGGGCAAATATTGGACTTTTTTACTCCACAACAATTATTTGAAAACTTTTGTTACTAATTTAGTTATAGTTACTTTGCAGATTGTAGGCTATTATTAATAGAAATCCTATTCTATACTTCAGCTATTCTAAAATAGCTGATATACAAGCTCACAACGCATCAGGATGTGATGCGTTGTGAGCTTGTAGATCAGCTATTTTCACACACAAAAAGTCACATATTTTGGAATATCTTCAAAGAAATGACCACTTCCACTTTTGGTATTCTAAGTACATTTTGATGCCATACGTTTATGCTTTCGCTCAAGTACAATTTTGAATACACGAAAAACTGTATGTATTCTTTCGCAGAAGATAGCCAATCGACAAGCTCATTGAGACACGTGGTGAGCTGGTTGATCTGCTATTTTTCCGCACAGTACAGAGTTTAAGTGGTTAAGTGAAAGATCAAAGTACTTACCACCATAATGCTGTTATGATATGACATCATCACACTGCCAGACAGCTCTCTCACAGGCCACGGAACTCTGCCCTTGGACAGGGTAAGAGCATCATCCATTGGCATTGCTTGTGCAGTCTTGCTAAACAGACTGACAATGACCTCAGTAGGAAATTACCTTTCAAATAAAGGGTATTTTTCTTTTGTCTAATTATAGACTACATATAGAATAGAGCCAGTCTACTTTAAACACTAATATAATCTCGTAATTCCAAGGTCACAATATTCTTTGTTCAGAGCCTGTCATTGCAAGTAAACGCTTGTTTTATTGAGGTGCCTGGCTGCTAGGATAAATAAAGAAACATACACACACAGCCTCCTTGGAGGAGACTCGTTCATGAAATCAGTTATATTAGTTTATATTCACAGTTGTGAATAGTAACCATGGCAACACCTGCTTTCAATGGAAAACAGGTGTTACCAGGCTGAAGAGTCCTGGTTGTGGTCTGGAGTCCTGGTGAATCAGCAAGGTGTGCCATAATGTGCTTCTGTTCTGACATCATCTCTCCTGGAGCACACTGTTAACGTATTGTTATTTTACCTTAAAGTGCTCTTAGAAAACCCTTCTGTGTATCTCTGTGAAAGTGCTGACCTCTGCAGAGATCTCTTAAGCCAGATGTAGGTCGGTCTACACAAAATTGCTGAGGACATATCACTCGCTGTGTCAACACTGCAAAGAACATTAGTTTAACATTATATCTATACAATTTTACAAGGAATAATATAAACCACCAACAAAGCATTTAGAAATGTGCAAAATAAAACTATCACTTTTGCACCCAAAGTTTGTGAAGTAAGAATCATTGATTGAAACATTTATATTCTGCCTTATAGACATAGCTAGGAAACGATAGCTGAATGTTGTCTATAGCACCTTTAACTTAATGTACATGCAACCTGTGCTTAATGTACATGCTACCATCTCTCACTGCTGTTCTATCAGCACTACCGGTAATTTCCTATTACATAATAATGATCCGGTGTGTTGGAAAGGCAAGGTTCAAGCCTGCTCAGTATGCTTCTCTAAATTGGTGAGGGGTTGGTTATCAGGTGTGGTTTTCATTTAAATTAATGACTAATGAATATGTTTGAATACAATACTGCAGTGTAAAGTAAAGTCATCATCATGCTATGTGTGTTCATTTTGTGTCAAAAATAGACACCTGACACCTGACCATGAAGTGGCATTCAGGGTAGCCAGTTTTGGAGCACTGAGCACTTGAGCAGTAACAGAAAAGGCACTTCCCCTTTAAGGGTAGCACATAAAAAGGGGTGACCAGGTTTGAGGCCTCATGTTTGGCCAGAAGCCTGATTTGAGTGTTTGTTGGTTAACCATAATATCAAAGAAGAAGAAAGAAGAAGAATGTTTGTTGGGGACCTGGAGGCATGAGATGAGATGTACAGCCTACTAGCCTAGTAGTACTTGGTAAGAATTAAGAAAACCTCAAACACATATTGATGCTTTGATAATTCCTTTTGATTATATGGGGATATATTTTAATTAGTGACATTTTATATTCTATTTACATAGTTCAGCAGGTGTGATGTTTTGTGAGGGGGAGCTGGGATGCTGCTAGCCCCTTTCGGAACCCTACGTTAAAGTTTCTGACATTTTGATGACTTTAGACGTAGGGTTCCTTCCCGTCGACTTCAAGCGACGTGCTCATTTCAATATGCAGGCTGACTTACCCTCTCCGACGCATGTCTGCGCTGTGGGTGTGATGCTGACATATTCCAAAAGAAGCATATAAGAGCTATAGGAGACAACGGAGACAACCGAACCCCCCGCGAACGGTGCAGAAGCCGTTAAGTATTTTTAATCTTTGTTAGACCGTTTTGGCAGCTCTGAAAACAGAGCATGAATCACTTTCTCCGTTCGATTCCCGGACGTTAAAATGGTGCCATGAGTTTCCTGCTGGAGGAGGTCAAAAGGGGGTGAGTGTAACAGTAGTGAAATTCTCTCTTCCACACTTCCTTGACTTCCTTATTGACTTCCCATTGTACCGCCTCCCGCACCGAGACTGGCTTGCTGCGCGTCCTAGTTACTGCCTCTGAATGGCCGACTGCGTACATGTAGGATGTTTATAATGCTGTTGTGTCGTGGGAGGCGGGACATGGGAAGTGAGGAAGAGAGAATTTCAGAGCAGCCAAAACTTTAAAAAAAGTACTTAACGGCATCGGCGGTTAATGCCATTTCATACACATTGCGGCGGTCTCCTATAGCCGCTTTATGCATCTTTGAAACATCTCACCAACACTCAAGCGGAGCGCAGCACGGCGTGAACTGAGTCTATGTACATCTGTCTCCCATGGAGAGTGGAATAAGTACTGAGGGACCCTGGGGTACCGACGTCCAAAATTCAGAAACGGTAAACCAGGGTTCCGAAAGGGTCTAAGGTCTTGCCCAGCGTGGGGTGTTATACACCTATGTTCTATTTTGTTTTAGTGGGAAATACAGTTGGGTATCCGTTGGTGTAAAGAGAGAGATGTCAATGCCAATGGAAGCCAAGGGTAGCACTATGTGGAACCCAGAATTGACCATTTGGGGACCCTGCAGGTGATGGGGCGGTAGAGGACCCAATTTAATGATGTTCCCTGAGTGCATATAAAGATGTGAAATAACAATATTGGGGTCGGCCGTGTCAATTGCATATTAATAGCATGCAGTCTCCTGAGCCAAAGGTTTTTTTTGCCTTTTACCCCTTTTTCTTCACAATTTAGTAATTTTGCCAATTGATTCCTCTCCACACACATGTCTGTGTGTTGTCACTCCTGGCTTACCTGCGACTGCAAGTGAGGAGTCCCCACCGGGAGGATGTAGCTCCTCTGTCACACTCGTTCTGCCCAACACGCCACTGACAGGTGTTGCGATGGTGGGCAGGTACGCCCCAAGCTCTTTATTCTGATAGTAATCATTGCTATAGAGTGTTTTGTTCAATAACATGTCTGGTGCATGTCTCTCCAGCTCTTTAGTATAAACAGCAAATGCATTTTCAGTTCAGGATACCAATTCTATACAATCAGGAGAAATTATATACCGGATTCAGAATTTAAAAATAAATAATTGAAAGTGATGACAAAAAAACGATTAGACAAAAGATAAACCAACGATCAAATTGAAGTTGATGGTGTACTCTCTCCTGGGAAACCCACCTGAAAATGTGTTTCGTCTTTATTAATGAGACGGGGAGACCCCTGTTATTGAACAAACACTCTATGCCATGGCATTGATTACTGAATATAGAGTTTTAACCTGTTCAAAAATGGATTTGTTTTAACCAAAACATATCACTTAGTTATTTGTAACTTGTAACAGTGGATCTGTGCTATGTTCTAAACCCAGACTGGAGCACTTCTGGGGATGCAATCAGGAAAGCATTGTAGTTGGGGAAATACAACCTTTAGATGAAGCTTTGACAAGAAAGATAATTTAGAGATCAGTTTAAAATTGGTAAGGACTGCCAGGTCATGGTTTGTTTTAGGGTTAACCGGCTGAACCACATCATGTTTAATATACAATGGGGCATAACCTGACTGGCTGCTGTTTATAATTGACAGGATTCTCTGTTGCAAACTGTCAAAAGCCTTTTTATCCATCGAAAATAGCTTCTGTACAAGCTCGCATCGTGTTGCAGCGATCGGCTATTTTGGATTGTTGTTGTACACTGAGTGAATACGGGATTGAGGGGCCTATAGTGTAGGCTATATAGCTCTGGGGGTCTAGAGTGCACTAAAAGCAGCTACAATAGGTTTTAAGTGGTTGAGCAGGCATGAGGGAACAATGTGGAGCGAGCAGGTTATGGGTTTCATATGGGAGACTACATTCAGAAAACAAAGGAGGGAAGCATGTGTGTGCGTCAGGCTGCTGCCCTGAAACGCACTGGGTGGGGCGATTGTGGTGAGTGTGTGTGTGTGTGTGTGTGTGTGTGTGTGTGTGTGTGTGTGTGTGTGTGTGTGTGTGTGTGTGTGTGTGTGTGTGTGTGTGTGTGTGTGTGTGTGTGTGTGTGTGTGTGTGTGTGTGTGTGTGTGTGTGTGTGTGTGTGTGTGTGTGTGTGTGTGACACAATGCAGGAATACTCTGTTACAAGTACTGTATTCAACATTATTGCTTGTCGTAAAAGCACAAAAGTACTGGCAATTCATTTATACAAGTTAAAAAATGTCATAACTATTGTATACATTTATATAGGCTGCCATCCGGCTGCATTGTCAGACCGGTGGGCCACGAAGCCACGAACACTTTTGTGATTTTCAAGTGGCTGCTGGGAACCGCTTGCCTAGGTGGTTTATTTTTGGCAATGATGTTAAGCAGGACATTAGGACTGTGTTGTGTTGTTATAAATGGCTGTCAGGTCGGCTGACTAATGGCTGGTTAGGAGAACTTGACCTGGAAACTTCAACTCCACTGCCTCGCCTCATTTACCTGACTCGACATAATATAGTCCGAGAGGAAAAATAAAAGGACATTCAAGTACACTGTGAAGTCCAGAGTGTTCATTTAACTCTCATTTGTACACTGGGCCATTTGAGTTAAGTGAACATTTTACTGCGTACGAACTGTAGCTGTAGCTGCCAATCGGGCTCAGCCCTATTGGCACGGTATAGGTTGTGCGTTGGTCTGGCGAGTGGGAGCGCCCAGGCCCTTTTTGAAACTGCCTCCTCGCCACTCGCCCTACACACTTGCACTCGGTATGCGCGTTCACGCGAGGCTGCGCCATATTAAGTGTCGTCCGAAACCAAGCAGCCTTGAGTGGAAGTGGCTTATAAAGCCCTCAAGGGCGAGTCTATGCCGATCTAAACTCGATTGCCTTGTGCAGCCCTGCTCTCTGTCCGCATGGAAACCGCGACCTACAAGTACCACCACAAATAAATGATAAATAAACTGCTCCTAAACAATCTTCATCTGATGCAGAATAGAGCTTACGCTCCAACTGATGTTCACAAGGGCTCTTTATTTACCCCACCGTGAAAAACTATAAATTAAACCACACAAACAAAACACCTTTTAACACAATGATTTATAATCACCATGGATGTATATGAAATGTCCTTTTTGACAATCACGCTGTACTTCCTTTTAAATGAAATAATGAAATCCACATGTCACACAAACATATACACGATGCAATGCAATATAACTGTACAAACAAAATAACGGGTAGCACAATGGCATGATGGTAACCATGGCAACGAATGGTGTCTGTTTCCTGTTTCTGCACAATGTGGGCGAGTGCATTTCCAAACTGTTTATTATACCCAGCACCCTAATCAAGGGAACTTGATTCAGCGAGTGGGAGCCCCGGGTTACTTCTATACGGTTACTTCTACTGTTACTCATAAGTCACATTGGAAAAGCCCCAGCTAAATCGGCCCAACTTAAAAGTAGCTACAAATCAAATGTATGTGAACAGGTAAAATAGTACACCCAATTAGTTTAAACCACTGGTCCTTTACTGTTAGCCTGGCTAATAAGCCAGACCGACTCAGCCGTTGGCAAAAGAAAATTGCCTGCCGGCGGATTACGGTCTGGAGAGGCTCAATTGTACACCCATTTCCTACACCAGAGAACTGGTGTGGCCAATCGGGACATGGTATGCAATATGGGTGGGCTTTGGTACAGTGACGTTCAATGCTTGAGACCTTTGACTGACAGTAGCTCTAACCAATTGCGTCAAAGAGAAAATGTTTGAACCCGTCCCCCGGGAAACAAGATCCATACACAGCATCTCCAGACTCAAATACCACACGACAGTGTGATTTGAGTCTGGCTTATTAGCCAGGCTACTTTACTGTGGCATTCATTAGCAAGCAATAATGCACAATGTCCGGTACTGGAAATGTAAAATTAGGGGAGGCGATATTGTTCACAAAATTGTTGTGTAATGGCGAGGTAGCCAGCTCTCTTCCCACACTGGGGAAATCCCAACAGGACTATTATTTAATTTGCATGTTAATCTATTGATGCAATAAAATGAAATGCTATTTTCTAATAGTCTTCATGAATAAATAAGTCTGTAAGTATGTGATAAACAAAATAATTATCACCCAGCTTTCCTGAGGTTGGAAACCAAGGGCAACAACATAAACCAAAGCTATGACTCAGTGTTGTGTCCCATTAGTGCCTCTCCTTTCTACAAATATCAAATGTTTATTTATGTATCTGTAAAACATACTGTACCTGAAACTTTTACTTTTTTAAACATTATTTGTTTGTTGCTTTATTGCATGCTTATTGCTTACAAATATGCAACTGCCGTTGCATACAGAAATGCTAATCTTCTTCTTTTCCTTTTGGCTTTTCCCTTCAGGGGTTTTTGCTACAGCGAATCATATGCCTCCATATCTCACCCTGTCCTCTAACTTAATTCTCTCACACCAACTAACTTCATGTCCTGTTTCACTACATCCATAAATCTTCTCTTTGGTCTTCCTGTAGGCCCCTGCTTGGCAGTTCCAACCTCAACATCCTTCTTCCGTCCTCTGTACGTGTCCAAACCATCTCAGTCTGGCCTCTCTGGTTTTATCTCCAAAACATCTGACATGCGCTGTCTCTCTGATGTACTTGTGGAACTCGTGGAATGACCTATACAGTCCAGACTGAAATTGGCTTTGAAAGTTCCTTTGAGAAGTTTCAAAAGGATCATCTTAGATGTACTGTCCAACACCTGCACATATTTTGTACATTGTGTATCTGCCCTGCCAACTAAAAGATTAGTACTTTGGTGATTTGTATATATTATATTTCATAGGTACTTTGAGGTGTATCATGGATGTTTTATTTGCTGTTCTATAATGTGAGTATAATGTAGTATTGAAGTGTAATTTTATTTCTGCCTCTTGGACAGTTCCCACTTGTATACTGTAGATGCTGTTTCAATGTGTTTTACTGGTTAACTAAAAAATCATACCTGTGTGAAGTAAGTGGTGCAACTCCGTGTGGGGGTCCCCGGGGGGGGGGGGGGGGGGGGGAGCACCCAGCGTCCGAAACGGTTGAGAGATGACAGTTACCGTGTGGGGGTCCCTCTACTCTACCCTCCACTGTACTGTCACTGTACTGTACTGTACTGGCACACCCGAAATCACCATATATACAGTTAACATGTGCGTGTATTTGTGTGTGTTAGGTTGCGCACAGGTGGTGAAAAACAACCATGCTGTTTTCGTGCTCAGACGCACCCAGCCAGCCAGCCAGCCAGCCAGCCAGCCACCCACACACACACACAGTCACTTAAGGAAGTGGTTGCACCACTAAAATACTTGTTCCTGATCCCATCCATCCTTGTTACTCCCAGCGAGAACCTCAACATTTTAGTCTGCTATCTCCAGCTCTGCTTCCTGTTTTCCTTAGTGTGACTGTCTCAAGTCTAAACCATACAACATATAGATGGTCTCACCAGTCCCCAGTGTTGTACACCTGCACTTTCATTATAGAGATATATATGCGCGTGACATCATCATCAAACCAGGAAGTTATGCAGGAACACCTACTGAGTGGCAAAAAACTACTTTCTGGCCGTGACAGCCCATACATCCACACAGAAAAGTCATATCTGATTGCATTAAACAACATTAAACGATGTTAAACTCACTTTGCCTGTTTGCCACTCGATTTGCCACTCGATGTGCCATTCACTTTAAGCATGCGCATACTCTCTACTTTCCTATCACACCTGACACATTTCTCCACCCATTCCAACCTGCTTGCACTCATTTCGTCACCTCTTTTCCACACTCATTTTTGCATATAGGTGGATTTAGCTTTGTTCCATTTGATGAATGAGTCAAATTATTAGCCGTTGCAATAGAAGTGGCCATTTAACCTACATGTAAATGTACACACACACACACACACACTCGCACTCACACAGTCACACACACACAGTCACAGTCACACACACACACACACACACACACACACACACACACACACACACACACACTATGAGCACGTACTGTAGAAGATGTCTTTAGATATAAACCCAGAATATGATTTCCTTTCTTAGATCTGCAAATCACAGTGTGCAAGGTTCAGATAAGGGAGTTTTTAGTAGTCAAACGTTTGTTCTAGCTCACCCAGAGCCTGCGGGCAGATCACAGCCTGGATACAAAAAAAAGAAAAGAAAATCCCCATGTCCTCATGGACGGGCCTATCAACCAGTCCTCTCCTCTCAGAACAAAGGGCTCATATTGGTCTCTAGAGAGATATAAGGCAGAGTCTAAGGCAGAGCAGTGTCCTGTCTTTATGTAATGCTACCCAGGAACTATCTGAGTTATACTTGGCTCTTTCGTGTGCTGTTTCACAGACTGAAAATGTCAGAAGTTGAAGTTCACCACTTGTAACAACATGGACATGTCGTGAGCTTGTAGAGCTCTTGTTAATACTTTTCATTGGTTAAATATTTATAAAACCCACAGGCACTTTCACTTTCAAAATGTTTCCATTAACTTAAAAATAACTTATAATAATACAATATTGTGTGATATTTGTATGAGTGGGGCAGTAATTTACAACAAACTGTTTACAAATATATACTGAAATAAAGCATCTTTATTGCATTATTTTTTTTACAATATGCACTACCATTTAAGAAAAACATATCGTACAACTAATTTGACATTTGTTAAAGCACCTTGCATTTTTCATATAAAGACATTAACAGCACTAGTCTGTAGCACCATACTGTACAGTACAGACAAACAAACATGAACTTCTGAAGTTCTCATATCCAGTCCAAATTCCTTATCAGCTGATAAGCAAATGACAGTTCTGAGACAGATTTTGCATTGCTTCATGTGAAATTGTGAATACACTTTCAAGTCAGACCAGAATCTTTGTTTCCCTGACAGATTACATTTACATGAAGGTATTCTGTAATTTGCAACAGATTACAGGTACTGTAAACAGTCACAGATGCCTTTCCAACCTTGGACGTTGTGTTATTGAGACAGTCTGGAGGCAATGCCAGAAGCGTTTTCCTGGATGAAAGATAGTCCAGCGGAGAGTTCCACATGCTGTTGGTTACAGTGGCTGCATATTACGAAGCACTGCCGATAACAAAACATACTGAACATGTAATTCTACACTTTGTACACACACACGCACGCGCACACACACACACACACACACACACACCACAGCAACACTGAGGTTGCAGCAGGGCCTCAGCGGGTAGTACGTGTCTGGGAACTGGATGGTTTCGCTCGGTTTTGTGTTGAAGTGTCCTTGAGCAAGTCACTGGGCCCCAGGTGTGAACGACAAACTGTGCTCCTGCAGGTTGCCTGCAGGGTTCGATTTGCTGGGGGGGAGTGGGGGGAATCCATGCCTCTGCTTTTGATAAACCCCCCTCTGATCATTAATTATTGTCAGTGGGGATATGTTTGATCCCTGCTTCTGGGTCAGACTGAATGAAATGCATGCATTTCCTTTTGGCGAAAGCACCATCTGATATGTTTAATATTTATATTTGATCATCTCAATTAACAATTAAAAATTAAAATATATTTGTTAAACACCACATGGGATATTAACCCTCACATCCCAAATTGTGGGCAAATGTTAAAGAATATATATATTCTTTTTGTTATAGTGAAAATAGGCCAATGTGAATTTAGGCTCACTATGAGTTGCATCGCAGACTGATCATACGACGTATAGTAGTATAGTATAGTAGGCTATAGGTGCTGAAGACAGGAATGCCCCCCTCAAAGTCTGCCTGGTTGCCGCTACCGTCACTGAGTGGATACATTTAATGCATATTGTAAAGCACTTTGGGTAAAAGATACCGTACTATAGACCTTTCACATGCATATACAATGTGTTTTAGCAGTTCTCTTTACTTGCCCCACCACTGTGTACAACTGTACACACATAATACAAATAAAATTCATTTTGTTTCTCCCTATGCTGCTCTGTCTCTACAGGCCCTTGGGGTGTGTGTGTGTGTGTGTGTGTGTGTGTGCGTGCGTGACTGTGTGTGTTTACACTGGCAACAATGTATCAACAGTGGTAAAATCTCTGCTCTTGTCCAGCTTGCCAGAAAAGCATTGCTCACCTCTAAGACTTGGGCGAAGGCACCGAAATGACCCTGCCTGTAGACTCCTGCCAACCTCAAACACAATACCAGGATCACAAATGTGCACGTGCATAGCATGCACGCACTCATACACAGTAACTCTGTAACTGGTGGTAATATAAACACAGTCCAGAAGGGGTATAATTCAAAAATGCTTGGAAATGATGTTGTTTACTTTAGAGAGGCTAAATCCAAGTGCAGTTTTCTCTTTTTCAGCTTTGCTTCCTGGCTGTGTTTATACAGCAAAAGTAGACTGTAGATCTAGAAACGGTAGATTCTGCAGATTTATATCTCGTCGCTTTCGTTTTTAGAATAGAATTTACTGCAAGAGAAGTATACTGTAGGCCTACACCACTGAGTTCAAAGAGTGGGACAGCGGTACATTCGGGTACATTCTTAGATGTACTGTATATTATTAGTATTTTCTCTGTTTCGGCAGAAACCTTGTAATGTTTCAACTTTTTGTGGTTTTATAGGCGATCTACAGTACAAACTCACAATGCAGCGCATCGCGATGAGTTGTGAGCTTAATTGTAATGCAGATCCGCTGGGGGGGGGGGGGGGGGGGTTGTTTTGTTTTTATAAATATTTAATGAATGGGACACATTAACAAGAGCTTGTGACAAATTAATAACCGCATTGGATCCACTGGAACACAGGTTATTTCTTTCCATTTCTTGAAAAGGACCTTTAATGGACATACAGGGTTTCTGGCCGATAATAATAATTCTTCTCTCTACATCAAACGGTCACCATCTCTCCTCTGCTCAATAATTTTCTCTATTTGCCCCCTCGCCACTCCTACAGTATGCCTCTGCCTCCCTCTTTCACTCTTTTTGACAGATGTGTGTGGTCAGAGGTCATCTGGTTGTAATTAGGAGTGAACCGACCCAGCGTGGCCAGCATCCTGTTTCTGATCTGAAGAATAACAGCCAGAGGGAAGGAAAGGCTGAGGAGGGAGAGGGACAGAGAGAGAGGAGAGAGTAGAGAGAGAGAGAGAGAGAGAGAACGTAAGAGAAGCAAAGAAAAAATAACGAGGGGCAGAAAACATGAGCGAGACAGACAGAAAGAGACATGCGTCGGAGAGATCATATAGAAAGAATGTCCTTCCAACCTTCAACCTTCCGCCTCCTTCCCTAAATAAACCTCTGTAACCCGTCATTTACTGCCTCATAATACACACCATAACCTTTCCACCACCAACAGACTCTACACCTCCATCTCTTTCTCTACGTAATAAAGAAAAGCAGTAGCAGAGATTTTCCACACACTAACTTTGGAATGGATCCTTTAATGGGGGGCAAAAGGTCCAATATGACCAATGATGAACCAATCAACCAGGTCTGTGGCGTTAAGTGAAAGCAATGAATTGGATCGACACAGAAGTACATAAAATTGCATTCCCCGACCCGTGTCACTGAGGGAACAATATGGGTCTGGGAACTGAGTTGCTTTGCTTTGCAGGGATCCCTGTGATGCCTCCCATTCGTTTTATTTGACAGCATTTTACACACAACAGTGGTAATGGGAAGGCAATTTAAGCTACGTAATTGTTTATGTACATAGGATTAGCTATAATGGCATCAGCTGGCTGGATGTCTTGTAAGAGAATTTAACTACAACAGGCTGATAACTGCTACTGACTGTGTGACTGTGTGTGGTTAAATGCTCCAGTCGCCTCACAGTATTTAATGAGCAGCATACTGACTGCAACTGAGTTCAGGTTCTGAGCTTTTATAGAGTCCTGAGAACAGACACCGGGATGAGGTTCTTTAGCAGTGAGCCACAGCAGGCAGCCGACAGCATCCAATATCTCTGCTCTCGCTGGCCAATCGGGGAAGCATTCTAACGTCCCGCTTACTTTCCCCTGGGAAATGTTTAGATCTGACCATGGCTTTAAGTATTTACAGCGGCACCACAGTGTTTTCCTCTAGCAAGCTTCCCTGAGGATGGCAATGCAACTAATAGGAGCGGCATGGCCAAGCAGATGGCATTGGCATACAACAGATGCACCCACTGCTTCTGGAAGCTTTGGTTGTATGTTTCCAAAGAAAGACAGCCAATATTTTTTCCCTTTTTTGGATGGGGGGAAAGGGGGGGGGGGGGATACAGACAGTTTGGGCGTCTGAAATACAGTTTTCCCCATAGGTGTAGTGGTTTGGATTTACATTTGAAGAAATGTTCTAATGGTTTCCTTTTTCACTCAAGTTATCTTTAGTTACTCAGTCATCCACAATAAAGACACATTTGTAGAGGAATACTTTAAAGCAGTAAAGATAAAACAACACACGCATCAACTTTTTCTTTTGCCACAATATCGCAAGTTGAGTGGCTGAGGTTTTGGTCATAAAGACATGTGGACTATACAGCTATTTACATCATCCCAACTGCTCTGCAGTTTCACGTCTCCATAGCAACACATAACACTATAATACAGCCTTGAATCGATTATAGCACCTTAAAGTACCTCTAGGTTTCCATATGGTAGGATAGGTTAACTTGTCAGGTTGAGAATTGATGACACAATGTCTTACCTTAAGATTCATATAAGAAATATGAATTAATATTAGACATAGATATTAGGGAAATATAGTAACAAATTGTTTGTGATGAAGTAGTCCCCATTAAAGGGAACCCTTCCCGAAGCACTCTCTCCTCCTTGCTTGATGAAAGTAAATCTGTTGTTTTATCAAGAGACATCCAACTTCCCAACACCTCTTCTCTCTCTTGGAACAACCCATACCTCAGAGAATGATGATAAACCATTTTGGAATGTATTTTTCCAATACCTAACCATTATGCAGATAGCGTTTGTTCTTTTTTTTAAAAACAGCTCAGACGTACTCCGTCCTCACAGGAGGCTGGCCGCCACCAGGTTGCCATTGAAGGTGATGTAGATGTCCACGCCGTCGCTGTAGATGGCGTTCTCCCTCTCTCGCTTGTACAGCCTCACCCAGACCTCGTCGTTGAGCGCCAGGTTCAGCATGACGCTCTGGCTCTGCATGATGGACCTCTCGCTGGGCTGGGCGTACAGGATGACCTGCTCCTTGTCGTTGTGCATCAGGTGCAGGTAGGTCTCCTTGAAGTTCCACGTGTGTATGTTGATGTTGAACAGGTACACGCCCGGGACGTAGCAGTAGAACTTGCCCTTGAACATGTTGAAGTGCTCGTACAGGTTGACGAACACCGTGTCGAACACCATGGCCTGGTAGTAGTCCTCGCTGTGCAGAGACTTGCGTCGCCCCACCGAGAAGGCGGAGCGGGGTATCTTGCAGGCGTCTCCCGGGGTACCCACTGGGCCCTTGCTGCCTTTAGGTCCCATGGGTCCTTGGGAACCATGGGTGCCTTCTGGACCTAGCTTGCCAGGAGTTCCTTTGTCTCCCCGGTCGCCTTTATCACCTGAGGGGACAAGAAGAATCACATTATGTTATGCTACGGTTTTAAAAGGATTTATCTTTTTTACCCACTAGCGGTGCATGGGGGTCAATTAAAGGATGGTCGAACCATCCGTCCAGCACTTTGGTCCTTAGGTCCTATACTCCTATACACACCTGGTCCTTAGGTCCTATACTCCTATACACACCTGGTCCTTAGGTCCTATACTCCTATACACACCTTAGGTCCTTAGGTCCTATGGTCCTATACACACCTTAGGTCCTATACTCCTATACACACCTTAGGTCCTTAGGTCCTATACTCCTATACACACCTTAGGTCCTTAGGTCCTGTACTCCTATACACACCTGTCACAACACTTTGGTCCTTAGGTCCTATATTCCTATACACACCTGTCACAACACTTTGGTCCTTAGGTCCTGTACTCCTATACACACCTGTCACAACACTTTGGTCCTTAGGTCCTGTACTCCTATACACACCTGTCACAACACTTTGGTCCTTAGGTCCTGTACTCCTATACACACCTGTCACAACACTTTGGTCCTTAGGTCCTATATTCCTATACACACCTGTCACAACACTTTGGTCCTTAGGTCCTATACTCCTATACACACCTTAGGTCCTTAGGTCCTATACTCCTATACACACCTTTGGTCCTTAGGTCCTATACACTCCTATACACACCTGTCACAACACTTTAATTCAGTTGTGCCAAAGACTATACAACAGGAGATTGTCTATGGCAGATAACATACTGGAAATATGTTTGATTTAGGGGAGGGATGGTGCACACAGGAGGCACACATTTACTGTAAATAATCCCTATTAACGGCACGAGGGAGACATATGAGGATGAGATGCAATGCAATGCAATATTTTATTAATTTCCTTCCACAGAACATGATGTGAAAATAAAATGTGAAATATGCATAAGCCTATGTTCCTTTTTTTGAACAACTATTTGACGATGATCCCCCAATGCACAACAAACTGTAAAGATCAATCAAACCATTATTGCATTTGGAAGTGTATTACACATGCTAAAATGTTTATATAATGAGTAAAAAAGAACAGGGCGGGATTCGGGAATATGGGAATACATAGTGTACTGCACGATGTGAAACTACCACAACTACAAAAAATGCTGAATTAATAAACAGCTTCAGCTGCTTTGACCACTGTTTTTCAGATAGGGAATTGCAGTATCTCTCTTCCAATTTAGTCAAGTGGAACACTTGAGTAAATGTAAACAGGCTGCGAGTGCTGTGCTGACTCATCCCATCTTCCAGAGTCTAGAGATTAAATTAGATCCCATAGCCTGAGATGGTTGGCTGCAGTATCCAATAACTACCTAAACAGATTTCAATTCATATGTTACTCATTCCGACCAAAACACATACAAAGGATCCACTTGTGTGTCCTCGCTCCAAGCTCTTTGGCTCCTCGACAAGCAAATTATAAACGAGGTGTCAAACCTTCTTGTCTCTTCAGTTTTCTTCCGGTTATTTTGTGCTATTCCAATAAAAATGTCATCAACTCTGGCTTGCTGTGAATTCAGCAGACAATGAACAGCTCTATTCACGCATTAAGCCCATGGGGCTCAATCCCTAGTAGACACTTTGTACTGCGGAGCTGGCAGTGTCAAGTCTGTTGCATGTCAGGTCCTACTGAGTTGGACATTTCCATACAACCCCTACGGTTAATGTCTAAATAAGTGCTGTATAAGATCAGGGTTGCAGTTGCATTTGTGAAAGAAGCTTCTGTCTTGTCAGAAAAAGATGTCAACTCATATAAATGTCATCTTCATTTGTGAACCTGAAACAAACTGTATTCAGAGAAAAGGTCACCAAAAGGTAAGCCAGCAAGCAAGCACGGCACGCGCACCTGGATGGGTGTGCACATGAACATGCGTGCACTGCACGCACAGACAAGCATGCACACATTCAGGGCTCATTAATTCATTCCCTTTACTATTTTTTGTTTGTTTTCTTTTTTTGTGATGCATTGCAAGTAGTTTATAAGTAAAGATAGTCTTGACTTGACATGCCCTGGTTTTAACCAAAGGACTCTAACCAAAGGACATTATTCATTACTTTAAATGTTTTAGAAAAGTGTTGCTCATTGTGGAACTTGAAAAAACATCTCTCATGCTTTGCGTTAAAACCCAGATGTGTTGAAACTACTGTTGAAAGTACACAAACTATTCTGTGTGAATGTGAAAGAGGACATTGGTGAAAACTGTTCATTGCATGCATGCATGTTCCCAAATAAACCTCAGGGATTCATAGATTTCAACAATTAAACAAAACAGATAATATTGGTGAGCATAACTTAGGTGTTGGACAAAATGTGTGTGTGAATAAATGTTTTCCCTGATTTGTCTAGTTATGGAATTGGTTTAATCTGAACCCTTGAAACTGCATGGACCTACGCCCCCCTAGTGAGACCTTTCACTGTCGGGTGGAAAGAAGATGTTGGCTTGATGGCCCGGGTATCGGAGGAGACCGAGGCTTTCTTCACCCTCCCAATGACTGATTGTGGGGGTTAGCAGAGATGGAGTACTTGTAGAGAGGCTGGGGAATTGGCTTGACTAAATTGGGACTTGAAGGGGAGAAAATGTTTTTATTTTGTCTTGAAGGGGCATGTTTTGCACAATAACAGTCTTTTCATTATGTCTGCCCACAATCTCTGTGATTCATACAGTAGGCTACGTTTGTTTACCTCAGTCACTGATACTAAAATCTGATATTTTATTTTTTATTTTTTTCTATGAACCTGTGACTTGACAGACACCCATACTGTTATAAAACGAAAATAAAAAATGATTTTGAAAAGAAAGAAACTGCATGGACCTAATGCTGTACTGACTCCGGTATCTGACTGAGCAGGTCTAAGGAGTGTAATCCCTCCCATGCAGCGAGCCCTCAGAATCAGCCTTTAACACCTCTGCTCTGACTAATCCATGCTGGAAAGCTATAAGACCAAGACCTCTAGGCTTCCATGACCAACGGCATCAGAGCCCTCTGTTTCACAGAGACGTAGGTTAACGGAGGTGATCTGGTGTAATCCTCCCCTAAACATATCCAAAATTGAGCCTTATTTGGTCAATTGTGACCAATGACCACAGAGCCTTGAGGAGGAATCAATTTCCCTTAACCAGTGAGTATCAAACTTTTCTAATTTCAAAGGCTCCCAATTTGGTATGCTTTAACTCTGAGAGTGTACAAATGGACCAAAAGGGTCCATTTGGTTCCATTTGTACACTCACGAGTTACAGGACCCATAAGAGTTGCTACACCTGATAACCATATACGGATGATCATTTGGCCCTCCAATCAAATGACAGCTTCAGGTCCTGTCTTGACACTGCTTATCGCCACACATAGTTGAACTGATCCCAGTGTAAATGAAAATGTTCTCCCAGACCTATGTCAGATTTGATGTTAATCACCAAGGATTAGGTTAGGATTTGTATTTGGCTCCACAATGGACCCATGCACACTCCACAAGAAGAAATTATTAAATGATTTCACTTTGATTAAGTCACTCAAACTCAACGCACCTATGAAGAAGGCCAAAAGTAAAACCTTTGCAGTGTCTTTGCTCCACCAGCATGCTGAATCGCTACTCCACAGATTAGTGCCAGTTCAAATGTACTAGGGTGAGTACAGAATGTTATAGCTGTTTAGATTAACATTCTGTATGTTGTTAAATATACAGTATGATGCATATGAAGCATCAAAATATCCATTCAGTTGTACTTGGAAATGGATGAGCATTCTGCTAAGAGTTGGCCTGAGGTTTGGCTGTTGGCTCCCTATCTCGCCATGGTTATTGCAGAGAATCACTACAATGCTGTGAGAGCAAACCAAAGTGCACACACACATGCATGTACAATACAGACAAATACACAAGTTAATTCTGTTTGTTTTTAAGTGTGTGTGTGTGTGTGTGTGTGTGTGTGCGCGCGCGCGCGCGCGCGCGTGTGTGTGTGTGTGTGTGTGTGTGTGTGTGTGTGTGTGTGTGTGTGTGTGTGTGTGTGTGTGTGTGTGTGTGTGTGTGTGTGTGTGTGTGTGTGTGTGTGTGTGTGTGTGTGTGTGTGTGTGTGTGTGTGTGTGTGTGTGTGTGTGTGTGTGTGTGTGTGTGTGTGTGTGTGTGTGTGTGTGTGTGTGTGTGTGTGTGTGTGTGTGTTTGTCCATGCATGCATACGTGTGTGTGTGGGTGTGCGTGCGTGTGCGTGATTTCTGCCACATAAGCAGGTTGGGTGCCAGGTGAGAGAGCCTGTTGGGGCCTTCCTCCTCGCAGCACAGCTGCACATCAGTTATGCTGTTCTGCTGTACTCAGGGTTTCAGAGCAAGGTTAAACACAACACGGCTCCTCAGCCCCAGGGGTTAGCACATTATGAAGAAATGGAGCTAAAAGGTCCTATTTTCCAGTCTAACTGCCTAGACTTATGCACATTTGAGAGAGAGAGAGACAGAGAGAGAGAGAGAGTGTGTGTGAGAGAGAGAGAGAGAGAGAGAGAGAGAGAGAATGCGTGTTTGCATGTGTGCAGACAGACAGCGTGTGCGCGCGCGTGCGTGCATGTGCACTGCAAAGTTGAATGTGCAAAGTAGGGATATCCCGACTTTGTTCCTATCCGATCCTGATACCACAATTTCTGTGTTAGCCGATACCGATACCAAATACCGATACCAGAGAATAATATATATAATAATAAAAAAGAAAACAACATCTTATTTTGAAGTCCACCAACCGGGAATAGTGTTCATAGCTATCTAGCTATATATCTCGTGTTGTGTTTATAGCAGACTCCTCACTCAAATGTGCACTTGCAGTTTGGGCAACTCGAAAGCAAACTCCACATGTGTCAACCCCTTACCTCTGTGTCAGATCGGTGGTTAGACTGGCATATTTGCCGATATCGATATGACCAAATAAGGGCCGAACTTTTCCGATAGTCTCGGGACATCTCTAGTGCAAAGCCATATTTGTTATCTTTCTTATTCTTGGTTTAGAGTTAAGAGTGGTTGTAGGGTCAACAGCGGGTCAGAACATATTAAGAGTGGTTGTAGGGTCAACAGCGGGTCAGAACATATTTGGAATCTCCACTTATGACAAGGTCACCAGATAAAACAGATTGATGACACAGCATTTGGACTGCTCTGGTTGGCTTGGCCGCCAACACGCACATATTACATACACGTGTTTCCACAAAGCCCTGCTCCACTTTGATTGTGATGCTTGGACAGAAAAAAAGTCTGCTTTCATGCCTTTCCGCCTTTCTCTCTCTCTCTCTCTCTCTCTCTCTCGCTCGCTCTCTCTCTCTCTAGCTCTCTCTCTCTCTCTCTCTCTCTCTCTATCTCTCTCTTTTTCTCTCTCCTTTTTCTCATTGGCTCTAGGAAACTTGGATGCACTACACACACACACACACACACACACACACACACACACACACACACACACACACACACACACACACACACACACACACACACTATTTACATGTGTGTGCATGTAAACGCACACACAGAACACACAAATTGGCCCTTAATCATCCTGGTTACTAGATAAGCAAAGCAGATGTAACTCATACATGCTGTCACAGGCTTGGCCGGGTTGTCTGGGGTTATTGTGAGAGCAGTAAATTGATCATATTTCAGAATACCATGTTCATGCAAAGTACCATCCAACTTGCTACTGCAACCATAGCTAACCATTATTTTTTTTCTTTCATTTTTTTGCCCTTCTAATGATGGTGCTCTGACAGTGGTATTGTATTATGTTCTGTCAGTGTTCATGGTTCCATGCGTTGCCTATGGTGAAGACACATCACTGCAGCAGGAGCCAGCAAAACCAACCAAAAGTGTGCTGTGGGCGTGGAGTCGACTAGGCATATACACACGCGAGCCAAAAAACCAAAGGCGACCGGGCCTTTTCGGTAATTGCCCCCAAACTCTGGAATAGCCTCCCATTGCATATCAAATCCAGCCCAACCATCGAAAGCTTCAAATCATCCCTAAAAACTCACCTTTTCTCCATTGCCTTCAGCTCCTAGTTTCTGTGATCGTTTTAAACCTCTTTGTAATTGTTATTAGTAGGCCATTTGTTGTTATTGTATTTTTTCTTATTTGAAGTATTGCTAAACGTTTATGTTAATTTTGTATTTTATGATGTAATTTTTTATATGGAAAGCACTTTGGGTCAACTTCTGTTTTTTTTTTAAATGTGCCTCTGTAGACATTTTTAAAGCTCAGCTCAAGACCCACTTTTACACCCTTGCTTTTAATTGATTTATTTGTCTTTTAAAAAAAATGTTATTCATGTCCTCACTGTATTGTTTATGCCCTGCCTTTCTTTTCTTTTTTGTGTAAAGCACTTTGAGCTGCATTTCATGTCATGAAAGGTGCTATACAAATAAAGTTTTATTATTATTATTATTATTATTATTATTATTATATAAATAAAGGTGACTTGACTTGACTTGACACGGATATTCATATTCTGTGAATGTTTGAGAGGTATACACACACACCCAATGAAAAAAATATTGTAAAAATAAATACACCCGTGTAAAGTGAGGGGCGCTCTTATCATCATACATCAACATATACATCATCTCATTCCGGCCAGTCACAATCTGTGTGTTGGTCAATTGCTTGGTCTGGCCAATACTTTGTCTCAAAAACTTGATTAACACAATTCATGCTCCCCAGATGAAGAACTATTTTGATATTAGCGAATATAGCGATCCAATGAACTGTTCTCTAGCACCACCCTCAGGCCAACCTTTACATTTTTATCCCCATAGTGGCGAGGGTGAGGTTCTATGGACGGCGGGGTGAAGTTTCCTCTCTGGCCAGTGTGACAGCCCCAGAGCCTGTGGCCTTTCTGTGTGTTGACATTAAGGCTATGTAAATAAGGAAAGGAAATGTACGTCACTTTCCTGGTCGGGCAGCTACAGCTGGCAGATACATCGCACTGGGAGGGAAAATAGTGCTGAACATTTGATGGAAGGCACTCAAGTCAATACGGACATATCACACATTGTTTTCTGTAGTCTTGTTTTTGAGGGGCACTAGCCCCTCCTATATTCAGCTATAGTGTAGATTGTTGTGCTAACATAAACATTAAATGCCATTGACAATGAATGGAGAACTTACGTCATATGTGTCTGAGCAAATTGGTATTTTTGTGCTAACCCAAACATTGAATGCCATGGACAATGAATGGAGAATTCAAGTCATGTCGACAAATCATGTTACGTCATGATGATGTACCATAAGCCGGCCCCTCACTTCACACGGGTGTGATTTTTCCTTTTTGATATACATATATATTATATTGAGGTGTCTAGACAGCACAGAATAAGTTTAGTAGATGCAGTAAGTACTTTATGTGCTGACATCATGAGATGATCAACAGCCTGATTAACCAGCAGTTCTCACGATGACAGCCCATATACTTCCCAAGTATGTAGTTACTCCTCTCTCGTTAGATACCTCAATAGAATTGTGTGCATATCTAAAAACAAGAGATCAGATATAACGCATGATGTTTTATTTTCCTGAACTGATTGTCTGACAAAGGTCAGATAAAGGTCAAAATATAGTTTTTTCACCCGCTTGTCCACCTGGATCTCATTGATATCAATGCATTCCGTCAACCTCCAGTTCGCCTCCCAGGTGCGGCAATGGCTGCATGCCATGGCGTACAACGTTTCTATTCCTTTACATAGCCGTGTGTGTGTGTGTGTGTGTGTGTGTGTGTGTGTGTGTGTGTGTGTGTGTGTGTGTGTGTGTGTGTGTGTGTGTGTGTGTGTGTGTGTGTGTGTGTGTGTGTGTGTGTGTGTGTGTGTGTGTGTGTGTGTGTGTGTGTGCATGCGTTTGTGCGTGCACGCTCAGTCTGCATACGTGTGTGTGTCTGTGTGCGCATGAGTGTGCAGGTCTTTGGCTGGGTGAAGCTGAGGTGCCTTTGAGGTAATTGGGAGCACCTGGCCACTGTTTCCCTTTGTTCAGCCTGCAGTCGTCAGTGTGTGCAGGGTCCTTATACATATTTTTTCTGTTACACTGACTGACACCTCACATCACACTGCATCAACACACTCTCATACACCACTGATCCTCCTGACTAACACACCTCCATGTATTTGTCTCTTGAGTTATTTTAATGAATAAATGTACGTTTTCTTTTTTACTGAAACATGAAATATACCTACATATACCTTTTCAGCTGGCTCAGGGAAGAGGACGACCCTGCCATGCATAGTCCACTATAGATAGGTGAATGAACTGTATCTGTCTGTGGGCAGGCATATTCTGTGCCTGTGTATGCGTGAGTGTGTGCGGTTGTATGAGTTGAGGATTAGGTATCTGAAATGTATTTTTGAAATGCAATGTACTATTTTGTAATATAATGTATTCTGTAATGTTTTAATTTATTTCTGGACTCTTGGAAGATTAGCCGAAAGGCTAAAAGAGATCCAAATAAAAATCAAAAAATCAAACCTACAAAACGTGACACCTCTGTTTTGTTTTCCAGCAGACATTCTCAGTTAAAACAAAGAGAGAATATGTTTGATATTCTCTTCATCTTGGACATGGCCATCCATTATATGTACCCACACTGTTACCCACACCGCACCCTACCACAGTGCACTGCTAGACATGATGGGATCATCAAGGTACATAATAAGGTCAGTGCTCTAACAAGCCACCATGGGAACCCCATCACTAAAAGTCACTGAAGAGAAGGGAGTATACAGTAATAAGACTAGTCACCTTCCTATGTCATGTTGTACTGAATGTCCCCAGAGCGGCGGATCGGGGCTGGTCGTGTACCTTTGAGGATGGTCATGTTGATGACGGTGCGGACCTCCGGTATGTGTACGGTGGACGCCGGCGGCTCCAGGTGATCGCAGCACCGCCTGCAGATTCTGGCGGGAGGCCGGGAGGGGACACAGTAGGCCAGGGGGAGGAGCAATACCACAGACAGACACGCCTGCAACATGGCTATCACACCTGGGAGGGGAGAGAAGGCACGACAGAGGGAGAGGGGAGAAAAATGGGTAATGGGTTGGTGGGATCTATAGCCTGGTGGAACCACTGGACAAAATTTTCATTCTGCCAGAAGGGAGAGTCTGGTCTCTCTCGAGACGATGTACTCCGAACCAATTCTGGTCGGAGCGATTTGCGGCCATATGCGGCCGCTAGAGGCGGGATCAACGCGAGACTTATGAGATATTGAAGCTGTGCCACAGCGCAAATGTAAACACAACCTAACAAGACTACAACTCAAAATTATTATGGAGATATCAAATTTTTTCCCGCTGCTTCCGGGTTCAACGTTTCTGCTTGAGAGAGCCCAGATGCAGGCAGGAGGAGGGAACTCAATACTGCCGCAATCTGGCAGAGTCAGGTTAGGTGGGATCATGCTCCTAGTTCAATCTGTTGTCTTTTTGGTTTGTTGTATTATCTACAATTCCGCAAATTAATAGTATACAAAGTTTTATACATTTTTATACAACATTTCACCGAAACACACTGTTATATCACATTTGCGAGGCAGGTAGAATAGTGTAGAAACTACTGGTTCTCAATGTGGGCCCGGGGACCCCAGGGGTCCTTGAGGTGGTTTCAGGCGGTCCCCAGCTAAATAATAGAACCAATGGGACAGTTATAGGTCTGTAACACAGAGTGTACAATAAAATGTATCTGTCCCATTTGCACACTGAAAGTTTCATTCACATTTCACACTGAGGACCTTTACACTGAGGAAACTCATGGGGGCCCGGCGGGCGGCCCGCATATCAAACTAGAGGTCCTTGAAATTAAAAATATTGAAAATGACTGGCGTAGGCTATTTCTTGTCTCTGTCATTAGTGTAGCTCAATTGCCTTGTGAGAGTGTCCGCCCTGAGATTGGGAGGTTGGGGTTCGAGTCACACCGAGTAGTATACAAATGTGACCCAGCATCAATGGTTGTAATGGGGGTGACATACTAGAATCATGTCCAGGGGCTGTACTTACTGTATATCAAGCTGTGTCACACTACGGAAACAGGAGAGACTCCTTCGTTTTTTCTTAGTTAAAACAAAGAGAGAGAATATGGTGTGTACGACACAAACGTTGATATTCTCTCTATCTTGGACGTGGCCATCCATTATGTAGAATATGTATCCACACTGTTGAATATGAAAATATCGATAGTAACGAAACTCTCAGAGTCATCATGAGCTCACATTGGGCCAACATATGAAACGACATACTCACGCATCTCACACACACACACACACACACACACACACACACACACACACACACACACACACACACACGTCACACACACACACACACACACGTCACACGTCACACACACACACACACACACACACACACACACACACACACACACACACACACACACACACACACACACACACACACACACACACAGTTTAACAATTTATTTATGTCCACACACAGGGAAAGCCTCTCTTCCCAGTAAGCTGCTCATGGGAGGGGCCGTCAGGTTACAGCGTTGGCTGTTGGTAGATTCCACTGGTGAATAGTGCCTTCTTGTATGCAAGTTACATAGTCCACAGAAATTGCAAAACTACATTGACGATGGTAGTTACAACGGAGCAGTTTAACGTCATGTCCAGGATACACACACACACACACACACACACACACACACACACACACACACACACACACACACACACACACACACACACACACACACACACACACACACACACACACACACACACACACACACACACACACACACACACACACACACCATGGCTTCTTACCTGCATCTGTCAGTCTGAGCAACAATGCACATGGTTTTAGTTAACTGTCAAATTAGCGCACACACACACACGCACACACACACACACACACACACACACACACACACACACACACACACACACACACACACACACACACACACACACACACACACACACACACACACACACACACACACACTTCATACAGAGTGTGGTAATAGAGTTTGGCAGGGAAGTGGACATAGTGGGAGCTGTAACCAATCACTGAGTTACATCATCAGGCAGAGGGGTTAGCGTGAGGAGAAGAGAAAATCCACCAGAGAGAAACTGCTTCTCACTGTGAGCAGGACCCCAGGGACCCCTGTGGTCCGCAAGGACCTCAGGGGTCCCAGAGATGCAAATAAAGATGGGGTCCATGCACCTCATGCATATCAAATTGGGGTCCTGGAAATTAAAAGAAAGTGGTATAGTGGTATAGTTGACAATATCGAATTCTTGGATATCTGAGGTCTTTTAGAGTTAGACGACAGTGTTGTTCAATAACTACATCAACATTTAGGAGCCCTGGCTCCATGGACTAACCTGACTCCGCCAGACTGAACCCAGTGTACTCTCTGCTGCCCCATCAGGCGGAGTCAGGTTATCCATGGACTACATTTCCTTGAAATTAGTGGGATAAGTCTGAAGTATAATGGAGACCATGAGGTCATTGAGTCCCCAATTTGTTTTAGTTTTTTTCCCCCCATTATTGCTGTTTCTGAGAAAGAGAAGTTGTTGAGATGTTTTAAAAGTTCCATCTATACAGTAATGACATGAATAGGGACACCAGGTTGAAAGAGCCTTGCGTCCTCAATTATTTAGTATTATTAATATAACTTACAATAAACAAATACAATAAATGATATTTCCTGGCTAAATATTGAGGATAACACACACAAGTTATAAGGCTAATATTACCATTTGGCCCTCAACAGTCTGGGAAATTTGTGGAGAATTAATGAATGAATGAACCGGCATGCATGCTTTCTCCTTTCTCACTGACAGCTGTACTTTCTAGCCTATAGATCTGCAAATCAGACCACTCAAAACAGTGCTGCTCAGTGACTCAGTACCCTGTTCAAAATGTACTGTATATATGCATAACAAGTGGGGTGTGTAGCTGACAAAACGTGTGGTTGCTCTCGACAAAGTCTTTATTTAAGTAAGTAAGTAAGCCTTTATGTAGGCAAAAAGAATGCCAGCTGTGAACATAATGTTACCATGTCATGTGCGAGAGGCAAGCATATCGCAGAGGATTTAGTCAGCTAAATATCTTGAATTCTCTGGATTACACTGACTGCTGTATTGGAAACATACAGGCTGAGAAATGTGGTTTATAGAGTGGAGCACTTTAATTGTTTCCAAGAGTCAAGGGTGTGTAATTATATAGTATTGATTTTGATTGAATCCTATAGGGCACACTAATCAACCCTGGCTTTATGTAATGATTGCAGATCATTGCAGATTACAGTTTCCAGATGACTAGGAGGCATAATCAGTACAAATTGAAACAAATGATTTCTTGTCTCCCCGAAAACCTCAACTTGGTTTATGTTTTATGGTGGTTTATACTGGTTTATGATGCCACTGTGCCCAACCCTCCCCCCTATTGAAAATAGCTGATCTGCAAGTTCTCAACACAAGTACAATGCGTTGTGAATTTGCAGATGTGCTATTTTTGGCACACACATCATTTATGCTCCCCTCAGCTGTGTCCTTTGGAACTGAAATAACATAAGAATATAATAGGCCTAATATAGGAAACCCAAGTAAATCTTTCTTTCCTTCTTTAATGCTTTATATTGGTGTGTAGAGAGACAGGAAACCTAGAGCAGAGTGAGGAGAGACCAGTTAGTTCTCAAACTTTTTCATGTCAAGGAGTTCTAAATGAATGTTGATTTGGCCGCGGACCCCCATCTGCATGAGCCCATACAAGATTTGTAGTGTAAAAACAACTGTCAAAGATATTCAAACATTTTCGAGATTTATTTTTATAAATAGCCGCTGTATAGGCCAGGGTTAAAGTGGTTAAACCTATTTTGATATTAACTCATTTTGCTGGGGACCTCCTGGAACCCACTGAAGGACCCCATGGGGGGCCCCCGGACCCCACTTTGAGAACCCCTGCCTTAGACAACGGACCACCATAACTTGAGAGTGTACAAATGAAACGTGTCCATTTGGTTCCATTTGTACAGAGTTACAGCCCCATAAGGGTCCATTTGGTTTCTAAGTTTGCTGGGGGCCCCCTGGAACCCCCTCAAGGGTCCCTGCACCCCTCCACCGTGCACTGCTGCTGACGGGATCATCAAGGTACATAATAAGGTCAGTGCTCTAACAAGCCACCATGTTGGGCACCCGCCACCACCCATACCCAAGTCACTATGACTACTTTGCTAAATCTGCAAATAGACAAGACAGGATGGGGTGGGGAGTAGAGATGAGACAGATAAAGAGACAGACAGAGACAGAGGGAGAGAAAGAGGTTCTCTGGGGCTTTGCAGTGCTGGAGAAGAATGTTAACAGTAGCCTATACTATAGGGTTGATGGATAGAGCATGCATGGCTGTGTGTGAGAGAGCTGTTTATCCCATTCAGTATTTCTCTCTGCACTGTGATAAGAAAATAAAAAGAGTTCAAAGTTTCAGACTATGGAGTTCCACCACAATCACAACCAGAGATAAATTCCACTCACTCAGCATGTCAGCTGAGTATCAATCAATTCAAAGTATCAATATCTTGAACATAAATGATCTATTTTATTGCTCTTTTTACGCACGTTTAATTCACTGTACGAACTACGAAATGTGAAATAAAATTAGGCCTATAGGCACACGACCATTCACGGCACAGATGAGAACAAAGACGAAAACGCTTAATTGTGGGCTGCAATGTTGAATGACAGCTAACTCCCTGCAGGAAACGATGGATTAGGAGCCACGTCTGCAAAGTCGAATCAGTTTGGCAATTGGCACTAGTCCAATGAGCCAAATAAAGAACACACGTAGCCTATGATGCCTATCTGCATGTAAACTGTCATAGATCGTTCTTCGAGTATGACAGTTGAGAACAACTTCTCAAATATGCATGCTGCTAAAACACTGCTATGCGTGAACAACTTTTCTCTAAGCTATAGGCTACAAAAGAGTCAAAGACTGCGCTTTTGAAAGCTTGGCGAGCGCGCCTCCTTGGGCACTTTTCCAACTGCTTTTGTTGTAGACGTGTCGGTGGCAATAAATGTTATTTTTTTTTAAATGACGCTGCTATAAGGTTGAAATGATGTCAAAATGTGTAGTCACTTACCTTGTTGACTTTCATACGGCAGCGGTGTTCGCGCAAAGTAAATTAGACAGCTGCTTGTGTCAAACAGCTGGAAGCCCCCGGTGTGACAGAAGTTGTGCGCACGTTGCACATTGTCTCCCCTCTCTCTCTCTCTCTCTCCCCCCCCCCCCCCCCCCCCCTCTCTCTCTCTCTCTCTCTGTGCTCTTTTGCCTCCCAGCTCTTCTCTTCAACTTTCTTTCTTTAAGTTTTTTCATCAGCTGCTTAATCCTTCCTCCTCCATATATTACTCCCAACCTGCCCATCACCATTACTACAAAAATAGACGAGTGGGAAAACTAAGCAGACATGTAATATGTATGGCAGCTCATGTTTTCTCTCTCCATCCATAATGTTGTCAGTTAATGAATGGGGGATAGCCTATAAAGCTCTCCATCTGACCAACATGTGTTCCAAAGATAACTATACAGTATTTCTCATAAACCTATACCTGTGTTGACCATAAATCTCTCTCTCTCTCTCTCTGATCTTTCATATTTTCTCAGATCAACACTCTCTAATTTAGCTTCTCTGTGGCAGGGACGGATTAACCCCCACAAGGGCCCCTGGGCCCCCATAGCACGCGTGCACGCAACAACACACTCTCTTTGGGGCTTTTCCGGTTTTTTATCATATTTTTGACTTAAATCTGCTATAAGCAATAATATGTCAACATTTTAATTACTTTTTATTTTTTGGCATTCAGACAGCCAGCAATGAGTAAAACGCTCGGTGACACATCTAGGGGCCACAATCTGCATTCAAAGATGTTCCTATAGAAGCTTTGTCATTGGTCGAAAAAAAACCTGGTCGAAATGACTAACCAATCAGGAAGTAGACAGGCAAATCGACCAATGACAAAGCTTCTAGGCAGTTTCCCTGAAGGGCCCGGCTAATTTGGACCTGCTCTGTGGATCAATATAAACCCCAAAATATAACTTTTCATACATTGTCGTTTGTAAAACAACATTTCCCAATGTGACTATAGCAATTACCTTATACTGCTTGCATACACCATGGGGTTGAATCAGTTCACATCCTGTTAGTAAAAAAAATGCAATGGTTGGCATTTTTCCATATTCTGAGCCTTGGCAGTGAGCCTATATACTCTGGCCTCTAATTGGTTAAAAATCCCTATGCGCGATACAGTGCATTTATTTGGAAGTAATACATAGCACAACATTCCTCCCCATTAAGAAGTTTTTGCCAGCTGCACTCAGTGAAATGCTTCAGTGAATCCTTTAGCCATGCTACATTTACAGCAACAGGTAATAAAAGGCAAGTCAGGGGATATTTCATTATTGGACAGTACTATTGTAGGACACACACACACACACACACACACACACACACACACACACACACACACACACACACACACACACACACACACACACACACACACACACACACACACACACACACACACACACACACACGCTGTTATCCAGAGCGCTGTTGACCACATCTTCTGTAGCAGATCTCCTGGACAGTGGAACAATTTGACAGTTGGGGTTTCACCCTTCCTGCTGATTGTATTAGTTTACTTTTATTAATTTACTTCAGTTCAAACGTATGATGAAATGGATTTGCCACCTCATAGAAGAGCAGAGGATAGGTCACATTGGTAATCCACTGGGGCATGGTACATAGTGATCTTCCATTTTGTTAGGTTAATCTGAAGACTCACCTCTTCAGACTTCACCGTAGCACTTCCCATGGCACATGTCCTGCTGTGCATGTTGTAGACAGATGCCATGTTCATTTGTTGACCTGGCATCTCCTATAGTTTGTATAGTTTCAATGTACAGATTATTTATTTTTAGATATATGCCTCTTTAGAATGATGATAGGTTCTTAGTTTATACCTGCTAAATTGTAAATTGTTAGTGAGGTGCAATTGTTCATTGCATTTATCATACTTCATACTTTCATGGAAGAACCACCATGTTTGTGAATCAACCTGGAATCAACCCTATATGGATTGGTTTGACATGAGGCATGCAGAAGTGAACACATATGTGTGTCATGGGGCAGTCCGTAAATGGTAAATGGTGCATTTATATAGCGCCTTTATCCAAGGCGCTTTTCATAGTGCATTACATTCACCCATTCACACACACTGATTCTGGCGGAAGCCATGCAAGGTACCAACCAGCACATCGGGAGCAATTTGGGGTTCAGTGTCTTGCCCAAGGACACTTCGACATGTAGACAGGAGGAGCCGGGATTCGAACCGCCGACCCATGGATCATTGGACCACCTGCTCTACCTCTTGAGCCACAGTCCATGCCCTATACACACAACCTAGGACCTTGCACACACACACCATCAGCTGAGTCACATGACTATAATTGCATTTGTGTTGCATGTTTCATACATTTGTACAAATTAAAAATTTAAGTAATTTAACACAATGATTGAAACCGTTTTAAATATGTTTATTTAATGACACTGAATGTAAATTGTTGTTGGTCACCTGCAGTGCTGGAAATCTGTTGATTGGAATGGGCCAAGTACTGTAGAGGAGGAGGGGTGTTTGTTCATGTTAGTATGTTTTGTCTTATTTATATTATACTCTGTAAATTAATTGGCGCCGGGGAATAAGTTGAAGTTATTTCAGTCTGTTATGATTAATAATAAATGTGTAAGATAACTCATAGGCCTTAGTTAGCCAGGTCTGAGTTAATTGGTTACCACTTACTGATCATGTGATATGGTTTATCCCACCTGTTTAAAGCCAGACATGCTACAGGTAAGGAGAGGTCAGTCAGTGTTGCTTGGGGCTAGTAGGTGACAACACCAGTGGAGACCTACCTGTTAGATAGAAAGGGCATTGCCTGAGTGTTATTTTCTTACATCTTGGTTTGTTGTTTTTCCTAAGTTTAGTTGTCAAGTGTGTATTACTAAATTCCTATCTTTGTATTTGGCCAGTATTGTTTATTTTTGTATTGTCACCAAGTTTGTTACTTGTTTGGAGGTAAATAAAATACCCGAAAATGTACTACCTGTCTACTTTGTGGAGCCTCGTGCCATCAGCCAGCCTTTCCACAACGTGAATATTGACAATCAATATCCAGAGGTGAATATAGAGTGTGTTTTTCCCTGCATGTGTTTGGTATTTTGGAGTTTTGCTGTGTAGCGGTGTGGGATTCACAGAGAGATGCAGTGTGTCGTTCGTAGATCAGCAGAGCACTGCAATTTTGGCATAAACGAGTACCATGACTTGTGTCGCCCACAATATAGTCCACTAGTCCAGCAGCCGACAGGCTTCTTTTGTTTAAAGTGGGAAATTTGGTATATAGTCTTATTAGCCTAAAATATTGTCTATATACTGTACATACATTCATGAATCCACTTGCTGACCGGCTGTCAGTATTGAGCAATTGTTTTTACAGGGGTTTCTTATGACCCTACCATCCTATGGCAGGCAAAATTGTCAAAAATGTCAAACCTTCCGTATGCTTTAAGTACGGTTAAAGTAGGGTTTTCATGATTCTGAATCCATTCCAAGCATTAGTTTTGCACAAAAACACTCCTTGGGCTAAAAACATGACAAATGTGATGAGGTCAGCACATGTTATCATGAAAACCCCCTAGTTTGACATGTCACGTGCTACTTAAAGCAAAAGGAAAGTTTGACATTTTTGACATTTTTGCCTTCCATAGGATGTTAATGGTAGCGTCACAAGAAACCTCTATAAAATAATTGCTCAATACTGACAGCCGGTCAGCAAGTGGATTCATGAATGTATGTATATAGACAATATTTTAAGCCAATAAAATACTATATACCAAATTTCCCACCCGTCCACCTCGGCTGCCGGACTATACTGGTGTATAGTGAGAAGCTTGCTCATCCATTGCTATTTAGTACAGTTAAGTTGGCGGAGGCACACACGCATACGTCTCTAGATGTCTCTAGAATTCTACACACGCTTCATATGTTATGCTTGTCCGTTTCACTTTGGTATGAATTTCTCAAGCTGGAAAACATAATTTAACATGTTTGTCACGCATTCTAACCCACCAGCAAATCTATTATGAGGAGAATATTATAGGACCTTTCCAAAATAAAAGGATTTAGTTAGTGAACCAGATAGATTGCACAGCTATTGGTTCTGTTTGGCTCATCACTAAACCATTTTCTTAACAACTTAAACCTTATATACTGTGTTAACCGCTATTGCTATTCTTGCCTATTTTCAACAATTTTAGCAGAATGTTCACTTATGTGTTTTGCTACTACTGTATATGGTTACTTGCGTGTTTAAAACATGGAGTATGGACACGGATGGACAGTCCAGTGGACTTTCAGCCGGATTTTGCCTTTCATAGTCCAGTGTAATCAAAGCATAGTCATCGCTTACCAGACCCTTTGTAGGCATTTTCCATGGACAAGTGACAGGTCACATGAGCAGGTATAATAGAATCTTTAGAAATTTGAATGCCAATCTGTACTATAATAATGTCTGTTCTATCTATTTGGAGCGATACAAGTAGAGTGTTAACTTCACAGCAGGAGTGTTGTCACAGCTCCTGTTACTGTCATTAAGCACCTATAGTCAACAACTGTTCCAAGGTCTATTTCCACTACTATTGACGTTGTCTATAAGTGTAACATTCCTGTATCCTTATAAGACCAGGGGTGCTTTCCCCCTGCTGGGGCCCGAGCCTTGGCCAGGAGGCAAAGGCTAAGATGCTGTTAATATTATTGTCAAAACTTCACCCTGTTTGGTTATTAATATTTTCACAGTAGTACACATGGATGCACTGCTGCGCAGACCTTCTATAGCCTAGGCGGACATAATGATCAGGGTCCTCTATATATCATAATAGTTGGATTTTACTGTGTAAACATGCGTGGTGGCTGAACGGATTGCGGAGCGTTCTTGATACCGGAAGGTCGCCAGTTCGAATCAGCAGTCCGACCGCTGAAGTGCCCTTGAGCAAGGCATTGAACCACTACCATGAAATGTTCTATGGGCAGGGCCTGGCTGGAAACAAGTTCTTGAGCTTAGCCCAGATACCCTGGGTAAATATAGTAACTTTGCTTTGGTCCCACTCCTAACTCCAGTCTTGGACATCGCCGACTCCCAGTATAGGTTTCATATTTTGTGAACTTGTAGATTGGCTTTTATACACACACACACACACACACACACACACACACACACACACACACACACACACACACACACACACATGACACGCAGTACAATATATATAGGGCTTAGTGCTCATGAAATGTCCCTCTTCTTGTTTTGTTTCATTCTTTGTTACAAATCGAACCCTGGAGGCAGCTGTAGAGGAAATAGGAGAGACAATAAATAAGTGATTGGTGAAATGTAACATAAGTAAGATTGAATTTATAGACCTTCTGTTTTTAATTACTTCCTGTCTTTAACCCCCCCTCCCCCCACCGAGAAAATAACAACATGATTCTGCAATGGAATTAGTTTACTCAATGTCAGTTGCTGTTCTCCTTATGCTGCAACCCCCCACCCCTCTCTCTCTCTCTCTCTCTCTCTCTCTCTGTCCTTTAAAGGTCTTTGTAGTGTTGTCTCCAGTGTGGCAGTGTTGTGTTGGAGGTAGTGGTACATGTGGTTCCATCTGGGAAAGCTCAACATGAAGGCAGAGCAGACGGATGGTTTGAGGGGGAGAGGGTGTGTGTGTGTGTGTGGTAAAACTTGGGAAGGGGGTGCTGTATGTTTCCATAATTCAGCGCTCTCTCTCTCTCTCTCTCTCTCTCTCTCTCTCTCTCTCTCTCTCTCTCTCTCTCTCTCTCTCTCTCTCTCTCTCACAAAAACGACTTGTCTATGTGGGTGGGTTGGGGAGAGCACTGCACAAAGATGATAATTTTGTGAAAGACGGGAGAGGGGAAGATGATTACAGAGAAGCAGCTTATCTAAGAGCTTTTGTACAAACACAAACACACACACACACACACACACACACACACACACACACACACACACACACACACACACACACACACACACACATAATGTGAATTCATGACTATAATTGTTTTTCGTCACAGTTAAGGCACTATGCTTCCAATTCACTTTCCCACTCTACTGTATAATTGTGTACCCAGTTCAGTTCAGTTCAACTCCGCATTCTTTATACCGTAGGCATGATATGAAGGTTCAGAATGTCTGTCATTATCTCTGATAATTTACCGCACTGTAAAATCCGTAGGATGAAATGGACACTCAGGACTTTACTGTAGTGTGCGTATAGGTTGTTTGAGTTTCATATCTCTGGGGGACTCGGAGTGTAAATCATTGATGATGATGAAGGACTTTAATTTACTGCGGCAGCATGTCTCTGGGGTGCGTGCTGCTCTGGCACCAGCCATTACACTATTACTCCTCTTTGTTGAAATCACTGCTGTGTCTGCCTCTGGATCTGGATGTCTTGCCCCACTGCTCTGTCTCCAACTAACTACCCGTTTGTTTGTCCTGCTCTTGTTTGTGTCTCTGTATCCAGCTCACTATCTATCCTCCTGTCTGTCTGTCTGTCTGTGACCTGTCTCTCTCTCTCTCACCAAAGAGTCTCTCTTTCCGATTCTCTCCCTCTCTACTACTCCCCCCCCCCCCCCCCCCCCCCCCCCGTCTCACTGTAACATTTTTCATGTTTTACAGATTCCTGAAAAGGGAAATATTTTGCAACCTCAGTAACTCTTCATTCATGAGACAGATGGCTATAAACCTTGAAAGAACCTTCAACAGGCCCATTCAGCTTCATCAGGCGTAACGCTACGTACATATTCTCATGTCTCTCACTGTATTTGACCGATTCACAAGAAACCTCCCTTCCATTGTGTGGTATTTGAATTCATTTGAAAATAATTGGCAAACATTTTATGTTATTTTATGTGGGCCTATGTATGTACATCCCGTCACAAGTAGACTCTCATATTGTTATAGTAGGGGTAAATGGTGCATTTATATAGCGCCTTTATAGGTGCTTTTACATAGATTGTGCATCAATTCACGCACACATTCATCCACCTCGCAGGTACCATCCGGCCACTCTACCCCTGAGCCACCGCCGCCGGGTGTAACTCATGACCAGCTCATGACCTCAGCTGCCTGACTCGGTGACAAAACATTTATCTGCATATTGATAACCATGACACGATGATTGTCCACTACTGTATCAGAGGAGCTGCAATATGATATGAGATGTATGCTTGTTCCTGATGTGCTTAGCTTCGTTTTTCATAATCTGCTAGGGACGTCATAGATCCACTGTCCTTACAGTATATATTTGTCTGTGTGTAATAAACGTCAGAAGATATGTGTAATACATCGCTGTGTTGGCATCTGTTCTCCACCCCTTCGACTCGACTGATCCTCACTCCATTTTAGATTGAGACTTCTAGAGGCCTTATAGATGGTCGCCCAAAGATCACAACAGTAACGATACACTATACACACACTATCGATTTTAATCGAAGTATATCGATATGTAAATAGCCTAGCAACATATCTTATATCATTTCACTTTGTATCATATCGTTTTGCAATGCAAATAATCGGTATCAAATCGTTTTGCAGTGCAAATAAGCGATTGTAAGAGGGGTTTAATTACTTTTCCATTCAATATCACTAAACTGGATCTATCGATATGTGTGTATTCTCTGTTTATGTCAAGTTGCGGGTTTGACCATATGTGTTCAAGATATAGTGCCCCAGAAAAGACCCAGCCACAACAACTCTGCTAATCGTGCTTAGTTCTATTGGTACAGTAGGTTGTGTGTTTTGCCAAGTGGGAGAATCACTACACATCAAATCGAATTTATTCAAGGAATATATTTCTTAGTTACACCATTTGACCGAAGGACAATGCCTTCCCAATGTTTCCTGTAGCCACTTTACAGGACAATTTGCTATACTAAACACCACATTGTGATTTGTGCGGCTTTGTTCAAAATCTTCATGCGCAATAACTTGCTACTGACAGCTAAAGATTGGACAGGAAGGCCAAAGCCATTATTACTGTCTTGTTAATTTGTCTGAGTTTGCTTGTGCGCTCGTGCGCTCCATCAGTGACTTTGTGTACTGCTATCTTCTTTTTTGGTTCTCCTTCTTACCATCCTCTATCTTCCTTCCTTCCTTTTTTTGCATCCTTCTCTCTCTTTGACTCTCAAATATCCTCTGCAATCTATTGCAATCTAATTACTTCAGTCTACTGCGATCAGTGTCCGCGTCAGGAGACTGGATGCTGGACAGACTGACTGACTGATCAAAGCACTTGTTCATTAAGCTTAAATTGTAATAGGCTGCTCTCTCTTTGTCTCTGCTCTGAGCTCTGTCCCTGTTAAGCCTGAACACGGCACGTTGTGAGCTTGTAGATCTTGTATTTTACTATTTTCGGCACGTGACACCATCATTAGACGAAGCGTGAATTAAGCATCTATTCAGTATCCCTGTGTCTGTGCCTTTGCTCTGAGCTTTGTCCTAGTTTCTCTGAATGTCTCTGCACCCACTCCCTAGAAGAGATGGAGAAAGTCTCCCGTGTGTATTCTGAGGAAGGGGAGATGAAAGATTGATTTTGTATTATTTCCTTTCACTCACACACGCACACACACGCACACACACATAACAAGAGTGATTGGTCATACTGTCAGGGGTCCAAGGAACATTATGTTTCGCTACTTCTTGATAACTTCTTTCATTACCTCCACACTGCGTGTCCACACGCATGCGTGTGTGCGCGCGCGTGTGTGTATGTGCGTGCGCGCCCACCCACCCTCTTTTAAGTGTCCTGTCATCTCTCTCTGTGTTTTTATTTCTCTCCCTCCTACAGTCTCTCAACATGGTTCCCTTCACCCCTACACTCACTCAGCATGACTCAATTGATCGCCACACCTCAGCCCCCTTGTTTTCCACACGTTCTTGTCTTTCAACCCCCTCCTCCTCCACAAGTCTCTTAACCTTGACTCAAAATTTCACTGTATTTTCATGATATCTGTCTTTCCTGACCTCTCTCTCTCTCCACACTCCCTCTCCAACTCATGCTGTTGATAATTGCACAGAGATTTTTTTTCCTTGCCTCTTTTCCTCTCTTTTAGTGGTGGAAAGTACATTTACTCACATTTATATTATTGAACAATATTAAAAGGACTGGGAGCAATAATTAAAACTTCAGAAAAACGTAAAAATGCAGGATTACATATACAACAGGTAGCCTAAACATGCGTGTGCATACATATAATATAACACTTAAACTCATATGCACATAATATAAAACACTAAACTAAATATAAACTGTAATGTAGTAGTATGTGATTGATGCCAAAAGGTGACACGAATAGTCTGCTCTTTAAAGGGTCAAATTGAGGATTTTTCTTTTTGCTTTGGCACTATTACTACTTTTACTTCAGTAAACCGATCAGAGTACTTCTTCCACGCTTTCTCCCTCTCTTTCTCTGTCTTTATTTCCTGCCAGGCCTCTGGACTCCCCAAACACCCTCCTCTTCTCTCTCTCTGCCCGTATACCACTCTAACCACTATTCCCAAGATGATGACGACCACAATGAAAACACACACCGCCCTCAGTAGGGGAAGAGGCGCAGGAGCCCAGGGGAGACATGGATGGATGGAGAGGTTGAAATGGACAAAAACATCCTCCTGTTGAAGGACACAAATGTATAGCTGCACAAAGACACACCCGTGGGCGTGGACGACACACAGTGTGATCGTCCTACGGTATGTAGAATGGCTTTCACACAAGTGTGATCGTCCTACGGTATGTAGAATGGCTTTCATATATGTACATTCTTGTGAGTTTGCACTTTGCAGATCTGCTATTTCGCTTGAATATTTGCTTATTATGCCATACCCAGACAGACACTGGTTAAAGGACCACTTCACCACTTTTCAACTTCTCTTCCTATAATTGGTCCTAACTAATGTTCATGATAAAATACCACAATTTTTTCCTACTCAGTCTGTGTCTCATAGGAAGGCTGTGGGCAGTTCAGAAACCCGTCCACCAGTGACATCATCGATGGTGAATCCAAGCTAATAGAAACGGCAGGCTTTATTTTCCTGAAAAGTTGCAATGCAAAAGTTGAAGCCATCGTTCTCACGACAATAAAAATCTAAATATATTTTAAAACAAATCTTGTTTAAAAAGAATCTGCCTAATGATGATGTCACTGGTGGACGGGTGTCTGCCCAAAGCCCTCCTATGAGACACAGACTGAGTAGAAAAAAATGGTGGTGTTTTATCATGAACATTAGTGAGGACCGATTATATGAAGAGATGTTGAAAAGTGGTGAAGTGGTCCTTTAACTACTTGAACCATTGAACTACGTTTTTCTCTCTACAGCACAACTCTTTACTGAAAACAGACAATTTACATTCTGCAAGATCAATAGGCGTCACATTGCTAGTAGATGTGATTGTTTACAGAATAATTACCGTACCTACCTATAATGACATTCCCAGATTAGGGACAATACTATTGTAATAAATAATTATGTTTGTAAGTGTGTCATAACAGTTACTTGAACCCTATTGTCACAATAGGGTTCAAGTACTGAATTGTTGTGAACTGTTATGACACACTTACAAACATAATTACGGTGGCAATGATGTGGGCCACTACAGCAGGACACTTGGAGATAAATATTGAGTGTAACGATCATCATTTATAGGCCTACGCATCACTAAGATGGCTGTGTTTAGATGTGTGTATACATGTACAGCCTTATGAGCCAGCATGACATAAGTCATGACAGATGTAATGGGATCAGACGGTCTGCTTGTTGAGTAGTTGAATGCTCTATAATGCTGTATTTGGTTCATGGTGAACTGGAACAGCTCTCCTCTCCCTCACTATTACTTTGTTGCTCTCTTTCTCCCTGTTACTTTGTTAGTTCAGGTCTTGGTATGCCTTCTGTCTGGGTCCTTCATGCAATGTTTTTTTTCTTTTTTTTTTTTTTTTACAGCGTGGCGCCTAAGGGGGCGATCCATCTAAAAAAGCATGTGTGTGTACTGTGTAGTCTGTTCTACTGTCATACCTCGGCCCGGCACCTGGCTTTAAGTGAGTGGATATGTGTGCTTTTTTGTACTTTTCTGTACTGTGTAGTGTCCCTTCACCCTCCTCCTTGTGTCCGCCTGAGACTGATGTCATCAATATAACATCAGCAGCCTGACATCAGAGATCTGCGTAGTAGCCACACACGTTATTATACCAAGACTTGTTAAATAGAATAAAATAAAATAAATCACACCCATGTGAAGTAAGGGGTGCTCTTATCTTATCATCGTACAATCATGACGTAAAATAGACACTATAAAATAGACACTATATGACGTAAAATTCTCCATTAATTGTCAATGGCAATTTAATGTTTGTGTAGGACGACAATCTACACTAATAGCTGAATATAGGAGGAGCTAGCGCCCCCCAAAAATGTATGTAATCTATTCTATAGAACTAGACCTGTTTTTAGTAGCCAATTATTTTTACCCCTTTGTCTTCCCGATTTAGTCATTATGCCAATTCATTCTTTCCCACACACTTCTGTGTTGTCACTGCTGTTGTATCCCACCGGCACAGCTGCCAGTGAGCCTAAGTGTGGAGCCCCCAGCGGGAGGACCCAGGGCCTCCCTCATACTCCTCCTGCCCAAGACTTCCTGTGGTGCTACCCTAGCCTGTTGGAATACGTGAAGTGAGTGAGCCAGGGTGCCGCCTGGCTTCCCTCCCCCGAACACAGCCTAATTGTGTTCGACAAAGTCGGATGCACAGCGGTGGATTTGAACCCCTAGACTGGGCATGTACTTTACCACTGCTCCACCTATTTTTGGTTAAAAAAACCCAATAATAGATCATTTAAAAACACCAAAATGCACTTCAGAATGTGAGTTTCCATACATAGTTCATGGTGTACAGTGAGTGGCCTATCCTATTAATGAATGAAATATGGAATATTCCAAAATGTTCACAACTGTCTTATTACCAAATATTTGTGTTGGCTTCAGGTTAATCTATTTATATGGTGTATGAATAAATATTGTGGCGAGCCACAGATCAGATTTGAGTCATAAACACATGTCATGGTGTTGTTGGCTCTTCTGTGATCAGCTCATCAGATGTGTATAACAGTTTTCTCAAGCAAAGCAGAGACTTCACAAATATAACATGGCCAATGTCCATAACTTAATTAGCATTCCATGCCAGATCAGCTGGATTGTCCCATCTGGTCTATAGCAAAACTGAATTCATTGCAATAAAATGGTTGAATGAACGATTGTTCGCCCAGTCGATTAATCGATGACACCCAAAAACTCATGTCGCTCTTTTTAACCTTTATATTATATGCGGTTAAAGGTTTTCCTGAATATGTTTGAATCCCCATCATTATGGACCTGTCACCTCACCTGTGTAATATTCCTATACTCTGCCACTCACCTTGACGGTATAATCAGTCAACTGCAGTAATTGAGCTCTGGACTTATTAGTTTCTAGCCCAAAAACCCGTTGACAACAACAGCTGATGGTGCATGGGAGAGAGGAGCTGCAGTCACTCCTCTCTCGCCCCACTAACAATGATTTATTATACAGGATTACAGATCATTATACAATAATTTACAACCTCCGTCTACCTCCCAGAGCATAAAGTAACTGACTTGCATATTTAATGCGATGTATTGCAGGGGAAACATCGCATATTTTAGGGTGCATGCAGACAGTAGAACCTAGTTTATGAGTCACACTGGGAATACACATTATCTGGAGAGGCTGAGCCATGGCAAGCAAAGAGACGATCCAGAGGAAAGAGTGAGAGCAGCTGCTGAAACAATTGGCAGTGAAATAGACAGAGTAGCTGCTGTCAGCAGACTCTTTCAGAGCCTTCAAATTATGGCGCTTTGAAAATAATTCTTAATTTTATATATGTCATAACAAATCCTTTTTTTTTTAAATGTATCTTAAATCGACTACCGGTAAATCAATTAGTCAGATTATTCCCTCAAGAAAAGCAGCTGTTGTCCACCATTGTGTATGTGAGAAAGATATATATAGCGCTCCTTTGGCTAGTTTAGACTACATACAGTATAGTAGTTTTTGTATGTCAAACACTACTGCAATTAACTGGGAGCTAGCTCACTAAAACATTCTGGCTTGCTTGCACAAGCTTACACTAGCATGCATGTGCTTGTTTGGCAAGGCAACTACCAAATACCAATCAGCATTGGTAAATATGCAATATTTTTGTTTTCAGATTCATCATTTATACTACCATTACATAATGCAGCCATACACTGATGAATTATACATTTTCCCTCTTCATTGGGTTGATCAAATTCTCCAATTATACTCAACAAGATGCAGTTCTGCATCATGATACTTACCATGATACCGACATGTTGATTGAATTGAAGTTGAGAAAAGTAGAAAAGATTTTCACATTTTCCATTGTTTTTCTTTAGAAAATGACACATTGACAATTGTTCCTTCTCTCTACAAACTGAAACTAATCATTCAGAATCGGCATGGTTCATAGCAGGTCTTTTTCCTCAATGTCCTCCATCACTTTCTCCATTTCCTCTCACTGATGGAGAACCTCCATTTTCTCGTTTTCCTTTCGCTGAAACTTGATCAGTTTGGTACAGAGAATCTGTTCATCCCCAGTGTTGGGGAGTAACAAGTTACTAGTAATATATTACTGTAATATTATTACTTTACCCACTAACGAGTAGTGTAAGGTATTACTCTGCCAAAACAGTAATATTATATAATATTACTTTGTAAAAAAATAGCACATACATAGTAAATATTACTCAGGATTTGTTGGCTACCGTTTCATTTAAAATGTCAAGTGAGATTGCTGCTTTATTTGATTTGAGTGGTCTATTTTGGGTCAAACTTAGGAGATGAGCTGAGCGTAGGGTAACATCCAGTATGTTTATTTTTTTTATGGGCAAGGCAAAGTTTAGCCCTGTGATTAAACATAGCATTTGGCTTGGGTGTAGCATTTCTCGGAGATTAACGTTTGTTATGGCTTTATCAGCGGCTTTTAGAACTGTCATTGCAGTTTACAACCTCATAAAATACCACTTATGTCCAAAAGGCAGCCTCCAACATTGATACATTAAGGTTGGGGCTAATTTACAGAGGGCGGAGAGAGCATTTGTGTTTGTGAGAGCATTTGTGTTTGAGGAGTCCAGAAGTCTGACAGGAACAGAGAGACGGAAAGAGAAGCTTCTTCTGAGGTCTTCAGTGTTCTAAACATATGTGGTCCATCATGGATGCTATGTGAAAATATTCAAAATAATATTACATTTGTAGAATGAAAAAAGCATGAAACTTGGGTCAGGGGTCATCAACATGCTGGCTTGTGATGGACATTTTCCTCAAACAATATTCTTTGCCACAGACATACAAAATGAGTGGTCAATAATATTTCCAATATGTTTACTAGTCCAGTAGACACGATGGAGAACACGGCTGTGTTTTTAAAGAGGGAGAGTGGTTAGACGGTAGACCTCAACCCTTCTACTTTATTTAATAGTGGAAAGCTGAGATGGAAGGTGTAAATGTCAAGTGTATTATTGTTATTATTTCCAATTACCAAATTCCAGCTCTCATTGGCATGGAAGACTTTTTGTTTTTCCTCTGCAGTGACATTTCTGGGTGTACTGGCACCCTAACGCGAGACATAGCCAAAGCATTTTCGGGGGTCCCCAGCCAAAAACGTTGAGAACCCCTGCCCTAGACCAGTGGTTCTCAAGGTGGGGTCTGGGGACCCCCAGGGGTCCTTGAGGGGGGTCCATCGCACAGTGTGAGATGTCTGCATGGGGCAGCAAATCTGGTGATTCCAAAGATCCCCAATGAATCTTCGTGACTTTCAGGGGTCGCTGATGACTCCTTTGATCCACATGGTGAGCTTGGTGATGCGTGTGTACACGCCATAGTAGTCTGGACGCCCACAGCCCTTCCCCCAACTCACCACCCCTGCCAGGAACCAGCGACCTGAGGATGCTTGACACACCAGGGGGCCCCCAGAGTCCCCCTGTGAGGCAGAAAGAGGCAGAGAGCAAGGCACAGAATCATTAATCACTGAATATTACATTGAAATGATGGCCTCCCCTGGTCATTCCATTGCTCATACTCACTTCTCTCAAAGAGAAAGATTCCCAGGCAGAGTAGCCTACACATAGTAAAATCTGAATTATATTAGCAACTTAGAAGGAGCAAAATACATCCGCAGCGCTTCCAAACACGGACCAAGCTGCCCGAGGCAGAGGAACAGAGACGCAGGCCAACGAGGGCGCATCGCATCTGCAGTCCTGATGAGCTGGTTTCTACCTAAAGGTATATTTTTGTGTGGGAATGTCAAAGCTGTTACATTTGTTTGTAAGCGGATGTTAGAATAGGAGTGAGGGCATCATAAATCAGTTAGGCTCTGTGCAATACTGTACTCCCAGGTGTCCAGAAGGTATATGTTCCAGTTAATTTCCCCATGGCTCATTTGATTGACTAAGAAGCAGATTTGAACTGGAAGTGAAGGTGTCATGTGTTTTTCTGGTTTAAACCTGCTGCCGAGCCAATCACCGATATAGGAAAACGAACCGAAACGGGAAATGGATATGCCACTGACCTTCTGGAAACCATAGGCCTGTACAGAGCCTATTCTCGATTCATATTATCGTCAGACAGACCCTATAGACATGCTAAAAAGATCTATACATGATGGTTCCTCGCTCACACCTGGCAGGCGTCCTTCTCTCCACTGCGGTATCCAGCGCAAAGCATTCTGGGAGTGACCAGGTGGCCATAGGTGCGGACACAGTCCTCCTCACTGACCAGGCGTACATCCACCTTCTGGAGAACGTTGCTACTACCGCCTATGAAGGTAAAACAAGAATGACACGTGATTAAATGATAAGTGAGATAAGCCCCTCACTTCACACAGGTGTGATTTTTTTTTTACCCACTACTACAATTATTAGTTTCGATTATTAGTTTAGATGGAAGGAGCAAAATACGGACAGCTGGTTGCTACAGTATCTAAAGGTTTATCTTTGTGTGGGAATGTCAAAGCTGTTCCATTTGTTTGTAAGCGGATGCTGGAATAGGAGTGAGGGCATCATAAATCAGTCCCAGGTCTCCAGAAGGTTGTGTTCCAGTTCATTTTCCCATGGCTCATTTCTTTCTTTTTTTATACGCAGACAGACAACAAAACACAAACACCAAGAACAAAACAAAATTCCCCTAGAAGCCCAACCACAGAACAAACGGCTTCAGCAAAAGAATAATCTTCTGTACCACACCAGTGAAGTATATTGCGGGTCAGAGCGAGTTTGGAAACACCATCAGACCCCCCCCCCCCCAACATATTAAGATGATAATGCCCCCATTTAAACATTTCCAACTTATCCAGCAACTTATAATATGACAGTCGATCTAAAGCAGCCAAGTGGTCAAGTGAGATGACCTGCACAGGTGTGGCTTTCCATTCCGTAACCAAGAGCCTCCTCTCCCTAACATAAGAGCAGTTTGAATCCAATCAGCTAAAGGGGGATATACACCACTCAAACTCACCCAAATTAAACAGACTATAGGGCAAAATATAATCATATGACTATTTTGCCCCTTGTCTGTTTGGGTGGGTGGTGGCTATTTTCACAATTAATTACCCCCCCACCAAAAAAAAGAAAATAAATCACGTGGGGGTCCCGACCACCAGGTTTAGAACCACTCTCAGTCCACCATGCCAAATTTTGTGCCAACATTGTGCCAACATTGTGCCAACATTGGCACAAAGGAGGGTGATCACTGGTGCGAGAGAGACGAGTTTTGGTTTAAAATAAACTACGGTATTCAAAATGATTTAGTCAAATAAATGAAGGGCCTCACATTTGTATGTAAATTACATCCTGCACATATTCTACATTCATTAAAACTCTGAACTCTGACTGCATGGGGAGATAGGTGGGTTATTGCTCTGAGTCTAATGATCATTATAACAATGTGAAAGAATATATTTAAAAAGAAGGGAAAAGGTTATATCCGTGGACAATCAAAATATGTTGGATTTTTTTTAATGGCGGTGTCATTAAAATGACTTACACTGACTATTCTAGAAAATAAAAAGATGGCACTTCATTTCAAAAAGGTTCCCAAACCTTTCAGCCTGTGACCCAAAACAGAAATTAGATATTCGCACGGGACCCAAACTAGTGAAAATAGCAGATGTACAAGCTCACAACGTGTGAGCTCGTTGTGAGCTTGTAGATTGGCTATGTTCACTATTTGTTCTAATTTATGGAATTTCTTAGATTTTTCTTTCATTTCTTCATGACAAAATCATTGGATTTTGTTATTAATTCATGAAAAGTTTAGCTTTTTTGGGAATGTTTTTTGAAAATGTTTTGAAATAATAATAATTAAAAACCAAATAGGAAACAAAAACTAAGAGGACCCATAGCAGAGTGTCTGCGGCGAACCACAAATGTGTTTGGGAAACGGTGCTCTAGAGCAGGGGTTCTCAACCCGTGGGTCGCGACCCCTCGGGGGGTCGCCAAATTATTTTGAGGGGTCCCCAAATTATTATTTTTTTAATCTTTTTTTTAATGAATGGCTGGAAAATGGAAATGAAGAGTTTACATAGTACATGCATAAACTTTCCTTAATGATTATATCTGGTTTCAGTATTCATTTATGATTTGTATTGGGGGTGGGGAGGGGCTGGGGACCCCCGGAAACAGGGGGTCGCGAGCCAAAAACGTTGAGAATCCCTGCTCTAGAGAGTATACCGTCCCTCTTGGGAGTCTCACCTCCTTCCCCCAGCGCCCCCCAGCCGCTCACCCAGCAGGTCAGGCCGGCCTCCAGCTGGTGGGAGGGCGGGGGCAGGCAGACGGGCCGGGCGGGACTGGACGGGGGAGGCGGGGACGCCCGCTCCAGCCTCAGCAGAGCCAGGTCGTAGTCATTGGTGGCCCGGGCGTAGTAGTGGTGCAGGTGGATGCGTCGCACGCGCAGCGGCCCCTCCTCCGCGGGGCCGCGGTGGCTCAGCAGGAGCTTACCCAGGTACGCCGTCCACAGCGAGGGAGAGAACCTGGGGAGAGAGGCGGGGTGTGCAAGGGAGAGAGTTCAGTTGTTCTCAAAGTTGGATGGATGGATGGATGCATATAATAGCAATGTCTTAGAGAGCAGTGGTTTTCAACCCTTTTCGTATCAAGGCCCATTATTTATTTGGCATTTGCGCCACAGACCACCATGATGAGATTCAGCCTCTCACAGACCACCATGATGAGATTCAGCCTCTCACAGACCACCATGATGAGATTCAGCCTCTCACGCTCAAAACTAAAGAATATGTTGTTGTCGTTGGATAAGACTTTGTCCACACATCCATGCTGTATTGATGTGGTACCATTAGGACAGATAACGGGCAAACGTTGATCAAAATAACAATTATTCTACATTGTCTAATTGTGTAGACTTCTTGTAAATCAAGTAATATGGATGTTTTACAATAATTTAACTCTTGAACGTGTTAAATATTAAACCAAATGGACCTGTGGGGGTCCACTTGGTTTCATTTTACACTCTCAAGAGTTAAAGATCTATATAATAAGTGTTCATTTGGTTAACAAACTCTCTATCATCTAGGTGGGGACCACCTGGAACCCCCTCTAGGACTGGTGGTCACTGGTTGAAAACGGCTATATTACCGGTAGATCAAGAAATATTAGATCAATGTGATGTTGTCTCTAATCATCACTCACTGGTCGTCATAGAAACAGTGGGCAGCAGACACCACCCATTGGCTGGAGATCAGCGCTCCGCCACAGATGTGTTGACCTCTGATCTGCAAGCTGACCTGCCATGGCCACTCCCCCTCCGATGCATTCACCCCGCCCACTATACGACTGGAGTACTCCCTCTGACCACATTCTGAACGCACGCACGCACATGAAATGCATGCGCACGCGCGCACATGCGCACACACACACACACACACACACACACACACACACACACACACACACACACACACACACACACACACACATCACACTCTTATCACACTCTTATCACACTCTTATGCTCACAAACTATGACAATGACAGCTGACAGGAGTTCGCTATGAACAGTCCAACAATAAATTGTTAGTTCTATGGTTTGTTTGTGTGTGTGCGTGCGTGCGTGCGTGCATGAATGCATGCATGCGTGTTCTCACCACAGTGTAGTTCGTCGGAGTCATCAGGACAGTCGGTAGTGAAGTCACACTCTGGATTAGGTTTCTTCAGACATGTTCCATCAGCACACATATAGGTCATCATATCTGTACACTGCACTCCTGAGCACATCAATACACACATAGGTCATCATATCTGTACACATGCACTCCTGAACACATCAATACACACACATAGATCATATCTGTACACTGCACTCCTGAACACATCAATACACACATATAGGTCATATCTGTACACTGCACTCCTGAACACATCAATACACAACGTATAGAAATGTACAGAAACATGCAGGAACAAGTACCAAACCCATGTAGTCTGGCTCCAGCACTTTGTAAGTAGAAAACATGTTACAATTAAACATAAAGGTTAAGGATACATGCGTGCGTGCGTGCACACCACCTTTCCCTGTATTAGACCATGCACCTTCAGAGACCGACCTCTTCCAAGTGGGACCGGAGGAGGACCAGCGCGTGGCGACACTGAGCTGGACATTATGACGACGATACGCAGAAGAAGAGCGTTACCTTGGGTGCAGTTCTCCTCGTCCATGGCTTCAGGGCAGTCTGGGTGACGGTCACACACCTTGAAGTAATCCACACACTGCCCGTTCTCAGGACACTGGTACTGGGCCGCACACACTGACATATGCATGCATACGCACACACACACACACACACACACACACACACACACACACACACACACACACACACACACACACACACACACACACACACACACACACACAGAGTAACACGTGTATGCACACAGAGTAACAAACTGATACAGACTGTCTTGGCAATAGCATCAAATTGATTCCCTGCCAATATAAAGACGATAAAAAAAGCAGGAGCAAGTTGTTTTTTAATTTCAATTGTTTTGAATTCATCCTACCCCAATGTGAAACATATAGTGACAAAGCAGATATAAGATGGTAAGGCGGTAGAGACTCACCACAGTTGTCCTCATCAAGACCATTAGGACAGTCCTTGATGCCGTCACAGGCAGGGACACATAGGCCATTCAGAGTGCACAGGAACTGACCCGGACAAGCTACATTAAGGCACATGCACGCACGCACACACACACACACACACACACACACACACACACACACACACACACACACACACACACACACACACACACACACACACACACACACGCATAACATTTTAATATAAATTATATAAATTAATATAGAGGATTTTATTTTATTTTAGTTTGCATCTATATATCCGTCCATCCTCCACAACCTATGAGTATATTAACCATATTCACAGTCATACAGTGCACATTTTGCTTTTACCATATCAATTTTACCTCATCATCACAGGGTGGAAAAGCCCATGACATGAGAGCAAATAAAACTGCTGCCATGTGAATAATTATGGTCAATTACCCGTGTTGTGCACTTACGATCTGATAGGTTGAAGAGGCTGTAGTGCAGCTGAAGGCCTGGCCCTGTGAGGGACACCTCTGATGTCATGACAACTGTGGTTTTGGTGGAGAGGAGGGACAGGCGTTCACGGTACGGCTGCAGGCCCCTGGCGCCACAGAATCTGACATAATGGCAAAGACACAGAATTCAGAAATACATGGACAAATAATACTCAACACTGGGGTCACTTACATTCTACACAGAATAGACACCCGTCATCATTTAGAAACCCCCAGGTTTCCCCTCGAAAGATCCTTTCTTTAGGACATCATTGAGTCTAGCTCTCCCAGGTCTCAAGATGTTTTGTGGAAATAACCTTGAGCAAGGCACTGTTTGTGTTTGGCTTACTCCATCAGCACATTAGCAATGGTCAACAGAGAAACGGTGAAAGAGTACAGCTGTATGGGGCAGTGAATTATTGTTAGGATCTGTTGTTGGGCGAAACAACTACAATTCTAAGTATTAATGCATCAAAGTATCATGCATCAAAGTCCAAAAGACATGTACGACCTTTTCTGCAAAAGGTGCTTGCTTGCTGCCTGCACTCATCCATACAAATGGAATCTCATTGAATCTCGAATAAATCTAATTTCTCTCACTTTGGTTTGTATCCATTTATTAAACCCTCCTACAGTTTGAGTGCTTTTGGGTGAAGGAAGGACATGGGGATGTGATCATAGGGGGGTGTTATTTTGGCTATTATTTAGCTTGAGCTCTTATGGGGCATTAGTGCCCCCTATTGTCTATAGTATAGTATACCAACTGGCAGAATGATATTTGTGACATTATAGTACAGTATATGCACACAGTATTCTGACAATGTTAAGCACTAATCTCTATATACGTGGCCATGGGGTCTGTACTTGGTGACACAACAAGTAGCGCTGTGAGGTTGTAGATCTGCCATTTCCGCTGAATGTTCTCCCCCAGAATAGGCAAGGGTTAATGTGGTTAAATGTATATTGATGACACTACTGTATAAGTATCTTTGTATTTGTATTTTCGACTGCCAAAACAACTGGATTTACTCAATGTTTTATGGAGCAGGGTGGATTTCCAAAACGTATACATATTGATTGTTCATTTGAATACCAAATTCTAAATTATAGTTGCTGTTTTTCCCCCACCTTTGAATTTCCATTAAATTATTTATTGCCCTGTCTTTAATGTGTCAAAACGACTTTTCTCTAATCCACAGTTATGGTTGGAGGGGATCTAACCCATGAACCATATCTAACCACTAGGTGTTAGCTGTCCACCCTGCGGATCATACCTGCTGTTCTGGATGAGCCACTGTCCCTCGGTACAGGCCTGCTTGGAAGAGGCTCTGCTCAGCTTATAGCCCTCAAACTCCAGAGTCAGGCCAATCCCTGCAATGGGTAGCTGTAGACACACACACACGCACACGCACATACACACACAGTGTGTATGTAATGAATTAATACAATAAATTAAATTAACAGAGATGAATGAATGAATATGTTACAGTGAAGCTCCAGGTGCAGTTGGTGTCAGGAGGGTAGTAGCTGGGATAGAAAGGAGTCCTCAGTCTGCCCTGAACTCCTGGCACTGCCGTGAGCTCTATACCGAAGTTACACTCTGTGTAGATTGAGACAGACATACACAAAGATGCTTGCCCATCATCACTGATTGATTAATTTGTCCATTGACTCTACCCAGGGTCCTACAGACCTATATAGGGTCTTAGGGCCTCAATCTTACCTTGGCTGTCCCAAGCCTGCGCTGAAAGGGAGAAGGGATCTTTGTACTTGTACAGACCCTGTTTCCAAACCACGGTCATCCACTCCCCTGATGACAGGACGCGGACAATGCGCTCATGCCTGCTGCAGCCATACACACTGAGAGAGACATAGAAATATGTACATCTGAGTTTCTCCTCTGAGACCATTTAGGTTTCTTTCTTTTCAAAATCTTTTTTTATTTTCGTTTTATAACAGTATGGGTGTCAAGTCACAGGTTCATAGAAAAAAAATATATATCAGATTTTAGTATCAGTGACTGAGGTAAACAAACGTAGCCTACTGTATGAATCACAGAGATCGTGGGCAGACATAATGAAAAGACTGTTATTGTGCAAAACATGCCCCTTCAAGACAAAAGAAAAACATTTTCTCCCCTTCATGTCCCAATTTAGTAAAGCCAATTCCCAATTCCCCAGCCCATTTAGGTTTCTATACCTGTGATTCGGCCGTATACTATAGTACTTGCATATATATGCTGCAGTCATAATGGTGTGTAGGAGAGCATCTGTTTTAAGCCGTGCTGGCAAACATACATTTCTTTTCTCAAGACAAAATGCAAGGAGTTTTTCTATTTTCTTTTATTTATTTATTTATTTATTAACACAGAAAGAAGCGTGGGGTTAGCTTTTGGAGGTGAAACCAAACCATCTCAAAGGCTTCACAAAAAAACATCTCATCTAAAAAGAGACGAGGAGACAAATTCACACTAAAAAGTACTCACGAAGTGATGAGGTTATTGCCGGAGGGGGAGAGAGAGTCATACACGTCCAGTCTGTCACGGCACTCTGAAAGCAGCCACTCCAGCTGCAGCTCCAGCTGAGATCCAGGGGAGGTCTGGAGGTTCCACAGGCAGGAGGAGGAGTGCTGTGTGTCTGGGTCACGCAGGGCCACAGGGCTGCTGGGTGGCACCTTCTGGTAATGGTAGCAATCTAAAAGAAAGAGAATGTGACCCGGGGTTCATGCATGGTGAGAGGTTTACTGTTATTAATTGGCTATTTGACTGTTATTATCCCAAATGCTAACACTGTCAGTGTTCTTTGGATAACACTCAACGGGAGCTAAAAGTATTATATTGAAACTGTATTTGTTTTATTCAATAATTTAAAATTATGGTAGTTCTGTAAATCACTAGTCAGGGAATATTATCAGTATTTGGGCACATTATTATATATTTGGGTACATTTGAGCACATTTGGGCAAGTGGCTATGGCTGTTTTTAGCCCAAGGAGTTTTTTTCGTGCAAAACTAATGCTTGGAATGGATTCAGAATCATGAAAATCCCCTAGTTTGACACGTCACATGCTACTTAAAGCATAATGAAATGTAGAACCTTTTGCCATATATTGGTTGTGTGGTACCCCAACTTTCAGCAGCTGTCAAAGATTCCCCTAGGGTGGTTGAATAGAGACCAATGTGGGATATGTTAGTAGACACCTTTACAAACACATTGGTGATGAAAATTCTTGGTAAGAAATGTATTCCCAGATTTATTAATATCCTCTGACTAATAACAAAATCACACAAAAAAGAAAGCGAAAGCATGAACAAAGACAAAATAAAACACACTTGTGTTTCATATTGGCATGTTGTGTTTTCATATTCTCTAACCCAGCACCTGCCAAACCAAAGTGTTGCATGCAGATAAAGGGTTGCATGCAGATAAAGGGTTGCATGCTTAAGATAACATAAGATTAGTGTGATATCACCTTGGCGATCCCACAAGAAGAATATTTGTTTTTAGCCACCTCTTCAGGTTAAATTTGATGGTCAAATAGTTGGAGGTCTCTCTTACAGTCTCCCTACAGAAGTAAGAGAGACCTCCAACTATTTGACCTTCAAATTTAACCTGAAGAGGTGGCTAAAAACAAATCAAATCTGTAATCATGAGTAACTATCAGCACTCTTTAGTATTCATCACCGGTGTCATTTTTCACTTCACTTTGCAGTTCTGTCCCCTGTACCATGTTGATCTGTTCCTGTATTGTACAGTATTGTATTGTGTTTTTGTATGGACATAGTGTTGGGTGCTGGCACATATGCACACATGGCATCAACGCATGGTGTTGTCATGTGCTGGCACACTACACACTCTGTCTTTCTTTTATCTGTATTGTATTGTGTTTTTGTATGGACATAGTGTTGGGTGCTGGCACATATGCACACATGGCATCAACGCATGGTGTTGTGTGCTGGCACACTATACACTCTGTCTTTCTTTTATCTGTATTGTATTTTATTGCATTGTATTGTACTGTATGTGTCATTGTATGTTTAGTCCCTGTCAAATAAATAATAAATAAATAAATAAAGACAACAACGAAGACGACGAAGAAGACCTGTGTGTTCTAACTGTTTTTCATATTTTCTCATCCTTACCAGTGACGGACAGGGAAGGAAGGTACAGGACGTATCCACCATAGCTGGCTGACTCTTCCTTCCCGCGCCTGTATCCCCCCAGACCCTGCTGCAGGGTCCTGGTGACCCTTTCCAGGCTGACCCTCCCAACATGGCTGACGGGGATAGACAACACTACCCAGAAGTGTGCCACCACACTCCCCTCCCTGCGGATGCAAAGAAGACACATGCTGTTAAAGAGATCTGCATTCACATTGAATTTACAGTTGCCTTTTGCAGTCACCATATCCTAACACTGGTTTGTAAATGAGTAGGCCTACGTATATGCGCGGGCACTTCCTTCATATTATTGAAGAAGTGTGTGGTATTTTCAAGTTTTTACAACAGATTTACACACCCAAAGGCAAACACAGTGGTAGAGTTGAGATACCGAGACATATCTGAGTCCTTCACTATCCTCTCCACCTGACAGATGGAAAAAGAAAATGTCATACACTGATTTGAGTACAGACAAATGCACCGCACGCACGCACATGCACACACCATTAAATGTGTTGTAGGCCGACATCTCTGGATGTGGATGTAATCCTATCATAGCATATTCAGACTAGTCTTGTGACTTTACAATAGATAGGATCAGATACAGTAAACGGAATAGAATAGATCCATTATATATTTTCCCCAACGTCAAGCTAGATCAGATATTGTTGTTATTATAAGCACAGCACAGACATAATAGCAACAACGTTATATTCTAGCCTAGTCCAGTCCAGTGTAGTTTAGAGACAGTTCAACTGAGCCCTATTAAGCAAGACGAAAAACCCATGCGGTAATACAGATTTCGCCCTCGCTCTGCGCCTTTTCGTATTATGGAAGCCGTGGTGAGCGCTCACTCATATGGAATACCACGTTCCTGCATAATTTAGCATTGGGGGAGTGTCCATATGTTAATTATTTTCGCTTTGCGCTAATTTGCTATTAAGCCCCTTGACCTAAAAACACTCAGCGCATACCGATTCCGCCTGGGTCTGACCACGTCTTAAAAGCAAAAAGCACTGTTTGATTTGACACTTGAGCGGCTCTGGAATGCTGCTGGAGTGTTGCCATGTCTGTTTGCTGTTTATTTTATAAGCGGCTTCTTTTTCTGCAAAGTTGCTTGTAAATATTGGTAGTTGTGGTTGCTTTTCTTGTTTCTAAAGTGCTTATTTGGGCTTTTCTCCTAATGTTGTTTAAACCAGTGATCCTCACACAGCGACATTCCCATGTCAAGGACCCCCAGATGAATGCATTTGCCCAACTAAGCCAGTGACCCCCATGACAGATTTGTGTTTTTAAATGTTTCAATAACATTTTTCAAAAATATTCTTATTGTCACTTTTTTTTTGAAAATAGCAGATCTACCAGCTCACAATGCATCACATTCATTCATTAAAACAATGAACTCTGACTGCAGGGGGATATATATTTATAATGATCATTATAACAATGTGCAAGAAAATATGTAAAAAGAAGGAAGAACTTTATATTTGTGGACAATCAAAATATGCTGGAAATTTTAATGTGGTGTCATTAAAAGGAATCTTGATATGGCAGACTCACTATCTAGAAAATAAAAACATGGCACTTCATTTAAAATAGGTTGTAGACCCCTGTTATATGCGATTCTTTTGGGAGTATGTTTATAGACCTATTTACTTGTTTCTATGAGACATGGCAACAGCGAGCTTTCTGGCTTTCTCGTTGAGATTATTAAGGGTCATATATCGCTCATTTCTAAACCTTTTTTAAAAATTAAAACATCTCCATAATCACTGGGAAGTTTGCTTTCATAAGCTGTATCACACCCGACTCAATTCTTCTTCAATAAAATGCTACGAGCGAAGACCATAACATTGGGGCCGCAGCAATACGCATGGCGCACGTAGGGCATTTCAACTCATTCCTTCGTCGTGACTCGAATGAAATAAAATAAAATAAACGTTATTTTACTGGTGTTTTTCAATAGAAACAAATAAAGAGCGTGTGTGCAACAGTCAGTGCATATACGTGCATGCACTATAGGCTATATTTCCTCCTTGTCGGGATGGTGAGCTGAGCTCTTCACAGCCCGTTTGTCTTTCATATTATTCTTATAATATTTGAGAACTCATGGTTCTCTCATTTCTCAGCCGTTTTTTAAAATGTAAAAATCCCCACATTCCTTAGGAATCTTGCTTTCATTCGCTGTATGGTATATGGTTCTATTTTTATCGAATTAAACAATATCAAACGAACTTGTATGTTCGGGGGTTAGACGATTCTGAGAACATTACGCATGGATTGCCAATTTGCCAGCCAATGCTGCGTATCTACTCGCAGTTCCATTCCGATCTGAAAGGTATAGGTAGGTGCCATTTCAAAGGCTTAGTTATTCATTTATGAATCAAATGAACTAGAATAAAGATTTTTACAGCTGTTTTTCATGCTTAGAACAGAAACAAATGAAGTGATGATGTGCGTATATCTCCCTCCCTTAGCATATGGCTGCGCCGCTGTAATGACTTTCCAATGAACACTGCAAGTTACTTAACAAAATAGAGACATAGGCCTACAAGCTATGCACATCATGGCTGTGATAGCTTGTGGATCTGTTCTTTTGAGGCATAAAGGTGACAGCATGCAGTGCAATATGAATAATTAACCCAAATGTGACAAAGTCATGTCATGTCTATGGTGCCAGTCTGCAGAAATGTAATACCACTTGCCGAAAAGGGCGCATCATCAGCTGGTGTCGTAAAGAGAATAGTACGGACATGTTCATTGGGTAAGCCTCAAAACTCCCTTAAACACTCCCATGACTAATTCAAGACCGTTTTGCTCACACCACGGGGTGTCGAAAGCGCTTCTTACCTGGCCCATAATTGTAATATGACATTGCACCCGCCCCCACGTCTTAAAAACTGTAAAATTATATGTAATTAGATTCCACTTGCTTAATAGGGCCCCTGGTGATTTCTACTGCAATGTAAGGGAATCCATCTGAGAGCATAGCCATAGACATGTTTGTGATGCTATAGCTGACCATGTCCTGGACTCCCTTAGCCTCTGTTCTGAACACATCACTGCTGGGAGAGGAGAGACTAGGAGAGAAGTTTCTGTTGATGATAGACACTCGAGCTGTGTACTGTTGTAACACTCGTGACTCCAACACCCAGACCTTGTACTCTGAGAGAGAGAGAGAGAGAGAGAGAGAGAGGAGAGAACCCGGAGTTGAATAAGATACGTTTAGCAGAATCGAATGGTTTTTGTAGCTCATTAAGTAAACACTTGTACGTGACGTGTGCGTGTGTGTGTGTGCGTGCATGTGTTAGAGATCAGAAATGTATTTTGGTGATGGCAAGGCAATGTAATTTCTATTCTGTCGTCACTTATGATGTGATTGAACAGTTATAGTTTCCACCCGCCTAGCTTCATGCATGCAAACCGTGTGTGTGTGTGTGTGTGTGTGTGTGTGTGTGTGTGTGTGTGTGTGTGCGCAGGGTGAGAGAGTGAGAGAATGAGATTGTGTTTAAGAGAAACATTAAGGTGGAGCAGAGACTGCCAAGATATTTGTGGCTCACCCAGGAAGTACCAGGGCAGGGTAGCTCCTCCAGCCAGTATGATGATGATGACAGTGGTGAGGAAGAACCGAAGACACAGACACTTGCAGGGTGGAGTCCTTCTGGTCAAATGGAAGAACAGAAGACACTTGCAGGGTGGAGTCCTTCTGGTCGAGGGGGCCACAGCCTGTGGACAGCTCCCTGACTGAGGGAGCAACTCATGTCAGTTTAAACTGACATGAGTTGCTCCCTCAGTTTTGCTCATTCCCTTCTTTTTAGTCAACTTGACATCAAAACACTTTCAACCTGGTGTCTCCAATGTTTCGGGCATGTCATCATCATAGGTGAAAATAAAAATAGCATAAAAAGCAGAACTACAAACTCAACACGCCTCGATGCTATGTGTTGTCAGCTTGTAGTTACTGTGTTATTTCTAGGTTTTAGTCTGTGGTTCAGTTCTGTCGGGTAAAAAGCCAGATATGGCTCATTTGAAAAGCACAAATACATCAATATACAGTCGGTACAGATTGTATTCTTGTTCCCAACCATTATTTCCCTCATCCTTGAGTAACGTAGTGTCTGAATGAATTGCAGTTATTTTACCATCTAGGTTCAATTAGATGGTTAATGAATAGCAATGCAGTGGGCATTATGTAGTCTATTAAGCAATTTCTTATCCAGATTTACATCTAAAAGTGAAGCCAAACTATGTGACAAAAATGAGTTTGACTCAATTCAGCTTTGTCAGATTGTGTTACATTCGAAACAGTTCATTATGATTTATTGGACTATATCATTAGGTCATGTATCAGCCCGACAATAATACTTTACTAAAACTGCATACTGACCACTTGGTAAAATGGAGCAGGAGTGATCCCTGTGTCACTGGAATGTGACTTTACAGAGTTATGCCCGGTCACCATAACGTCTTCCTTCTGTTGTTACTCCTCAAAAAAACATCTCAATATTGGCTGCATGTCACCAGTGTCCTCAAGTATCTCCATTCAGTGTATGACCAGACAAGTTGGCAACAACCACCTCATAGACACCGAGAGAAAGGATCCTATTTCCAAGTCCACAGGTAAACTAACTTTCACTGATCCCTACAATGCTTTAGCATGAGCCACTGCTCAAGGATAAAGCTAAAATGTAATCATAATATGTTTTGTGTTCTCCATTTGCTACATGATTATATCCTTATGGTTGCATACAGTACGACCTTTGCATCATTGAGGGACAAACAGCAATGCATGTAGCAACAGGTATCGTGACATCACTAGTTAACACCCAGCAACAGGGATGCTCTCTCATGCAGATCTAAACTAAATCTCACAGGAACAATATAAAGCTTGCCTATAATCCCTAATCCCTATGCACCTGTTCTCCACTGGCAACATGAAACCCTCCATGACATGTAAGGGAGTTGTATAAAATGTAGGCGTGGCTACTTTCCAAATTCAGTTGTTAACATGAAAATAGTTCATATAACTCAAAGGATTCTGATTCTGAGGCTGCAACCTATATTATTACATTATCTATCAAATTTATTTTATATTATGTGAGAAGGATATCAACTAAATACTCATATATAAATATATAGATATAGTTTACTATACTTAATTTAGGTTACTATAAGTGCCGTAGATAAAAGACAAAATGGCCTTCATTAAAAGGGTAAATGGGCAACAATATCGCAAGAAGAATAGAGTCTGCAGTCTAATGTTGCAAAAGCTCTGCTGTTTTATTGCCGTCAACGTTTCGATCACTCAGATCTTCATCAGGATTTATTCATAGGAATGGGCATACACCATGCATCGACGCTGTTATATTATACATAGGAATGGGCATACACCATGCATCGACGCTGTTGGCACATGAGGTTACCTGCACAACAATCAACTCATCAATTGACTGGCTTTACATGAATGCAAATAGCAATAAACGCATGGTACAATGGTGGTAATAATGATGATGACAAACTAAGGTGCTATAGTGCAAAACATCCGGTGCCATTTGATATACAGCAGTATACTGTATATACCATACAACTACATTCCAATGTACAACCATAAAACTACATTCTACAAACAAGACAAAAACATTCTTACTGTCGGTAGAGCTATAATACATACTGCATATGCCTGAGGTATGGCACTCTGAACAGTGTGCTCACTTTGAGACATGTCAAAGGGAAACATGTGGATTTATACTTTTACTGTCACTCCAACTACTTGTACTTTGTAGCTTAGTTATAACTATTAACTAACTATACATTTTTTGCATTCAAAATACAAAGGACAAAATGTCTGCGAATAGTAGTAGATTAAGTAAGTAATACACAAGATAAAGCAGAGGGAGGGGATGGGGGTTAGAAATCAATTACTTTTACAGTATGAAAGTCACTTGGTGACAAAATTACCTTATTTATATAATCAGTGGTCTTGAGCCTTGAAATAACAACAGTCAGAACAGCTCTCCTCAAGCATCTCAGAGCAGGAGCCAAGTGTTTACTTTTTACTTTCTTTTTACAGATCAAGTTATGGTTTTAATCAATGAAATGCCCTTGAACAAGGCATCAACCACTACGATGAAATGTGTTCTATGAGCAGGGCCTGGCTGGAAACAAGTTCTTGAGCTTAGCCCAGATACCCTGGGTAAATATAGATTTCATTTCATTTCATTTCATTTCACTTATGATTTCAACTTTCAACTATGTTTAATGGAGCAAAGGAGAGACGGGAAAAATGACCCTGAGTGACTAATAGGCTAACAACATTAGCATTACTATACCTGGAACATATGAAAACCTCAGGCCCCTGAAAGAACAAGTTGGCAAGCATATTACATGGCCACTAGGGTGTGATTGGTTGTCTTCTTTTCTATTTCAATCCTACTAGACCTCTGTACCTCCCTCACTGACATGTAGTCACCACTAGAGGACTCTATTGGCATTGTAGAAGGAAAAGTACGGGACCCTTCTTGCATAAGGCCTGGGAAAGTCCCCATAGGTGAGCTCATGCCCAATTCAAAGAACGCAAATGGTAATTATGTAAAAGATGTCAACAACACATATGATGGGGAAGGACTGGAGAGAGAAGGATCCAGAATGTCTTTGGATCCACCCAGGCCATCTTTACCTCTCAGAGTCACTTGGCTAGCCTGTTCCTCTACTCCAATGGCCATGCCTGCATCGGCAAATACATTTGAAACATGTATTTCTTTGCCCTTCTCTTTTCCCATGGCCTTCCCTTGCAGCTCCTTGCCCTGACCAGCAGATATACTTATGCCATCTCCATCGTCCAGACTGTCCTGGCTGAACTGATCTTCTCCACAACTACAAATGCCTGAGTCTTGGCTCTGGAGGCCACAGAGCTGGTCTTGCAGTTTCTCAACTCGCTCATAGTCTGAAACCTCTATAGTCCCTCCACTACAAATGCCACTGACAGCAACTTCACCACTAGTAAACAAATTTGAAACATGTGTTTCTTTGCTGTTCTTTTGTTCCATACCCCTCCCTTGTATCTCCTTGCTTTGACCATCAGATATAATCACCATATCTCCATCGTGCAGAGTGTTCCCCTGGCTGACCTGCTCTTCTCCACCACAACACATGCCTGAATCTGGGCTCTGAAGCCCACAGCCATGGTCTTGGGGCTTCTCAACTTGCTCTGAATATAACTCCATGGACCACCCACTAATGCTCCCACTGGATAACCATTTTAGATTTCCCTCAGTGAGAGAGAGGAGAGAAGAGATAGGGGGAGGACAGAGGTGAGAGTAGTTGGGATCGCAGAAGCCAGAATTGCTTGACATGGAACTGTTAACACATTGCTCCAGATGTCTCTCTGTGAGAGAGGAATTAAGGGATGGATAGAGGTGACAGTAGTTGGGATCGGAGAAGACATGGAACATGGAACTGTTAACACATTGCTCCAGATGTCTCTCTGTGAGAGAGGAATTAGGGGATGGATAGAGGTGACAGTAGTTGGGATTGGACAAGCAAGAATCGCTTGACATGCACTCGTTGCCACATTGCTTCTTCTCTGGGTCACACAAGGCACACTTATCCACATTGCTGCTGGTGACTTCTATGGGGGAGAAGATGTCCACTTGCTTCAAAAGGGACTGAAAGGATTCGTTGTTAAACAGAGGGTTCGGCCAAGCCTGCATAGAGGAGGAAGGTGAGGAAATGGGCAAACAAGAATAGAAAGTGTCAATTGATTGACTGATATAACTTGTATTAGTCTACGGTACATAAGCAATCCGGTTGTGACTTTGTTTCATACTGTACTGTTATGAGGACATGTTTTTTAAACAAAATTTGATTTTTGTTTGTTTTTTCATTAACATTTGTGTCCCCCTTTCATGTTGGATGGTGCATTGCAAAATGTATGAGTCACTTTTACTATTTTACCAGGAAAGGGTTAGCTAACAAATAGACAGGGTAGACTTGTCTACTCAGTTAGTCCATTAGTCACAGCAAAGTCACAGCAAAAGAACTGCAGCATTTGGACAGTGAATGATTCTAAGTTGTATTCTGTTGACCTTTTTTGTTTTATTTTACTGTATACCAGTCGGTCAGTTTGCTTGCAGTTAAATTAAGTCAGTGATTATACATTTATCTGATATACTGACATTTTACTGGAGGTAAATACGGGTGTCATAGCACTATGATAGCTGCAACAGCAAAAAGATACAGAAATTCCAGAATAGAGTAAAGGGTGAATAAATAAATGATGAATGAATAAACAAAATATATATATAATATTTATTTTCATAGTAAAAAACACCATAAGTTTTAGAATCAACATAACCTTATAGGCTGACCTTTCCATCATGAGGGAAGAATTTAGCTGGATTTGGTAGAGGTGGACCTTCGAACTTCTTCACCGCATAAACCCTGAAACACAGAACGAGAAAATAAACTTACATATTTCAAAGAAAGTAACCATCCAGATGCACACATGATCATAGGTTCTAAATGTAAACCACCATGTCCAAACATTCTCTTTTGTAGAAGAACGAATGATATATTTCAAACTATTCTAAGGTGAATTTCTTTATTGTTTACATAAGCTTGTTATGTTGTCTTACCAATTAATTATTTGTGTCTTGCAGAGGATGATAGCCAGGGACAGGACGACCACAACTCCCAAAATGATACCCATCATAGTGTCCCATCCTGGCACACTGGTCCCAGTCCCATCTAACATGCAGAAGGACACAACAGTGTTAAGGGCCGTTCACTCCTAGCACTATGCTGATTGTTTGTCTTTGTTTTTGTTATGGACTCTGCCATCCACTTGAGTTGGAACCTTTTTTTTTAACTATATTTTTATAGTTATCATAGTTATAGTGCACTGCTTAGTGTGAACAGCCCTGGAGACAGGAGTTACAGTAAGTGTAGTTTATTATTTTCTACGAAAAATCAAGTAAATAATCAGCATGATGTGTCATTGCAGGTTGTCCATATTTGTGGCATGACATCCAAATGACTTTGTCTGCTGTTCTCCTTCCTAGTGTTACATTAGACTTGGCTGAAGTTAATGAAAGGAGAATTATTGTATTGATTGTATTCACATAGTTCATCCTACAATAGTTTTTGTTGTATGCAAAGGTCTCTGTTTGTTAAGGCATTTATATATAATGCCTATGAATATTTGTCTCACTCCCCAGATCCCTGCCACACTTCTTTACACTGCAGGTTGATGAAAGTAATTAGGGATGTCCCGATCGCATTTCTTTGTTCCCGATTCTGATCATTTGATTTTGAGTATCTGCCAATACCGATTTTTCCTGATCCGATATTTATATTTTTATAGAACACTTGTGCCATATGCCCATATCACAATAGTACAATATCCAAAATCACAGACAATATCCAGTCTAATATCATAATATGGATATGATATTGATACTAGGGATGTCCCGATCACAGTTCTTTGCTCCCGATCCGATTCCGATCATTTGAAAATGACGTGATCGGATCGGGACAACCCTAAAAGTAAAAAGGACAATCACAAACTGGTAGGTACCGTAACACACATTGTATTGTGTGCAATTGTGTGATTGTGTTCTTTATGCCTATGTTGATCCTGTAACCATTAAACTGTGACATTACCTGTTGTCTCTATCCTCCATGATGCAGTAGGGCTCCAGTCGCTCCAGGTGGACTTGGCCCAAGAGTCACTGGCCAGGACTCTGACTCGCACCTGGTACGTTTCATCTCGCTCCAGATCCACTTCTGGATCCAGCTCCATGTTGCAATGTAACCCACAACGTGGTCTGTCTTTCTCCAAGGCATCCTGACAAGGGAATTTGCGATTTAGCTTAGCATTTCAATTGTTATAAATGTAAGTATAATTTTTTTTTGCAAAAGTAGCTTTTTCTTACTGTATATCTGACATACCACGCACACACCATGCACGCACGCACGCACGCACGCACGCACGCACGCACGCACGCACGCACACACACACACACACACACACACACACACACACACACACACACACACACACACACACACACACACACACACACACACACACACACACACACACACACACACACACACACACACACACACACACACACACACTCATGCACACGCACAAACCTTCCAGGACTGAGACCTTTGTTTCCACTGGATTTGGAAGCTGTATTCATTTATTCTTTTATTCTTAAGGACTTCCCAGGAAATGGAGGAGTAGTTGATTGAAGGCCTTTGAGGAGGATTCAGCTTTACTGCAAATGCACACACACACACACACACACACACACACACACACACACACACACACACACACACACACACACACACACACACACACACACACACACACACACACACAGAGAGAGAGAGAGAGAATTAACCTGTGTTAAGGTTGCATCGAGTGTGGTTGTACAATATGTGTTATCTATTTTACTTACTGTGTTCAGCAGGCTTGTAGGTGATGCTGATCAAACGATTATTCAGAGGCTCACAGTCTATATTTATGAAGCAGGTTGTGTAACTCACAAAGACCTAAAAGTAAAGTTACACATGCATGATTATATATAGGGTTGGATATAGGGTTGGCAAAAAAATATAGGGTTGGCAAAAAGTGGCACGTCTACTCCTACATAATGATATGATTGCAATTAATAATAAGTAAATGATGACTTGTATGTAAACAAATATTTACTTGTAATAATACTTGTATATTACTAAACTCACATAGTTAAAACTATAGACTAGAGAGCATCTTCTTATAGCTGGTTTGGAGTCATCAAATGGCCTCAGGTCACAGGAGGCTGGGTATTTGGTACCATACACCATCATGGAGACACTGAGAGTACATTTAGTGTCTGTAGCCATGGTTCTCTGGTCAGATGCAGAAGTGATGTTCCACACACATGTGATGTTGTTATTGTAGTCATTGAGGCAGTGAAGACCTGTCAAAGACAAAGAAGATCAGATTAGAGGTCTGTACTCTGTAGTCATGGAGAAATTATTTTAGTTTTTTCTAAATTATAGAATATAGGCAGAATGTATTCCCCTCGGGTGAATGATCTACTGTATCTATATGTCTCCCTTAGAGATAGGGTGAGAAGTTCAGTCACACAAGAGAGACTCAGAGTTGAGTCGCCACTTCTTTGCTTGGAAAGGAGCCAGCTTAGGTGGTTCGGGCATCTGGTTAGGGGCAGACCAAGGCGCAGTTGGAGGAATCACATCGACTCACTGGCCTTGGAACGCCTCGGGATCCAGGAGGAAGTTACTAAATGTTGCTTTGGAGAGTGAAGTCCGGAGCTCTCTGATGGAGCTGTTGCCCCCGCGACCCGACTATTGAAGATTGATGGATGGATGGTGTGTGTGTGTGTGTGTGTGTGTGTGTGTGTGTGTGTGTGTGTATATATATATATATATATATATATATCATACTTACTTCATCTAATGTATGAATGAACCATTGTAAAGCGCTTTGAGCACTTGCGCTATAAAAAGTGTGTGTGTGTGTGTGTGTGTGTGTGTGTGTGTGTGTGTGTGTGTGTGTGTGTGTGTGTGTGTGTGTGTGTGTGTGTGTGTGTGTGTGGGGCACTTACTGTCCTGCAAGCTCCTCTCAGAGTGGTCGGATTGTCCAGTGGAAAGATGAAAGATCACAGTCAGGAGAAACAACAAATGAAGCTTCTTATGAGCCTCCATTGTGGAGCATCATCCAAGTAAGATCTCACACCACATGAATATATTTATCAGGTAGGTTATATTGCTGCAGGATGTAAGGTAGATCAAAGTAAGTGTTTGTGAAGGTCTTCATAAACGGCTACAGTAGGTAGGCTGCTCACTGTATGCTTTCTTTATTTCAAATGATAAGGCAGAGGCGGGTGGAGATGTATAAGTGGTTGACAGAGACGTTTTTTTTCTTTCTTCAGTGCCAGTAATTTATTTCATTATCTCACCTCGTGTGCGATCTTATCTTATCGCACGCACGCACAAAGTACTACCACAGGTGAGAAAGCAGGAAAAAACTGAGTTTCTGACTTTTAAAACATCTCATACCTGCTCTACAAAAAGACCAACTTCTATGCACCAACATTTCCATGCACCAACATGTCATACTTTTCTTTTCTTTTTTTACTTTGCTTAATAGGGCCCCTGGTGATTTCTACTGCAATGTAAGGGAATCCATCTGAGAGCATAGCCATAGACATGTTTGTGATGCTATAGCTGACCATGTCCTGGACTCCCTTAGCCTCTGTTCTGAACACATCACTGCTGGGAGAGGAGAGACTAGGAGAGAAGTTTCTGTTGATGATAGACACTCGAGCTGTGTACTGTTGTAACACTCGTGACTCCAACACCCAGACCTTGTACTCTGAGAGAGAGAGAGAGAGAGAGAGAGAGAGGAGAGAACCCGGAGTTGAATAAGATACGTTTAGCAGAATCGAATGGTTTTTGTAGCTCATTAAGTAAACACTTGTACGTGACGTGTGCGTGTGTGTGTGTGCGTGCATGTGTTAGAGATCAGAAATGTATTTTGGTGATGGCAAGGCAATGTAATTTCTATTCTGTCGTCACTTATGATGTGATTGAACAGTTATAGTTTCCACCCGCCTAGCTTCATGCATGCAAACCGTGTGTGTGTGTGTGTGTGTGTGTGTGTGTGTGTGTGTGTGTGTGTGTGCGCAGGGTGAGAGAGTGAGAGAATGAGATTGTGTTTAAGAGAAACATTAAGGTGGAGCAGAGACTGCCAAGATATTTGTGGCTCACCCAGGAAGTACCAGGGCAGGGTAGCTCCTCCAGCCAGTATGATGATGATGACAGTGGTGAGGAAGAACCGAAGACACAGACACTTGCAGGGTGGAGTCCTTCTGGTCAAATGGAAGAACAGAAGACACTTGCAGGGTGGAGTCCTTCTGGTCGAGGGGGCCACAGCCTGTGGACAGCTCCCTGACTGAGGGAGCAACTCATGTCAGTTTAAACTGACATGAGTTGCTCCCTCAGTTTTGCTCATTCCCTTCTTTTTAGTCAACTTGACATCAAAACACTTTCAACCTGGTGTCTCCAATGTTTCGGGCATGTCATCATCATAGGTGAAAATAAAAATAGCATAAAAAGCAGAACTACAAACTCAACACGCCTCGATGCTATGTGTTGTCAGCTTGTAGTTACTGTGTTATTTCTAGGTTTTAGTCTGTGGTTCAGTTCTGTCGGGTAAAAAGCCAGATATGGCTCATTTGAAAAGCACAAATACATCAATATACAGTCGGTACAGATTGTATTCTTGTTCCCAACCATTATTTCCCTCATCCTTGAGTAACGTAGTGTCTGAATGAATTGCAGTTATTTTACCATCTAGGTTCAATTAGATGGTTAATGAATAGCAATGCAGTGGGCATTATGTAGTCTATTAAGCAATTTCTTATCCAGATTTACATCTAAAAGTGAAGCCAAACTATGTGACAAAAATGAGTTTGACTCAATTCAGCTTTGTCAGATTGTGTTACATTCGAAACAGTTCATTATGATTTATTGGACTATATCATTAGGTCATGTATCAGCCCGACAATAATACTTTACTAAAACTGCATACTGACCACTTGGTAAAATGGAGCAGGAGTGATCCCTGTGTCACTGGAATGTGACTTTACAGAGTTATGCCCGGTCACCATAACGTCTTCCTTCTGTTGTTACTCCTCAAAAAAACATCTCAATATTGGCTGCATGTCACCAGTGTCCTCAAGTATCTCCATTCAGTGTATGACCAGACAAGTTGGCAACAACCACCTCATAGACACCGAGAGAAAGGATCCTATTTCCAAGTCCACAGGTAAACTAACTTTCACTGATCCCTACAATGCTTTAGCATGAGCCACTGCTCAAGGATAAAGCTAAAATGTAATCATAATATGTTTTGTGTTCTCCATTTGCTACATGATTATATCCTTATGGTTGCATACAGTACGACCTTTGCATCATTGAGGGACAAACAGCAATGCATGTAGCAACAGGTATCGTGACATCACTAGTTAACACCCAGCAACAGGGATGCTCTCTCATGCAGATCTAAACTAAATCTCACAGGAACAATATAAAGCTTGCCTATAATCCCTAATCCCTATGCACCTGTTCTCCACTGGCAACATGAAACCCTCCATGACATGTAAGGGAGTTGTATAAAATGTAGGCGTGGCTACTTTCCAAATTCAGTTGTTAACATGAAAATAGTTCATATAACTCAAAGGATTCTGATTCTGAGGCTGCAACCTATATTATTACATTATCTATCAAATTTATTTTATATTATGTGAGAAGGATATCAACTAAATACTCATATATAAATATATAGATATAGTTTACTATACTTAATTTAGGTTACTATAAGTGCCGTAGATAAAAGACAAAATGGCCTTCATTAAAAGGGTAAATGGGCAACAATATCGCAAGAAGAATAGAGTCTGCAGTCTAATGTTGCAAAAGCTCTGCTGTTTTATTGCCGTCAACGTTTCGATCACTCAGATCTTCATCAGGATTTATTCATAGGAATGGGCATACACCATGCATCGACGCTGTTATATTATACATAGGAATGGGCATACACCATGCATCGACGCTGTTGGCACATGAGGTTACCTGCACAACAATCAACTCATCAATTGACTGGCTTTACATGAATGCAAATAGCAATAAACGCATGGTACAATGGTGGTAATAATGATGATGACAAACTAAGGTGCTATAGTGCAAAACATCCGGTGCCATTTGATATACAGCAGTATACTGTATATACCATACAACTACATTCCAATGTACAACCATAAAACTACATTCTACAAACAAGACAAAAACATTCTTACTGTCGGTAGAGCTATAATACATACTGCATATGCCTGAGGTATGGCACTCTGAACAGTGTGCTCACTTTGAGACATGTCAAAGGGAAACATGTGGATTTATACTTTTACTGTCACTCCAACTACTTGTACTTTGTAGCTTAGTTATAACTATTAACTAACTATACATTTTTTGCATTCAAAATACAAAGGACAAAATGTCTGCGAATAGTAGTAGATTAAGTAAGTAATACACAAGATAAAGCAGAGGGAGGGGATGGGGGTTAGAAATCAATTACTTTTACAGTATGAAAGTCACTTGGTGACAAAATTACCTTATTTATATAATCAGTGGTCTTGAGCCTTGAAATAACAACAGTCAGAACAGCTCTCCTCAAGCATCTCAGAGCAGGAGCCAAGTGTTTACTTTTTACTTTCTTTTTACAGATCAAGTTATGGTTTTAATCAATGAAATGCCCTTGAACAAGGCATCAACCACTACGATGAAATGTGTTCTATGAGCAGGGCCTGGCTGGAAACAAGTTCTTGAGCTTAGCCCAGATACCCTGGGTAAATATAGATTTCATTTCATTTCATTTCATTTCACTTATGATTTCAACTTTCAACTATGTTTAATGGAGCAAAGGAGAGACGGGAAAAATGACCCTGAGTGACTAATAGGCTAACAACATTAGCATTACTATACCTGGAACATATGAAAACCTCAGGCCCCTGAAAGAACAAGTTGGCAAGCATATTACATGGCCACTAGGGTGTGATTGGTTGTCTTCTTTTCTATTTCAATCCTACTAGACCTCTGTACCTCCCTCACTGACATGTAGTCACCACTAGAGGACTCTATTGGCATTGTAGAAGGAAAAGTACGGGACCCTTCTTGCATAAGGCCTGGGAAAGTCCCCATAGGTGAGCTCATGCCCAATTCAAAGAACGCAAATGGTAATTATGTAAAAGATGTCAACAACACATATGATGGGGAAGGACTGGAGAGAGAAGGATCCAGAATGTCTTTGGATCCACCCAGGCCATCTTTACCTCTCAGAGTCACTTGGCTAGCCTGTTCCTCTACTCCAATGGCCATGCCTGCATCGGCAAATACATTTGAAACATGTATTTCTTTGCCCTTCTCTTTTCCCATGGCCTTCCCTTGCAGCTCCTTGCCCTGACCAGCAGATATACTTATGCCATCTCCATCGTCCAGACTGTCCTGGCTGAACTGATCTTCTCCACAACTACAAATGCCTGAGTCTTGGCTCTGGAGGCCACAGAGCTGGTCTTGCAGTTTCTCAACTCGCTCATAGTCTGAAACCTCTATAGTCCCTCCACTACAAATGCCACTGACAGCAACTTCACCACTAGTAAACAAATTTGAAACATGTGTTTCTTTGCTGTTCTTTTGTTCCATACCCCTCCCTTGTATCTCCTTGCTTTGACCATCAGATATAATCACCATATCTCCATCGTGCAGAGTGTTCCCCTGGCTGACCTGCTCTTCTCCACCACAACACATGCCTGAATCTGGGCTCTGAAGCCCACAGCCATGGTCTTGGGGCTTCTCAACTTGCTCTGAATATAACTCCATGGACCACCCACTAATGCTCCCACTGGATAACCATTTTAGATTTCCCTCAGTGAGAGAGAGGAGAGAAGAGATAGGGGGAGGACAGAGGTGAGAGTAGTTGGGATCGCAGAAGCCAGAATTGCTTGACATGGAACTGTTAACACATTGCTCCAGATGTCTCTCTGTGAGAGAGGAATTAAGGGATGGATAGAGGTGACAGTAGTTGGGATCGGAGAAGACATGGAACATGGAACTGTTAACACATTGCTCCAGATGTCTCTCTGTGAGAGAGGAATTAGGGGATGGATAGAGGTGACAGTAGTTGGGATTGGACAAGCAAGAATCGCTTGACATGCACTCGTTGCCACATTGCTTCTTCTCTGGGTCACACAAGGCACACTTATCCACATTGCTGCTGGTGACTTCTATGGGGGAGAAGATGTCCACTTGCTTCAAAAGGGACTGAAAGGATTCGTTGTTAAACAGAGGGTTCGGCCAAGCCTGCATAGAGGAGGAAGGTGAGGAAATGGGCAAACAAGAATAGAAAGTGTCAATTGATTGACTGATATAACTTGTATTAGTCTACGGTACATAAGCAATCCGGTTGTGACTTTGTTTCATACTGTACTGTTATGAGGACATGTTTTTTAAACAAAATTTGATTTTTGTTTGTTTTTTCATTAACATTTGTGTCCCCCTTTCATGTTGGATGGTGCATTGCAAAATGTATGAGTCACTTTTACTATTTTACCAGGAAAGGGTTAGCTAACAAATAGACAGGGTAGACTTGTCTACTCAGTTAGTCCATTAGTCACAGCAAAGTCACAGCAAAAGAACTGCAGCATTTGGACAGTGAATGATTCTAAGTTGTATTCTGTTGACCTTTTTTGTTTTATTTTACTGTATACCAGTCGGTCAGTTTGCTTGCAGTTAAATTAAGTCAGTGATTATACATTTATCTGATATACTGACATTTTACTGGAGGTAAATACGGGTGTCATAGCACTATGATAGCTGCAACAGCAAAAAGATACAGAAATTCCAGAATAGAGTAAAGGGTGAATAAATAAATGATGAATGAATAAACAAAATATATATATAATATTTATTTTCATAGTAAAAAACACCATAAGTTTTAGAATCAACATAACCTTATAGGCTGACCTTTCCATCATGAGGGAAGAATTTAGCTGGATTTGGTAGAGGTGGACCTTCGAACTTCTTCACCGCATAAACCCTGAAACACAGAACGAGAAAATAAACTTACATATTTCAAAGAAAGTAACCATCCAGATGCACACATGATCATAGGTTCTAAATGTAAACCACCATGTCCAAACATTCTCTTTTGTAGAAGAACGAATGATATATTTCAAACTATTCTAAGGTGAATTTCTTTATTGTTTACATAAGCTTGTTATGTTGTCTTACCAATTAATTATTTGTGTCTTGCAGAGGATGATAGCCAGGGACAGGACGACCACAACTCCCAAAATGATACCCATCATAGTGTCCCATCCTGGCACACTGGTCCCAGTCCCATCTAACATGCAGAAGGACACAACAGTGTTAAGGGCCGTTCACTCCTAGCACTATGCTGATTGTTTGTCTTTGTTTTTGTTATGGACTCTGCCATCCACTTGAGTTGGAACCTTTTTTTTTAACTATATTTTTATAGTTATCATAGTTATAGTGCACTGCTTAGTGTGAACAGCCCTGGAGACAGGAGTTACAGTAAGTGTAGTTTATTATTTTCTACGAAAAATCAAGTAAATAATCAGCATGATGTGTCATTGCAGGTTGTCCATATTTGTGGCATGACATCCAAATGACTTTGTCTGCTGTTCTCCTTCCTAGTGTTACATTAGACTTGGCTGAAGTTAATGAAAGGAGAATTATTGTATTGATTGTATTCACATAGTTCATCCTACAATAGTTTTTGTTGTATGCAAAGGTCTCTGTTTGTTAAGGCATTTATATATAATGCCTATGAATATTTGTCTCACTCCCCAGATCCCTGCCACACTTCTTTACACTGCAGGTTGATGAAAGTAATTAGGGATGTCCCGATCGCATTTCTTTGTTCCCGATTCTGATCATTTGATTTTGAGTATCTGCCAATACCGATTTTTCCTGATCCGATATTTATATTTTTATAGAACACTTGTGCCATATGCCCATATCACAATAGTACAATATCCAAAATCACAGACAATATCCAGTCTAATATCATAATATGGATATGATATTGATACTAGGGATGTCCCGATCACAGTTCTTTGCTCCCGATCCGATTCCGATCATTTGAAAATGACGTGATCGGATCGGGACAACCCTAAAAGTAAAAAGGACAATCACAAACTGGTAGGTACCGTAACACACATTGTATTGTGTGCAATTGTGTGATTGTGTTCTTTATGCCTATGTTGATCCTGTAACCATTAAACTGTGACATTACCTGTTGTCTCTATCCTCCATGATGCAGTAGGGCTCCAGTCGCTCCAGGTGGACTTGGCCCAAGAGTCACTGGCCAGGACTCTGACTCGCACCTGGTACGTTTCATCTCGCTCCAGATCCACTTCTGGATCCAGCTCCATGTTGCAATGTAACCCACAACGTGGTCTGTCTTTCTCCAAGGCATCCTGACAAGGGAATTTGCGATTTAGCTTAGCATTTCAATTGTTATAAATGTAAGTATAATTTTTTTTTGCAAAAGTAGCTTTTTCTTACTGTATATCTGACATACCACGCACACACCATGCACGCACGCACGCACGCACGCACGCACGCACGCACGCACGCACGCACACACACACACACACACACACACACACACACACACACACACACACACACACACACACACACACACACACACACACACACACACACACACACACACACACACACACACACACACACACACACACACACACACTCATGCACACGCACAAACCTTCCAGGACTGAGACCTTTGTTTCCACTGGATTTGGAAGCTGTATTCATTTATTCTTTTATTCTTAAGGACTTCCCAGGAAATGGAGGAGTAGTTGATTGAAGGCCTTTGAGGAGGATTCAGCTTTACTGCAAATGCACACACACACACACACACACACACACACACACACACACACACACACACACACACACACACACACACACACACACACACACACACACACACACACACACAGAGAGAGAGAGAGAGAATTAACCTGTGTTAAGGTTGCATCGAGTGTGGTTGTACAATATGTGTTATCTATTTTACTTACTGTGTTCAGCAGGCTTGTAGGTGATGCTGATCAAACGATTATTCAGAGGCTCACAGTCTATATTTATGAAGCAGGTTGTGTAACTCACAAAGACCTAAAAGTAAAGTTACACATGCATGATTATATATAGGGTTGGATATAGGGTTGGCAAAAAAATATAGGGTTGGCAAAAAGTGGCACGTCTACTCCTACATAATGATATGATTGCAATTAATAATAAGTAAATGATGACTTGTATGTAAACAAATATTTACTTGTAATAATACTTGTATATTACTAAACTCACATAGTTAAAACTATAGACTAGAGAGCATCTTCTTATAGCTGGTTTGGAGTCATCAAATGGCCTCAGGTCACAGGAGGCTGGGTATTTGGTACCATACACCATCATGGAGACACTGAGAGTACATTTAGTGTCTGTAGCCATGGTTCTCTGGTCAGATGCAGAAGTGATGTTCCACACACATGTGATGTTGTTATTGTAGTCATTGAGGCAGTGAAGACCTGTCAAAGACAAAGAAGATCAGATTAGAGGTCTGTACTCTGTAGTCATGGAGAAATTATTTTAGTTTTTTCTAAATTATAGAATATAGGCAGAATGTATTCCCCTCGGGTGAATGATCTACTGTATCTATATGTCTCCCTTAGAGATAGGGTGAGAAGTTCAGTCACACAAGAGAGACTCAGAGTTGAGTCGCCACTTCTTTGCTTGGAAAGGAGCCAGCTTAGGTGGTTCGGGCATCTGGTTAGGGGCAGACCAAGGCGCAGTTGGAGGAATCACATCGACTCACTGGCCTTGGAACGCCTCGGGATCCAGGAGGAAGTTACTAAATGTTGCTTTGGAGAGTGAAGTCCGGAGCTCTCTGATGGAGCTGTTGCCCCCGCGACCCGACTATTGAAGATTGATGGATGGATGGTGTGTGTGTGTGTGTGTGTGTGTGTGTGTGTGTGTGTGTGTGTATATATATATATATATATATATATATCATACTTACTTCATCTAATGTATGAATGAACCATTGTAAAGCGCTTTGAGCACTTGCGCTATAAAAAGTGTGTGTGTGTGTGTGTGTGTGTGTGTGTGTGTGTGTGTGTGTGTGTGTGTGTGTGTGTGTGTGTGTGTGTGTGTGTGTGTGTGTGTGGGGCACTTACTGTCCTGCAAGCTCCTCTCAGAGTGGTCGGATTGTCCAGTGGAAAGATGAAAGATCACAGTCAGGAGAAACAACAAATGAAGCTTCTTATGAGCCTCCATTGTGGAGCATCATCCAAGTAAGATCTCACACCACATGAATATATTTATCAGGTAGGTTATATTGCTGCAGGATGTAAGGTAGATCAAAGTAAGTGTTTGTGAAGGTCTTCATAAACGGCTACAGTAGGTAGGCTGCTCACTGTATGCTTTCTTTATTTCAAATGATAAGGCAGAGGCGGGTGGAGATGTATAAGTGGTTGACAGAGACGTTTTTTTTCTTTCTTCAGTGCCAGTAATTTATTTCATTATCTCACCTCGTGTGCGATCTTATCTTATCGCACGCACGCACAAAGTACTACCACAGGTGAGAAAGCAGGAAAAAACTGAGTTTCTGACTTTTAAAACATCTCATACCTGCTCTACAAAAAGACCAACTTCTATGCACCAACATTTCCATGCACCAACATGTCATACTTTTCTTTTCTTTTTTTACTTTGATCAAACAGTGAGATTTTGCAGGAATGTATTGTATTAAATACTATTTCATTTGGGAAACAATAATTTACAAGCCTGAATACAGTAACATTTCAAAGCATAAATACTATTTCATTTGGGAAACAATAATTTACAAGCCTGAATACAGTAACATTTCAAAGCTTACTGTAGGCTAACATCACTGTACTGCAGTAACTTGTTGATGAAATCCTGAGTCATTCAATTGATTTACTCTAAAATAACTTTAAAAAAAAAATCTTTCCACCAAATAATGAATGAATGAACAGAAATCAAACATAAATATGAATCCCAGAAAACAAAAACAACAAAAACACACAGACACAAAGGTAAACAGAAAAACAGCTTGACATAAGCATTTTTCAAGTTGAGTGCAAGGCAAGGCAGGAAAAGAGCAGGAGACATGACTCACAATATACATCAGATTATATGACCTTATTTGTCACAGGCCCGGCCTGCATCCAGCCCTCGCTCGCACCCCGTGGAGACAGAGGCCCCGGAGACCCCCAGCCCGCCACCAAGTGACTGGCCGGAGGCCCCCGGACCCCCGCCCCCCAGCTCACGACCGGCTACAAACCGGGCACCTACGACTTCTTTAAAGCATTTGTACAGACACAACAACCACTACACGACACTTTTACAGACCAACAACCTCTACGCATACACCGAAACACCCAAATACAATATCACAGAAGACCATCTAAACTTTCCATTTTTAATTGTAACCTTGCAGTCATTTCTTCCATTATATAAACCTGCTTCAGTCTCTGTTTCCATTGGGTTATACTAATATAACTTTTTAATAGTTATTTTCTCGTAGCAGGATGTGGAAGAAATGTGGAACAGCCATTAAGACATGTGAATCCCTTGACAAAATCGCTCTCAAAGGGCACCTACGGACAGCTGCAATTTGAAACATGGCCCCCCTAATACAAAAGTCTGAGTCCCCCCACCCCCCTTTCCCCTCAATTTTCCCTTTTTACCTCCTTTTATGATGATTCCTGTTTTTTTGTCATATAGAAGTGTATATTTGTACGTCTCTAAATGTTCTGATGAATTGACAATGGTGGACCCTATTGTAAACAAGTGTAATGCTTTATGGTGTCGTTCACAGTTAATAGTTTTTGTATTGAGTTGTGCTGGAAATGTACCTTTTTTTTAATTTCATTTCAACCTTTATTTAGTTCTCGGAGAACATACTGAGGGCTGAGATCCTTTTTGTTCAACGGTGCCGAGATTACAACACATCAACAATGTAGAATGGGGGGGGGGGGGGGGGGGGGCAGACAAAGAAAACAAAAAATAGATGAATGAAGTAAATTACTGGTAATAATAAAGGAACATTACATAGTGATCAACATCAATTAAAACAGGTACAGTTGATAGTTACCAACGTTGATATATCAAGTTGAAAGCGATATAGAGAAGGAAGAGAGCCGTACTTTAGTGAAGTCTGTAAGGTGTTCCAAGTGTGTGGGGCAGCGCACTTGAAAGGAGATTTTCCAGATGTAGTGGAGGTATGTATGGTCTCAAGCATCAAATAATCTTGAGAGCGTGTATGAGCGCTATCATTGTAGCGCTTTCAAGCCCCTCAGTGAGCTGTTCACGTTATACATCTAGTTTAAGGGTACACTGGCTAAAATGCCTGTATGTTCTACCTGTGGGTTAAGTTATGTAAGTTTTGTATTTGTTTTACATGCTTTTATGATTTGTATTGCCTGTTGTATATCTTGTATGTTAACCCCGTGTATGTATCCCTATGGACCTGAGTCTGCTAATAAAGTTGAATTGAATTGATAAGAAATAGTTTTCCATTTCCACCTATTCGGCATACTGTTAATAAATACTTCAATCAATCAATCAATCAATCAATGATGATGTTAAGACTCTTTAAAGGTGACTGATGTACCGGATGTACTGTATCATGGTTATCAAGTAGGCCTAATAGCCAAAGATTTATACAGAATTTCCATTTAGTTTCTCACGTTTTTTTTATGTTCATGACCAGCGATTCAGTGGTGGAGCCAGGACGTGCATACTGTACACACAGTAGTAGGTTAATGAAGTGGGTGAGAGAGAGGAAATAAAATACGGATATAACTGTTCTAGTGAAATAACACCAGCAAATGTGTGGTTTGTGGGTAGCAAAGCCCACTTAAAAACATTTTCACAGTATGTTGAGCAATTTCTTTTAGCTCTATACCCTGCTTCTCATGCATATACCATTTACAGTACTTTACTTTACTTTATTATGGATTGATTGATTGATTTATTAACAGTTTGCAGAATTACAGTACATTTCAAGTACAACTCAATACAAAAACTGTTAACAGTGAGTGGACGACACCATAAAGCATTACACTTGTTTACAATAGGGCCCACCATTTTCAATTCATCAAAACATTTAGAGACGTACGAATATACACAACTATATAGTCAAAAAGAAATCATCATGGGAGGTAAAAAGGAGGATCCCCATTAGCACTTGCAAAAGCGTGGCTATTCTTCCTGGGGTCCAGAAAGTAGTTGTCCACTAAGCATCTCTATATGAATTTGGGTTAAAGCTGATAAATGATTGGAGGAAGCCAAATGGCAGTACAAGGACAGGATGTCTGCTTATGCCCAGCACACTGACTGCTAAACCTACAACTCTCAGATTTGGAATTAGAAAACAAGATGAAACCTGACCGTCCGACGGTCCGTGGCTTCTTCAGCCTATCCCAAGCCTGGGCCAGAGATAATAAAACGGTCATGGTATTTGATTCAAGTTCCTCAGAGCTTTACTTAAAAGAAAATAACTGGTCGATTCTTTTCTCCGATGTCACACTGTTGTATGAAGGAGTCTACACCTGCATCTTCACTCTCTTCCAAGTGGAATCTGCACAGCAGGACAGAGAAACCTTTAGAATTGTGTGTCCTGCCTGAAGTCACAAGCCTGAAAGGTGAAGTTCCTGTTGTGGGTGAGATTCTGTCACATAATATGCAAGCTCAGCTGCATGCACCTACTTGCAATACGTAGCACCCCACACACTTACTACTATATTACATTCCACATGCAGAATGTTCCTTCAAGGATATTATTTAAATCTAGGATATGTGTGGATGTACAGCATTATGGGCCAGCAATGCATGATGCAAAAGTCAGATCTTATGAGGTCAGGAGGTCTGTGTGTTGAGTAGTAGTTGTATAATCTAATGGCTCAGGGCAGGAATTTCATGAAGGCCGTGGGCCCCTCAAGTTGGCCTACTGCCCTTCAAGAAATGATATGCTCTGGGGCTAGCCTAAGATTTGGACTCTTGTATTGTATTTTATCGATTCTGACATTTTCAATCTACAAGAGTCTAAGGTCTCTCACCGGCGAGCCTTCCCGTGTCTGAAACGGTCGAGAAATGACATGCACTAATCCACGCTGTTGGGCCAACAGTTACAGGACATACAGTATAAGTAAGGTCATCAGACAGAGTACAGAATGGTTACATTTATTTCACCGTTAATTTGTCTTTTACTAGACATCATTGTCTTGTTTGAATAATTTATTTAGTTCTACTAGGTATTCAACACAAATTCATTCTCAACCCAAGCCTTACATTCAGCCTGCATTTCCATTCTGTTTCAGATTTGTTTTCAATGGTTGTCACTGCGCACGCATGTTTCAAAATAACATTCCAGTTAACTTTGTGGCTTGTGGGTAGTAAAGCCTATACTCAGAAACACTTACACAGAATTCTGTAAGCACCCAAATACATTTTCTAATGAATTGGTTTCAGTTTGCTTGATGTGAGAGCATTGGCTCACTCACTTATCTCTGCACAGATGTGTCAGATGTTCTGGGGTCATCATGGATAGAGAGTGGTTTTACCCAGTACTCCGAGGCCAAAGAAGTACATGTCTATCTCTTCCATTCCACAAATGTCATGCACAGCAGAACCCATGTCATCTTTTCAGCTTGGAAGTTAACTAGGGACTAAACCAACCCGGTCTCTCCCCAACGCGGATTGTACATACACTACTAGAAAAAACCCAAATCCGTACATATTACACTAAAATCCTCCCCATTAACTTGACCTGACCACATTCAGGATGACAGAGAGGCCGGGGGATTGTGATGTGTATTTAGAGTTGTTAGGATATGGTTTGTTGTAGTAGCCTAGGGTAAGAATATAATCATTCAGTAGACTAGTTAATGGATACTTTTTACTTGTGTGGGTTAAGGATTATTTATGTATATATTTATTGTATGCTTTATTTATTGTATGCTCCATAGATGTAGAATATAGAGTGGTATGTCCTGGCTGGCTCATTAGCTCAGCTGAGCATAAAATGCTGCCACATTGCAGGTTGATTTGAATCTGTGTTGAGGGTGAAGCGCTTCATTTGGTGTTCATGTCCCTTTTCTGGATGTTCTGTGGTGAATATATACAACACTTTTTTGGGTTGAACCATACAGTATCTATCTCTGTATTTAATTGAATTCCAGCTGCAAAATGGGCAATTTCACAATGACATATTAACACTCATTGAAGGAGCTGACTCACTGACTGTCACTTTACTAGATTTCAGTGCACTTTCTGCATGTCACTTTCTTATAGAGAAATTATTTCAGCTTTGATTTTAATAATAATTGATGTGTTGTGATGTGGTGCTCAAGTAGAGCTCTCCATAAGGAACCACTGCTGGTCATCAAACGTTAATTTCTTTGGGGGGGTGAAGTAACTTTCATGCCCAAAACATCTTTTAGACTTGTATGTCACTACGAATCTATATTTTCACCCTTGGGTGTTAATCAAGAACTAAAGACCCCCCCAAGCTCCCGCCACACACACATGCATGCACGCACACACGCATACACACATGCACAAAAGCACATATTCACCACGTTTGTGCATGAATGAGAGATCCAGACATGCAGTGGGCTCAGAGAACCACCAGACTGTGGACGAAGACTGCTTATATTAGGATGTTGTCCAACAGGTCAGGTGTCCTCAGCAGCAATGAGATAACAAGCTCAAAGGTGGTTAAATCAGCTTAGATCGTCTAGTCTGGCACCCAAGGCAGAGGTTGTAAATCCACCAGATTCCGATTGAACCTTTCGAACCTGTCGAAAGGCATGGGTCCAACTATTTATTTTCGAGTGAAAGTATAAAAATCAAGTCTCCCTAGTCTTCCTTAATTTTATTATTAATCCAAGACACACACTGTAGTAAAACTGTTAAAGTGAAATTAAATACAAATAAAAAGATAAAAAAATCCACAAAACAGTACAATCATGACAGAGATTGAAAAAAAGACCTACACATTGCATCTTGTGTGTTCTTCATCTGCATAAATTTCACTTTATACACAATTTCACATTATTCAACAATCAAACGCTGCAGATTTATATATGTTTCCATAAAATACTAATTATTGTAAAATGTTTACACCACACAAACAATTAAACTATCTAAAATGATCTTTTTAAACAAACAAACAAACAAACAAACAATGTGCTTCCCAAATTATAAGGAAAAGTAGGTAAAATAGGATAGAATTTAATAAATAAATAAATATTAAACATATTACATATGGGGGAGGGCCGGCGTCTCAAGCACCATTGTATAGTCTGATGGCACGAAGGAACGCCTGACAGCTAATCGTTCTCGTCTCTGCCAGCACTGACCGAGAGATAGTGAGCCAACTCGGGAAGAAGAGTCAGCTCTGTCACTTCTAATAGACAGCCTCAGTATTGTTCTTACAATCCATTCTGTTGTTTATGTGCACTCCCAGTGTAGGTGTAAATGGTTGGTCTCTGAGGTTATGGTTTGCTGTTTTTGTTTTCATTTGAATCAGCTCTGTATCTCTCTCGCTGGCATGTAGTCACCACTAGAGGACTCTATTGGCCTTGGAGAAGGAAAAGCACTTAACCCTTCTTGCATAAGGCCTAGAAAAGTCCCCACAGGTGAGCTTGTCCCGAATTCAACAAATTTAAATGGTATAGGGGTAAAAGATGGAGGAGGAATGCCTTTGGATCCACCCAGTCCATCTACACGAATACCTCCCAGAGTCTCCTGGCTCACCTGTTCTTCCACCTCACTGCCCATGCCTGAATCTGGGCTCTGGAGGCCACAGCGCTGGTCTTGGAGCTTTTCTACTCGCTCATAGTCTGAGCAAACCTGTATGGACCCTCCACTAACAATGCCACCGACAGCAACTACATTTGAACCGTTTATACGTTTGCCCTTCTCTTTGTCACTATGCGTTCCTTGCAGCTCCTTGCCATGACCAGCGGTTATCCCATCTCCATCGTCCAGACTGTCCTGGCTGACTTGTTCTTCTCCACCACTACAAATGCCTGAGTCTGGACTCTGGAGGCCACAGCACTGGTCTTGGAGCTTCTCAACTCTCTCATAGTCTGAACAGACCTCTATACACCTTCCACTGAAAGCAACTTTACCACTAGTAAACCAATTTGAAACATGTATTTGTTTGCCCTTCTCTTTTCCCCTATCATTTCCTGGTAGCTCCTTGCCCTCACCATCATATATACTTGCCTTATCTCCATTGTTCAGACTGTCCTGAATGAACTGATCTTCTCCACTACAAATGCCTGACTCTGTGCTGAAGAGGCCACCGCGCTGGAGTTGGAGATTATCAACTCGCTCTGAAGATGCCTGCACAACGCTCCCAATGGAAAACGTTTTTTGAACTTCCATATCCTTTCCCCTCTCCTCTTCCCTTTCATTCTGACTGCCACTAAGCCCGTAGGGCGAGTCAGCAGAACAGGGCTCCAGATTTCCCTCAGTGAGAGAGGAGATAGGGGGAGAACAGACGTGAGAGTAGTTGGGATTGGAGAAGGAAGAATTGGTTGACATGAAACTGCCACATTGCTTCCGGTCAAGCAGTGCAGTCTCTGAGCCATACAAGGCAATATTGTCTGCATTGCTGGTGACCTCTACGGTCACGGAGGAGATGTCCACTTTCTTCAAACAGGAGTGGATTGATTCGTTGTTAAACTGAGGATTCAGCCACACCTGGAAGAGGAAGGTAAGGATGGACAGTTGATGACAAAATGAAAAGGGACAAGAATAGAAAGTGTCACTTGATAGATTGAATTAACGATTATTAATATACATGAGGGCCAATCCAGTTACTCAACTGTTTTACATGGTACAGCTACTATCTACTGAATCTTTTTTCCATTTTCTTTCATTTAAGGCATGGGTTTTCTGGTGGTCTGTGGACCACTTTAAGGCAAGGAAAGTTTATAGTGTATAGTACATTTCATACACAGAAACAAAGTTCTTCACATGTCATATAGGCTACTAAACAAACAAAAAAGTATTAAAAAGCCAAAATCCTAATAAAAACACACTGCAGTGCAATTTGGAGTACAGCAATTAAAGGCAGAGGTAAACATACGTCTGTAGTCTGTTATGGTTAATGCAGATCTTCACATTTTGCATTACAAAAGTATTAGTCCCCCCCATTTGTAAGATTAATTTACAGTATGTAAACCATGTAGCCAAACAGTGACCTCAATGACAATGACAATACATTTCTCTTACTGATGTTTTTAGAGAGAGAGAGAGAGAGAGAGAGAGAGAGAGAGAGACAGACAGACAGACAGACAGACAGACTGACTGACTGACTGACTGACTGACTGACTGACTGACTGACTGACTGACTGACTGACTAAATAAAATTGTTTGTATTCTTATTACAAAGACAAACACCGAATCCAGTCATCCAAAGTGATTGAACCTAGAAAGGTTCAGAATCAACATAATTAAGCTCTGTAGGCTGACCTTGAAGTTTCCATCATGAAGGAAGAATTTAGCTGGATTTGGTAGAGGTGGACCTTCAAACTTCTTCACCACATAAACCCTGAAACGCCAAATGATATACGATAAGACAGATGATAAAATAAACATATGTCAAACTTAAGTAACCATGCACCCAGATACACATATGATCATAATGTTCTAAGTATAAACCACCTTCATTTTCTCCATATCCAATCATTCCCTCAGGTTGAATGACAAATTCAAAGTAGGTGAAGTGAGCGATTTGTGTTTGATAGCAGAAGAGAGCAGTCAAGGAAACATTCAAGCAGTGGAAGCTGTTTAGTTTTCTTTTGGAAATGTTTTCCTTGGCTTACCAAGTGTTTTTATTTGTCTTGCAGAGGATGATGGCCAGGAACAGGACCACAACCCCCACAATGACACCCACCATAAAGTCCCATGATTCCAGCACACTGCGACCATCTAAGGGAAGAACACAGACATATCAGACGAGAAGAGATGAGTGAAGTCATTCCATTTTAAGACAAAAATAAATCAAGTAAATAATCAGCATTAGATGTCATGATGTGATGTCCATATTAGGGATATCCAAATGACTTTTTCTGCTATTCCCCTTCATCTTGTTACCGTACATTGCTCCAATGATTGCTCATATTGAACATTGTGAACATTTGACAGCCAATACAGTAAACTGACATTTTCATGATGAACTCTGTTTGTTAAGGCATTCATACAATGTCTATGAATGTTTGTCTCACTTCCCAAATCCCTGATGAAAGTAAAATAGTGACAAACACAGACTGGTAGGTACACACAGGGTATTGTATTTGTCTGATTATGTTCTTTACCTAGTTGATCCTGTAAGTGTAACCTGTTGCCTGTTGTCTTTATCCTCCCAACGAGTGATCTCCATGATGCAGTAGGGCTCCAGTCGCTCCAGGTGGACTTGGCCCAAGATTCACTGGCCAGGACTCTGACTCGCACCTGGTACGTTTCATCAAGCTCCAGATCCTTGTCTGGATCCAGCTCCATCTGGCATTGTAACCCACAATGTGTTCTGTTTCTCTCCAAGGCATCCTGACAAGGGTTTAAAAGAGATTCATGAATGTTTTTTTTCCCACAAAAAAAAGAGACAAAGGTTTTACACATACAGATTTCAACTGTCTCACCTAACATCTCTCATTGTTCATGACATACGGTCATTCACACACAAGTACGCATGTACACATGCTCACGTACGTACTGGTATATGTACGTGCACACACACACACACACACACACACACACACACACACACCTTCCAGGACTGAGCCTTTTGTTTCCACTGGATATGGAAGCTGTAGTCTTTGATGAGATTATTCCCAGGGACTTTCCAGGAAATGGTGGAATAGTTGATTGAAGGCCTTCCAGGAGGACTCAGCTTTACTGTAATAGCACGCACGTACAGAAGAGTGTATAGTTTACAAACTTTGCCTGAGTTAAGGTTATATTATTGAGTATTATGGTTGTACAGTATGTGTTGTCTATTACAGTGCTTCTTAAAGTGGGGTCCGGTGACCCCCAGGGGTCCTTGAGGCAGTTTTAGGGGGTCCCCAGCTAAATGATAGTTTGAAACCAAGTGGGCCCTCATGTGTTTGTAACTCTGAGAGTGTACAAATGTACACAACATTTGTACACTCTCAGAGTTAAATTAACATTGATTTTACAATACAAATTGGGGTCTCAGAGATAGAAAATTAGAAATGCCATTAAATGTGGGGTCTGCAGCCTATTGCATATCAAACTGAGGGTCCTTGAAATTTAAATGGTTTGAGAATCACTGCTAGAACCGTAAGAATGTTCTCTTATGGGGGTCCCTGGCATATATTTTCAAATGGGGGTCCGCTTGTCAATTTGGGGGTTCTTGACGTGAAAAGGTTTGGGAACCACTGGTCTATTACACTTACTGTGGTCAGCAGGCTTGTAGGTGATGATGCCGATCAAGCTATTCTTCAAAGGCTCACAATTTATATTAATGGAGCAGGTCAGGTCACTAAAAAATACCTAGACAGTATTACACATGTAAGATAATATATTACAAAAACATACAGTAATTGTATCACATTGAAAACGGCAAAGAAGAATAGAATAGTCTATAGTCTCTTCCTCAGAAATACCCCCTGACGACTAGAGAGACTAGAATTAGATCCTTGATCTTTTCAGTATTGATTCCTTGTCATCTTGCAAACATTTCTGTATACGTATGTTACTCTGGCTAAGGGTGTCAGCTAAAAAAAGAAATGGGAATGTCATATGAATGTATTCAAAAGTTACATTGATATAGTTGGGAAAACTCTGCACCTATATAATATCAAATAACATATGGATCATGGTGTGTGCAGAAGTCACAGAATTCACAGAGTCACAGAGTTTTTGAAATGTGTATAACTTTGTATGAGAAAGTTATAATAATTATATACTACCAACTCACATCGTCAAAACTGTAGACCAGAGAGCATGTTCTCATAGTTGGTTTGGAGTCATCAAAGGGCCTCAGGTCACAGGAGGTTGAGTATGGCTCATCTTCATCTTCCATTATTATGGAGACGCTGAGATTACATTTGGTGTCTGCAGCCACGATTCTCTGGTCAGATACAGAAGTGCTGTTCCACTCACATGTAATGTTGTTATTGTAGTCATTGAGGCAATGAAGACCTGTGAAAGATAAAGGACGTCTGTTGTTGGGATGTCATCTAGACTAGAGTCTAATCTAAACAGAACTGAGAAGGATACCTTAACATGCTTATTTATTACACACTTGGTTACACATTGTTTTTAACCCATTATGTTGTTAGATCACATAATATGAAAAACTGTGTTACAAAAATAAAATACAATTTAGTCCCAGCATTTTACTCATATACGGTAGTTATGAAGTATCACTGTGAAAAAACGACTAATGTAGGAGTAAGAAACGAAAAGGCTATACCTAAAAATGTACCAAAAGTCTCAGGCTTAGAAATGACATAACGACCATTACGCACATGTATAGTATAACATACTGTACTGTGGTGTTGTTTCATCAAACAAACTATACTTCAGCCACTAGACTACACTCCATATCACAACTTCACAACAACTGTTTTAAAGTTTTGGCTGTCTCCAACTACCTCAGTATCACAATTTTTCTTAAATTATTTCTTTTCTTAATTTACAAATAATCACAAATGTTTATTTGCTAGGTTTATGAGTATAAACCTGTAATTGATTATAGTAACAGGCACATTTTTTGTCACCAGATACAATCAATGTACATTCAACATGTTATTCCTGGACCCCATGTACAGTTACTCAGTGAAACATATTCACAGCCACAGTAGGCCTAATATAATAATTAATTATTACAATACTATGCAATAACAATCACTTACTGTCCTGCAGGGAGCCAGTGGAGAGATGAAAGACCACGGGAAGGAGAAACAACAAATTAAGCTTCTTTTCGGCCTCCATTGCAGACTATCATCTAAGGAAGACCAGGTACGTTAGAGATGGATGCTTGTGTTGCTGCATGAGACAGGATGTAGTGCAGGTAGATCACTGTGTAGTGCAGGTCTTTGGAACACTGTGTAGGAGGCTGCTCACTGCTTCCCTTTTCTTGTCAACCTGAGCAGATAGCAAGATAAAAGTGGTTGGCGGTGTCGTTAGCGGATGATTGTATTTCAGATTGTGGCCTTATTTTCCAGTCCCACTTATTTCCGTGTGTCCACATGCACACACACAGGCACACACCATACACCTGCCACACACCACATTCCACACTCGTGCACATGCACACATACACACATGACATGCGCATGCTGGGAAACCGAAAATCACAACCACAAGTGACCCAGAAAGCAGAAACAGTCTCTGATTAGGATGTCTATTGAATCATGTTCCTTTTATAGCCCAATGAATTCCTTTAAAGCTGGAATAACCTTTCAAAGCTTAACATAATGTAGTGCCTTGCCTATCTCCTGTTTCTGTAGTGTGAGGCAGCTTGATGTACAAGTACACCCCCTGGACATGACGCTAGTATGTCGCAGGGACTTAACCCCAATGCTGAGTGCCAAGCAGGGAGGCACTGGTTCCCATCTTTCAGTCTTTGGTATGACCCAGCCGGGGATCAAATCCCGATCTCCCAGTCCCAGGGCAGACACTCTAACCACAAGGCCACTGGTAAACATGTGAATTTAGTGCAGTGATATTTAAATGTTAAATATTTCTGCAAATGTAAAATCTAAGTATAGAACTGACTGTGTTATGATTTCTTACCAAATATACTGTAACCTGTTGTGGGGATGGGATGGAGGATTGTTTGAAATACGTTAGTGCTGCAGAGCTCCAACAAAGGTTGAGATCTACTGCACGAGAACATTCTGAATAGGCCTAGTTCTTTTTTTTCATAGCAGGAAATAGAATGATTGTTGACAACGAGAGAAGACTCTGAATGGGGGAAGTACTAGGGTCTGCCATACTGTGTGGTAAATCATCAGTTTGTCACCTCCCCCTTCATATTCAATAGATCCTGTGATCTTTTGTGGCCAGATGTAATTTCTAGTACGACTAGAAAAGAATCGCTGTAAAATGTAGTAAAAAAATACATAGTTAGCCAGTTAGCCACTTGCCAAATGCCCCCGTCCCTCGTCCCCCGTCATCTTTTACTTTCTCCAATAACCTAAAAAAAACAGTTGTCCTTTAAGCAAACTAAACTTTATAACCTATAGGCCTGTTTGTAAAAACTACCAGGTTCTCACTTCTACTTCTACTTCTGCATGAGTATAAACATCTTGGTGAGAAAACAGAACTGGATTTATATTATAAAGGGAACTATGTAGGTGACACTGAGAGCTGTGTCCTGGTAGGGGATGCCAAATAAATATTTATTTTAGACAGTATGTATAACAACCTAGGGCAGGGCTTTTCAAGTAAATTGTTCCTGGGGCCACATAATTGTCAGAAACCCAAGGAGCAGAGCTAGGGCCGGATTGATTGACTTGACACAACGTGCTACCAACTTTTATTTAAGATGCTATATCTTTGAATAGATGTCGTGGCCTTGCGTGTTCGACTCCCAATCCTGACGACCTTTGCTGCGTGTCTCTCCCCATCTCTCTCTCCCATTTCATGTCAACTTACTGTATACTATCAAATAAAGGCCAAAAAAAGCCCCCCAAATATCTTTGAAAAACAAAAACAAAACAGTGCAGTTGACAGTGCAGAACATAATTCCCTTCCATGATGCACTAAAGGAGAAATCTGGACCAACGTACCATTGTCTTACCTTAATCTGATGTTATTATATCCGAGAACAAGTGATATATTATAGGGGAAAAGAAATGACTTACTGTAACTGTCTCTCTCTCTCTCACACACACGCGCACACACACACACACACACACACACACACACACACACACACACACACACACACACACACACACACACACACACACACACACACACACACACACACACACACACACACACACACACACACACACACACACACAGTACTATACCTCACTGACATCCTCTCCACGTGTGGTTATACATCCTGTCTTATTACTGGTAGACCCTTTAACGTAGAAATAACCACAGATCTGAGATCTGAGATCTTACCCTCATCTGAGGTTTTATACAGCATATTTTAACCCATGGGATCTATTTTAGATTACTTTACCATCAATCAGGATTATCAACAACAGCATTACACTTATAGCTAATATAGCATCACATTAGAAAAGATTAAACGTCTATTGTACAAGGCAGGTAAAGGCTTTAATTTATATCACATGCAAATTGATATGTTCTTACTGTCTCTCAAGACAGCCTGTTTACTAACGTCACATCATAAAGAGTTTTACATACCTGATGTCATTCTACAAAGAGATCTGCCCCATTCTTGTCTCTTGTGATTATTGCTTTCCTTTCAGTACATTGCCTACACATGTACTGTAGGCTATCTAGACATGTAGGAAGGGTTTATGGCATGTAAAGTCTTAAGGTTTCTGACGAAAAGAAAAGAAAACACCCATTGTGACTGTGACGTTGTATTGTACTGATGTCAGTAGTTTCGGTAATTAAACCACAAACATTCCTTTCGGCATGTTGCAATCAAGGTTCTGCTTTCTATCTAGGAGAAAGGATTTGACTTCAGCATTTTGTTATTAGATGTGGTTAGATGTGTAATACTAATCAAACATTATTTCTTTTTTTTAGATTGATTAATCTCATGAGGAAGTGGTATGAGCCCTATAGGCTCATATGTGCGGTTCCTGTGTATATTTTACCATCTGCATATTTCCACATGTGGATAAGTAGAACATATTATTATTCATCTTTAATCACTTACTTGCCAAGCTTAAAGTAGTAGCTGACCTTGAAGCTCACAGTTAATTTGATTGGAGGATGTGTATAAACCAAAGATCTAAAAGTAGGTAGTCTCACATAAGGAAACATAAATATATGACAAAAACATTGTTTTCTAACAATAAAAAGAGCAACAACAGGATTTATATTTGTATGAGGACTTAAAGGGATATTTCACTTTCAGAAAAAGTGTTGGTCATTTTATCATCTACTCAGGCTTATGTGAACACCCCAGACAGTTTATCATCTACTCAGGCTTATTTTTTTTTCAATAAATCCATCATGGTTAAAATGTAGTTTAAGTTACAATGGGATCCGATTGCATAGGAAGGGGGAGCTAAAATGAACATCAAATATCTAAATACTGAATCAAGCAACTTACAAACTGTCTGGGGTGTTCACATAAGCCTGAGTAGATGATAAAATGACCAAAAGTTTTTTCGAAAGTGAAATATCCCTTTAAACTCTTGATGTTATGATTATTCATTCCTTAATTTCCTTGTAATCTTGGCAAAGTTTCTGTTACATGCTCAGGTTAAAAAAATGTGAAGGGATCAGTAGTCCTGATGGCCTCGCACGTCGACAAGCGTACCATCAGAGTTGGCAAGCTGTGATGGAATGAATAGCTCAAGTTGTCTAATATCACATACAGTAGGATAAATGGTAAATGGTAAATGGTGCATTTATATAGCGCCTTTATCCAAGGCGCTTTACATAGATTTTGCATTACATTCACCCATTCACACACATTCATACACCGATGGCAGCGGAAACCATGCAAGGCGCCAACCAGCACATCAGGAGCAATTAGGGGTTCAGTGTCTTGCTCAAGGACACTTCGACACTAACTCAGGATAGGCCTACAGGACATGCATATACATTTATATTTCCTAAATTCCTGGTGCAGAAACCCATATTAATTCACCACATAAATAGATTATTTGCAGATCTTTTAGAACTGGTCAATAGAGAATGTTTAGCCACAGAAGCTGTACTGTGGTCCAGGCAGTTCTCCACTCTGTAATCAATCTCTCTCTCTACGACGATCAACCAACAATTTTTATTGTATATAAGACAGGTAAAGGTTTTAATTTATATCACATATTTGCTCTGTAATGTTCTGTGGTCTGTGATTGTGTGAGTCCGGTGGTGATCTCCCAAACTGCTGGGATAATCTCCCACATTTTATGTTTTTTTTTTAAATTTTATGTAAATATTTCACTTTTTTCCCCTTTTTTTTCTCTGCTCAAATCGGGTCAAATCGGGCTGAAACCCCAAATATGTAGATGAATGATGGAAACATGAAGTCTGAGATCCATGCCGTTATTAGACCCCATACTTTACACACCAAATGGATGAGCATAATCTCCAAAAAACACTGAATGTTTGACAATTATTAATAATAATTTTTCCTATGTCATCTATTTTTAAGACCAATTTTTATAGAAAAGCCTTTTACCCCCTAACAGCTGCTATAATTGTTATGATTTATGATTCACTGTTTAATTTTGTTGTCAAGCACTTTGTGACTTTGTCTAAAATACACATAAATAAAGTGTATTATTATTATTATTGATTTAGCACCCTGAACTTAAGTAAGATGTAGATGTATTACTGTAAGTGCATTGGTACCTTAGTCTGATATTTTGCTGCCCTCAAGTGGACAACCCTAAGCTCAAGTTGTTTAAAACACTACATTCATATTTTGTCAGGAAAACAAGCCTCATGTAAATTGAAGGTGTTAAACTGTAGGGGGGGGGCGTGTTGGGGGCTGCCGGTGGGACTCCTTATCTCCACCAAACACCACATAAGAGGACCTCATGCACAGGGAGATAACAGATAATAGGAATAGCTTCACTCAAACACCAAACAAAGATATTACTATTGGTACCAGAAGGAGAAGTTTATGGCTTTGTATGGTTCCATTTGTCATATCCAAAAACAAAAACAAGAAACGTTTTGTTATGAAACACACAACCTTTACTTTCACTTCCTATGTAGAATTATTTGTAAAAGTTAGATCATTATTTTGTTCTACACTCTACAGTGACACCAGGGTTAATTTTATTTTGTACAGCACAACCTCTGGCTTTTTCAAAGGCTATGTATCTAGTATTGAATGCTCATTCTAAACGTTTCTGAGCCTAGGTGGAAAGTAGCTTTCAATGCACAAATTGGACTTTGCTCTTTGACCAGTTTTGTGCCCCTACAAATAAAGATAGGCCTATCCATATATTGAAGAGTTTGACGTGTGTCGAACATACACTTTCAACAATACTGCTCCTTTTTATTCAACAGATTATTATTTGACACATTTACCGCTAATTTAAAACATGTTTTTCTGTCACATACTTGTAGACCCTCTGTCAGGGACTCGTATCCGTTAGTTTAGTGAGTGAAAAAAAACAATCCTGTGGTATGTTATTTATGATTGAATCGTAAATTTTCAATTCAAACCTTTATTTATTCTCAAAAGACATTGAGGTCACCCTCATTTGCAGTGTTGTCGAGATACAACATCATACAACATTTCAAAGCAATAAATAAAAACAGAACAGAACAGCAACATTTCCTCATCACGTGATGTAGCACGCATGTTTAAAAACAGTTGCAGACACTTGGGGGTAAGTCTGCAATCAAATATTTAAATTGACCATATGTTTTGGGAGAACAGATCTTTACTTTAAGCTGTGGGTTGGGGCACTAAAACAAAAGGCTGTTTTCCCCAACTCTGTTTACATTTGGGACCTTTTGTGTGAGCTAGTGACTGGAGCGTGTCTACAGGATTCCAATCCAGCAGAGCTTTAATATACCTTCAGTGATGTTTAATTAATATACCTTTAGTGAATGATGCCTTCAGTATTAAATCGTAGTGCCCTTTTCCCAGGACCATAAGAAAACACATTCATTCAACATAATCCTTTGCTCTTCGGCTATTCTGTCTGATGTCATCCAATCATGTGGTCATCAGCCAACCGTCATGTTCTCAGACAACCTTTGTGACTTGTTTTCCTCGTCCCTCAGAGATTACATGCTCAGGTATGGAACGGGTGTACCACTCTGACCACCCGCCATCGTATATTGCCACGTCTGGGTGTCCACACTCATGTGCAGTCAGTGCCACATGACCTGCTGTGACCGCCGAGCCACAGGAGACGCAGATTGGACGGCTAAGGTCGACCCCCGCCCGGCTAAACAAAGCCTTGAGTTCCTCTTTGGGCAAGAAGTGTCCTGACGGAGACAGGAAGGTGTTGAAGGGCAGGCTGATAGAACCAGGGATGTGGCCAGGTTCTATGTCTGTTGATTCAAACGAGAGAAAGAACAGTCAGCTGCTGTTTTTGTTACATTTCACATTTTGTTCAGTTGCAGTATAGTATATGTATAAAACCACCCATTTCTCCTTTTTTTAACATAACATAGAAAAATAGTACCACAATTTACTTAACAGACATTACGTTAAACAAACAAAAGAAAGTAAGACATAGTACACCACCGTTTTGATAAGATTGTAAATTCCAGGTTACGTGACGTCTTTTTACATTTTTCACATACTGTTCAATAAGGTAGGCCTACAGCTCTGTCTAGAGGGGTCAACTGCATCCAAGACTGGAGACTGGCAGGGTTATTAAAGTTAAATAAAACTAAAGCACTGTCCACATGTACAGTACATTGCTTTTTCAGACGTTCAGGCCTTTCATCTACATGCAAATGCACATTTGCATTGGTGTTTCTGTCTGCCAAGTCATAGTGTATCTTGCACATATACACATTTCACTTTCCCCATATCTAGTAAATGTTAGCATGATGTGTGTCATACCATCATGATCATGATTCATGGGTGACCATGAAACTCCATGTGGCTGCGGTTTGAACTTTGAACTACCTGTGCCTGTTGTCAGAGAACAGCAGCAGGGCATTTAGACCCCCTGGGCCCAAGCTCCCTAGGTGTCATGTGTGGCACCTTTTAAGTTAAGTTAAGAATGGCCATGTGACAGCTGTTTCATGACAACAGAAGCAGACACTTCAAGATACAGGCTGACTAAGAAGAAGATGGGCAGCTGCAGTCAACTCAGAATTAACACATTGGTGAAATGTTACTGACAATGCTTTAGTTTCAAGGCATGAATCAGATTGAATGTAAGGCAAACAAATACACAATGATACATTACATACAGTCTATAAATCTTGCCAGTTGACACCATACTGTACAGATGCCACAGCCACATGTCTCTGGTTATACTGGTAGTGAACTGTAACAAGGCTACATAAAGGGAGAGAGCTCAGACCATGCTATGATCTAGGAATCTAGGCCAGCGGTTCTCAACCTTTTGGGCTGGCGATCCCCCCACAAAGTCTAGTGCTATGCCACCAAAATGTGGAATGCCCTTCCAACAAACATAAAAAAGTGTGACCCTCCTTCAAAACTGCCATAAAAGAGCACCTGTCTGCAATTTGTGAAGAGTCCTAGAAAAGCCTAACACCAAAAGCCTAACACCTAACACCAAAAAGCCTAACACCAAAAGCCTAACACCAAAAAGGACCCACTATACCACCTGTCCCCGTCCCCCATTGTTCACTTATATATGTTCATTGCTACTAGTGTTGATTATGACTTGTTTATAATTGCATGTTTTTAAATGTTTAAAACGTCTTTATAAACCGTATCGCTGTATAATCTGTCAACTGTTAACAAAGTATTCAATCAATCAAAGTAAATGGGAGCCAGGTGGACAAGCGTATCATTAAATACTAATTTTGAATTATTGCATGCAACCTTGGTCAAATAATCGGTTCTGGTAAATAAAAGAAAACAACACACAATGTTTTCTGATCTTTTGTTTTTCGATGGCACACTACTGTGTACACAAGTATGTATTCATTCTGTGTTTTGTTTTTTAACTCAACAGTGAATCAAGTGCCTGCATAATATGTAACCTGTACAACAAAGTTGTAACAGCTGCCATATAGGTACTTTGAACCCACATAGTATGTGTTTATGTACTTAACAGTATAGGCTGTATTGCTGTCGATCTGATACTGTTTAACACGTAACTAGTAGTAGGTATACCGGTACTTGTTATTACCATAAATATAAGACAAACCTTGCTTTCACCTTGAATTCAACCTTTTCAAAAAACGGGAGATTTATTCTGGAACAACATTTGCAAGATATTTGTATGGGAAACGTGCAGAGTTCTATAGAAAATAAAGGGGGGATACATTATTATTGCACTTAATCTAAATTGTGCATATGTGTTGGAGGAATTTCTGAGTCTTTGGGATGCGATAAGACCCTTATCTACATTGTACTGCCTGTAAAGATCAACAAGTCACACCCAAAGAACACTGAGTTAAAATATATGTGAATTCAGCTCACTTAATTTGAACTCCCATGCTATACTATACTGTCCTTGAGAGTGTGTGTGTGTGTGTGTGTGTGTGTGTGTGTGTGTGTGTGTGTGTGTGTGTGTGTGTGTGTGTGTGTGTGTGTGTGTGTGCGCGTGCATGCGTGTGAGAGAGACAGTATGTACTGTGCACGTGCACTCGTGCATGTACAGTACGTGTGGAGTGTATGTGTTCAAATGAGCTTGCACTTCAATGACAAATGTGCAAAAGGCATGGTGCTTGCTTGTCTTATGTGTTTGTATTCCTCTGTTTGCCCAGGGTAAACCGTCCTCGATCTGCCTACAACAACATGTAAGGAAGTCAAACCAATAAGAGTTTGCCTTGCTGTTTGATTACAGCAAGCTACGTTATGTGTCTGTTACCTCAATGTAACCTCTCCTAATCAGGTCATTGATCAGCTTCAGTCTAAGCAGCATGCAGTAAAATGGTTAGCTCTCAGTTTTGCAGATGGGTTCCCAGATTGTCTCTCAGTCTACATGAGCTACATTGTTAGGCACTTTGGTCGTGTGGGGGGGGAAGCAAATGGGTCCTCTGCTGCATGACTGGAATCAGTGTCACTGCATTGATGGATAACTACCTGGGAAGTCATTTTAATGTGTGGCCATATCAAACTTTAACTTAATAATAAGCTAAATTAATATCCAGTTACACATCAAATGTCCACATCACACCAGCATGTGTACATGGCAAGACTTGTCCATGTCATTTGATTAGAAAATGGAAATAATTATTATATATATATCTGGGAGTTACATTCAGAATAAGCGTTTTTTAAAACATGCTATTATGAATCGATTACTGTTTAATATCATATTATTATGGTCAACTTCCACTACAGAGGAAATCATCTCGTAACCAAGTCACAACAATGTTATGCAAACCACTTTATCCACTTCATATTAGAACAGTATGATTAGCCCAAACATTTAGACTAGAGGTTTTTTTCGATTCTGACGAATAGAGAGATTCGTCAGAATCGAAAAAAAACCTAAATGTTTGGGCTAAGTATGATGATGATAATGATGATGACGCAGCGCTCTGCGCTCCATCATCATAATTTCATCATCATCACAGTAATCAGCTCCATCATAATCAGACGCGTTAAGGCTTATACTCACTATCTCTGGGTTCGGGATCTACACCTCGGAACCTGCCTGTTGGTCTTGCATCCACCAACTGAAACTTCTTCGTTTCCACATTGTCCAGGATATCCTCATAGGTCTTGATCCAAGAACGGTTCAGCGAGGTCTTGAAGTTGAACTTGGTTGGCGCATATCTATGGGTTGGCGTGGGTCTGACGTACTGGTCGCTTACTGGCAGACCCTCCCGTTCCCAGTCTTTGAGTCCCCCGTTCAGCAACGAAACGGACCTGTGTCCGAACACCCGGAACATCCACCACACCCGGGGCGCAGAGAACGCGCCGAATTTGCTCGAGTCGTACACCACGACGTGCGTGTCGTTTTCAATACCCAAATTACCGACATAATCGGCAAAAACGTCCTCGGGTGGCAGCATGTGGTCATACGGAGACGTTTGATCACAGCACTGGTCTATATCAAAGAATGCTGCACTTGGGATGTGCCTCTTTTTGAACTCGCTCTTGGCTTTGCGCTGTAGTTTGGGCAGATACCACGAAGTGTCCAAGACGCGCATTTTCCCATGTCCCTTAATAGCTTCAGAGAGCCACTTTGAGGCGACGAGGGATCTTGTTTGAAGCGTCATGGTCAACTGATGAGGGAGGAAGCCAGGCGCTTAGCCCTATTGAAATGTAGTCTCTGATGGTAGCCTAGGTCCCGCAGGAAAAGTGGAGGAGATGATGCCACAGTCCAGCTCCAGCAGTGAGTGAGGTGGTCAGGTGGAGAGAGAGCGCACCACATGCCAAGTCACTTCAGTGGGGGCGTTGCCAACCTAAAGCCAACATAGGAAAGGGCAGTGACTTATAATGCATATGTTATGTGTTCTGAAGCCTTTGTTGTTGTTGTTTTTTACAAACCACAAGCAACTGTTCTGGAGTGGCAGCACTGGCAGGCAATGAAAGTGACAGTAGCTGCTGTCACTTGACCACAAGACAGACACATAGCCAGTTGGTCTTATAATCTTTAATAATGATATTTGGGATGATTTTGATAACAATATTATAACTAATCATATTACAATTAGTTAATATAGATAAGTAATTTGAGATCATATTCATAACAATATTATAACTAATTATATTACAATTAGTTAATATAGATAAGTAATTTGAGATCATATTCATAATTTAATTTGGTTCAAAGACCTCCGGATGGATCTCGGTGGAACCAGAGTGGAACCATAGATGGGTGTATCTGTGTGTTGGGCAATGTTTAGTATCCGGTTTGTTTCAATGATGCACCACTCACCGGATGTTGATGGACTGGCGTGCTAGGAAAAAAACATGTGTGAAAGAAGCTGAATTAAAGTTGTAATTAAATTATATACATTATATTCCCACTTAACAGTAGTCAATAACATAGCAGAATGTCGGCATCAATGATAAGACGAGGACTGGAATTGCTAAGCGATGACATAAAAAAAGGTAATCCTTTTTCTCTAGGCAAAATGTGTTAGCTTAGCCATGAGCAGTCGCGGGCATAGTCGCGAGTCCATTGCAGATTTACAAACATGCTGGCTTTTATTATTATAAAGGTAGTAGGACAACAGTCAGATTACGAGATAAGGGACAATTTAAGATATATGTACGAGTCTAGCCCTGATCGAATCGAGTCTGATTTTTGCTTTCATAGATACGAAAATGATAGTCTTGATCCAAGGCTAATATGAGTCCAGTGGCCACTGACCAGTCGCTTAAAAACGCCATGCAACTCCTTGTACAACCATTATCCCAAATGGCAGTTGCATTGGTGTGGTTGACCATAAAACTGTTTGTTGCAAGGAGTTGCGACTAGTTACAAGGAGTTGGTGTGGTTTCACTGGTTTGGGCTTAAGTGAATGCCAAACTAGCATTTCGCCTAGCCGCAATTTGCAACTCTAGATTTTTTTATAATGGGATGAATCTAGAGTTGCAATACCCTCCATTGACTCCCCACTCATCATTTTGCGTTTGCGATCTGCTTGTCTTAAACGACGTTAAACTCACCAACATTGCAGCTGTAGTCCAAGCTTGAATTATTCTCTTTCAATCTGCAAGGCCTGTTTTTCATAAAAATCCCCCGTAGACATGTTATGAGCTACTTTCTGTCAAGAAATTCTGTGCAAGTGATTCTTTTTCTAAGTGCTGGAGTTTGGAAGCGCTCGTCGTAAGTCACTGAACGTCCCTGCATGCATCTGTTTCGCATTTGCACATAATGCAGGAGGCAGCAGCGCGACCCCTTAATACAAACGAGCGCTTCCAAACTCCAACATTTCTTCTTCTTGACAGAAAGTAGCTCATAACATGTCTACGGGGGATTTTTATGAAAAACAAGCTTTGCAGATTGAAAGAGAATAATTCAAGCTTGGACTACAGCTGCAATGTTGGTGAGTTTAACGTCGTTTAAGACAAGCAGATCGCAAACGCAAAATGATGAGTGGGGAGTCAATGGAGGGTATTGCAACTCTAGATTCATCCCATTATAAAAAAATCTAGAGTTGCAAATTGCGGCTACATTTCGCCTACATAGTAAGGGCATTTTATCAGGTATTTGACCAATCTGGGAACAAATCGTTACCAAGAATGTTTTTCACCAATGTGTATATCACCAATATAGGATGATAATGGTATGGTCACATATTATGCTAATAACTCAAACTTTTAGTACATATTATTAGACACCTTTTAGATAGGTACCTTTCATAGGTTCTCTTACTAACGATGTAGGTACTGTTTTTCCACATGATTTGAAACTGAATATTCCTCTGAGGCATCCCCCAAGTGGGGATTGGATTTTGGGCATCGTCCTACTCCTCTCGCCACCCTAGCCGCAATTTGCAAATTTATAATGGGATGAATCTAGAGTTGCAATACCCTCCATTGACTCCCCATTCATCCAATTTGCGTTTGCGATCTGCTTGTTTTAAACAACGTTAACTCACCAACATTGCAGCTCTAGGCCAAGCTTGAATTATTCTCTTTCAATCTGCCGAGCTTTTGTTTCATAAAAATCCACGTAGACATGTTTTGAGCTACTTTCTGTCAAGAAATTCTGTGCAGGTGATTCTTTTTCTATGTGTTGGAGTTTGGAAGCACTCGTCGAAGTCACTGAACGGCCCTGCGTACCACCTGTTTCGAATTTGCACAGGAGGCAGCAGCGCGACCCGTTCATAAAAACGAGTGCTTCCAAACTCCAACACTTAGAAAAAGAATAACCTGCACAGAATTTCTTTACAGAAAGTAGCTCATAACATGTCTACGGTGGATTTTTATGAAACAAAAGCTTGGCAGATTGAAAGAGGATAATTCAAGCTTGGCCTAGAGCTGCAATGTTGGTGAGTTTAACGTTGTTTAATACAAGCAGATCACAAACGCAAATTGGATGAATGAGGAGTCAATGGAGGGTATTGCAACTCTATTTGCAGTGACATGATCACCGTCCACCACTGCGCCAAACGAGCGCCCTGGATTCTAGCTTTAAAACCTGAAATTATGTGGGTATTATTTTTTGTTTTTGAGAGAAAACATTACAAATCTCCCTCTTACTTTTCCTATCTAGATGTCAGCAAGAGTAAGAAAAGTAATGCTAAGAAGCATCTACAGACTCCCAATAAGACGCTTGCCATGAAGCTGGTCAGCACCAACCGACACGGTGTCACAAAGCAGGTAAAACGGCTGCAGGGTCGTCTGGGTCCGGGAAAGAGCAAAGCTACTGTTAAAGACAAGAGGACCAAGTCTGCTGTAGGTAAGTGACATCATAAAGGTATTTTACCATTTTGATTCTATATATAATTGGTTGGTAGTCAGGCTTGTATTTCTGGCCTCTTTAGATAAATTTCCACTTTTCCTGTATCAGTTTATTGTTGCTAACCATATGAGTCAAATTCATCCCTGGACTTTTAACCCAGTGACCCAATTCTGTGCATGTTATAACATTTGATGGAAATAGTAGAACTAGATTTGTTGTAAAGGGAGAGATTTAGCGTAGAGGGAGAAAATGGAGAGGAAATAATAGACCTTATTTTTCTTTCACGCAGAGGAGTTCAGGAAGCACCAGACAAAGAGCCATTTGAGTGCAAACCTAAAGTACTTCCTGGGAACTGGTAGCATTAAAGCAAGAGATTCTGACACCATGAAGGTATGGATTGATTGATTGAAAAATGTATTAACAGTTTGCATAATTACAGTACATTTCAAGCACAAACTCAATACAAAGGCTGTTAACTGTGAGTGGACGACCCAATTAAGCATTACACTTGTTTCCAATAGGGTCCACAATGTTCAATTCATCAAAATTGGCGGCTAGTGTCCACTCTGCACCCCCAGCGTTCTGAATTGCAACTGTACTGTAATCTTGTATTAGGTCATCACTAATGAAAAAGCACTAGTAGGAATATTACATTGCCTATACATAACTGCTGTATTATGGCAATTTATTTTTCATGAATGCATACTCTGTGTCTCTCATGAATGCAATATATATACCAGAGTACTTTGAGGCCAGTCTGGAGCCATGTGGAATTTATAATCTTCATATTTGGGCTTTTTATTTAATTTTAATAATTGAATAGTTTGATTTACTGTTGCACCCCCTAATACTTGGTCTCTGTCATCACTTAGATCCTGAATCACAACTCTGGAAGGCAGTCCAGGAACCGTCCAGACTCTTCCACCAAGAAGGCACCAGAGCCAAAGTCCTTGTTCACAGAGGAGCAGTTTCAACAGTTCCAAAAGGAATACTTTGGCAGGACTGTGGAGGATGAGAAATAATAAGATGTCCTCAGTGGTATTAAATGCCCATTGGAGATTCTGCTCTGTGAGAACAAGTAGTTCAAAGTGGTCAAAGTCGGGCTTTGGACCATACTGTATATATTTTATATTTTCTTTTCTTTTAGGCTGCTGTTTGGACCACAGAACCCTGTGAGACATTCGTTAGAAATTGCATAGCTACATGTATCAGGTGATGGATATTCTGTTCCTGGAGGTGTCTAATTTAAAACAGTTTACTACTTTCATTTATTTGAAAGGACACAATATTATGCATTGCAGTACCCATAGCATTGAAGTGATGGTGATTTCACTCTCTTTGTGCTCACATTATTCACATATTCTTTACTTTTTAGCCACAAGAAAATGTTAGATTTGAAAGTTATGGCTTACACATCCTCCAGTTTGTTTCACTGAAAGAAATTACATGAAAAACATTACAATACCAAACAGAATGACCATTACCTTTCTAAAAGACCAAGAAGAGAGGAGAAGAAACACTTGTTGCTTTTTGTGTTTTTGATCATTTTCTCCCTTTTGTCAAAATGACATTCACTGTAAGGGACACTGTTAAAAATTGTAATAAAGATGTATACAGACTAATTGTTAACAAAGGTCTCAGGTCATTCAGGATTGTTTATTTTCTTCAAAATAACAATCCTTTAAATGTGTACACTAACTATTGTTTTAATACATTTTCTTTAATAGGATAGGCATTTGAACTGCTCAGTGTATTCTTGAATATATGGTCACGCTATAGACAAGCACCTTAAAACAATATGCGGTGATAATGCGGAGCTGGTGTGTTTCCTCTGATTTCATTGGCTGTGGGGGCTCAGCTACAGTCAACAGGAGATCCAGTATACACCACACAAAAATGAATCATCGCCTATTGTCTAGGGCTCTAGGCCTAGATGCCAGGGGTCAACCTATCTGCAGCTAAACCACTAGATTGATCAGTGCCAACATTATTTTGAACACTGCCAGTATGCCACGGAAATAAGTATCCAATATTTTTCACATTTAACTATAATTCCCCTGGCCTGAACAGTGTATGGTGTATTGTATTGTAATCAGAAATCATTCTCTGCCCACTCTAAACCCCCTGCTACTCGACCGCTGCTGGTGGTTTGAGTATAATAACTTATGCAAGTTCAGATATGCTATATCAATTACATACTACTAGTAGTCCATATCTAGACACCATTTCTGTTGCTTTGGGTATCCAACACAGGTCATTGCCACCTGTGGTTTGGTTCGGAGGAACATGGTTTTCTCTCATTGATAATGACACCACAACACATGAACAATCCTTTAGTTTATGATAACATTTCTTCTGCAGTGTCCAATTGCTATTCTCAGATTTTCTCCAAAGGGAATGTCAGGAGAGTACACGCCACGGCAATAGATTACACTTCTTTTTTTTTTTTTAAGAAATACAGCCACAGTGCTCATAAAGAGAACTGTTATTTTGGCCCCCTCAAAATATACACTGCTGCTACTATTTATGGGTCTTGTAACAGCAGGTGGCATTCAGCATTTTGGCTTTGCTGCCAGCTGTCTTTGGGTTTATTTATTTAACAGGGACAATGCACATTGATCGACACGTCAGTTTTCACATCCATGCAAATGGGCCAGAGTTAACCAGAAGCTAAATTCCATCTGTAGTCCCTGAGCAGGCTCTTAAAAGTGGTAATAAAACTATCCATACAAAAACTTACCACGATACAATACCAAAAAACAAGTAAACAAGGTACAGGGGACATTGACAGTGAAAATGTGAGAAGTGACCACCAGTGACAAATGGAGCTGAGAATTATGGTACTCATGATTGTAAATTTGGTTGGCTTTAAGCCATCTCTTAAGGTTAAATTTGAAGGTCAAATATTTGGAGGTACTTCTGTAGGGAGACTGTTCCAGTGATCTGATGGGAGGGAGGCTCTAACAGAGATGACTGTTTTACCTATATGGCTTGTTTCCACTGGGTCCCTTTGTACTAGTCAATTCATCGAAAAATAATGGATATTAAATAATAGACCATTCTGTCCATTGTATTGGCAACTAGATGGATTGTTAGAAGCAAGAAAGTTAAATGTGTATCAGTAATAGGGAATATTAGGCTGTAAAGTGTAACAATATTGAAATACGTTACTTTAATACCAAGTCAACCAAGTCAAAGACATGTCTTGCTAAGGAATATTTCTGATCATATTCCCTGACTTTAACGGTATGATTTTTTAAAAATACATTCAAACCTATCGACAGGTTCTGCTCGCCTCAATGTGCGCAAAGTTGAGGTTTTAAAGTTACCTCAGCAAAGACCTGAGCGGTATTAAGGAACTCTGAACAGAACCTTTTCAGTTTTCGCCACCAGAGAGCAGTCTTGACTAACCTGTACCGTCAAACTTGCGTCAAACCCATAATTATGATCAAACCTCGATGTCTCTTTTAGCTCTCTGAGCTATTCGCTTTTATTTAATTTAAATAAAGTAAAATGGAAAGATGTCAGCCCAAAGCCTGGTGTTTTTATAGACTTTAACTGGATTATCATTACCAATTAAATGCAATAGGCCAACGATATACGATACGATTATATGATATTCATTTGCGCGTGTGTGTGTGTGTGCGTGTATATGCGTGTGTGTGTGTGTGTGTGTGTGTGTGTGTGTGTGTGTGTGTGTGTGTGTGTGTGTGTGTGTGTGTGTGTGTGAACATTGGATCGTTTTGTGACGTGTTAGACTCCAACGCGTCACAAAACGATCCAATGTTTACATTTTGCATTTGACCTACATAACTGGCATGGTGTCTGGTGTACACTGTACAGTGTGCTTCGTGCGAACTACTCCCTCCCATAGCTCCCTCCCCAAGGAAGTACGGACTATTTTTGCAACTATACTTTCTAACCAATCAGAGATAAGACTACGCGGAGTGATTTGGGGGTCTGCGTGTTTTATGGGTCAGTGCAGTCCGTTTGAAGGAATGCTCATTAAGTGAGCATGTAGCTACCGCTCGCCTTGAGTGCCAAGTTCACAAATGCAGCATCCCTCAAATGTGACAAGGCGGAAGGATACACCTGTCGGTGATGTGGTCATATATATGCAGTCATGTGACTCGCCCACTGCATTCTCTGTTTTCATCACACTAGAAGAGGTTGTATTTGTTTTGAGTGTGAAGCTCAAAATGGCAGTGTAATCGCGGCTAATCGTGCAGCGGCAATAACCTCGCAGTGCAACGGCTTGCGCACTGGCTCTTTCAGGCAAAATGGCGTAAGTACAATTTGATTTTGTGATTAGTTTAGTTAACAAACCGTGCCGGGGCCGAGCGCTAACTTGTTATTACATCTAACGACATACAACAAAGAGTTGGTTGTAATTATGCACAGCACGGGCCGTGTGGTGTGGGTATGTCGCATTGTGGTAAAGGGACCTGTTTGCGCTTTGGTGGGGGGGGGGGGTAGTTTTAACGTTACTTAACCTGAAATCGTCTAGTAGTGGTTTGTTTATTTATATAATTCCCTAGTGGTACGGTACCGCGCATCGAAATCGAAGATCTTCAAGCCCACAACGCGTCGCGGTGCAACGCGTTGAGAGCTTGTAGATCGGCTGTTTTCCCACGCGCTACACCGTCTTACGGCGAAATCTGACACCCCGGCGTCTGGTCCGCACCGCCTGGTGGGCACGGGTCGAGAAAGACATCTGGTTGTTAGGGACATCACACTGTGATGTGTCCCCTCACTGTCTCATTGGATGCTTAAACATGCCACAGTAAAATGTGTTGTGAATTATAAATGATATGTCTGGTGCAACAGAGAAGGCGTTTAAAATATAAAGCGTGAAGTTCATATTCAGTGTTGACAACGTGGCATTCAAAATGGCGCGTAATGTCCCGGCTCAGCGGCGGGTTTGCCTCCCTCCCACTCCCACCATGACAGATGGCTCTCTGTGTTGTGTAAATGGCGGTTGCCCCCTCCGGCCTGTCTCCATGGTGAGTCAGTCAGGAGGCGGAGTTACCGACCAAACCATGACCAAATTAGGTAATGTTATGCCCCGGTGGAGGAGGAGTGTTTCCCATCAACGCCTTTCCATTGAAGCGATCAGATGGAAATAGCCTCACTAAACACACACGAATAACTAGTCATGGGGAAAGTAGGCTACACACAGGCATACCGTTCACACTTCATGCTTAGTGTTGTCACATTAATTTCTGTCAGTGAAATGTGAGTCACGTAAACCAGATAACAAATGCACAAGATTATCTTATAACTATATCTTGTGAAACCTGTGGCACTAGATTCAATTTTAGTACACGTTAAGGTTTTTCACTGTATTGATAAAATGTCATATTTGTGTTTTGCGCTATTGATAACGTATAGACATGTTCTATCCCTTAAATCTCATTGTCCATGTATAAAGTAAACATGTAGGTTAATATAATGATGTGCCTCATTTTTCATCATGATTGACCTGCCTTCCACCTTTTCCATTCAGGTCTCTCCCGGCAACCACCCTCAGCTTTGCTGCCGTCGACAGCAGGACCGGACCAGTCGACTTGATAACGTCGTCGGACACTCCATTGTTTTTATTGACTCATTCACAACTACCACTGACCAGCAGCAGCCATGACTCTGAGCTCCCAACTAGCTTTGGAGGACGTGGGGGCCCTGTTCTTAGGTTGGTATTCAAAGTGAAATGTCCAGTACAACACCACACATAAAATATGCATAGTCTCATCATGTAAAAAAGAAAAGATCTAGTCATTAGGTGAACTATGTCAATTAGATTTGGAAATCAGTTTTTAATTTTATTTGGGTTGTGATCAAAACCATTAAAACGAAGTACATGGCTGTAGGCCATTATGAATTAAATTGTCAAAGGAGCATGACATCTTGGGGGTGGGGCTTGATGTCTTTAGTCCATCTTCCAAACTGTAATTTGTTCCGCCACAGGGCCCTCATTTCTGATGGCTGACCCCATGGGGCCCCTTCTGGACCAAGATGAAGAGGAAGCTCTCTCTCCCCCCTCCTTCATAGAAGGGAGGGCGGCATCTTCGCCTTCCCACTCTTTTTCCTCCTATGCCTCCTCCCCGGTCACTTTTTCCTCCCCACCACCCTCTCCCCCTCCCACCTATCCCTTGTTCGTGGGAACCAAGGCCAGGGAGGACTCCCTGTCCTTCCCCTGGTTTGGTGCCAGTGACCTGCTCGATGCTGACGTCAGAGCAGACAATGGCAAAGGTGAGAGTTTATATATTTTCACATATTAAAATGTAGCGGGGAGACAACATCAGGAAAGTAGCACATACACCTTTTTTTTAATGTTAAATCAAGTGTTTCGTCAATTTAGTAATGAGGGGGGACGGAACCATTAAAAAGGCACACTCACACTGCTCTTTGAAAGGCATTTTCATTTATGGTAATTACTTGCAGGCTAGGGTTGGGTCTCAAAGAACACGCCACGATGCACAATCATTTGCCATGTGTAGTGATAAAGTTCTTGAGGCAAAGACATTTTAAACCGTTACCAACATTTCAGGTTAGATGACTGATGTGGGTGTTTCTGTGGTTTACACTGGCATGCAATGATGATTTTACACATGGGAGCCACACCTCACATTACAATGAACATACTAGTTCAGACTAGTTCTGTAAAATGTGTTAATCTCTCACAATTCCCCAGGGGGCTTCTTGTTTTCTGAACTATCCTCGTTCATCAGTGTTGGACCTTTTCATATAAGCAGTAGCTTAACTGTACAACACAAAGCCAAAGGCTTTCCGGCACCCTAGATATACGATCTGAATAGTTTTGTAGGTCTTCTGAGAAATACTCAAAACAATAACTAGTACCTGAAATCTTATATTCTGTGTTTGAGGTTAGTTATTCAATAACGAGTAAGAAAAATATGATACTATTCATATCTGAGTAGTCATCACGGTACATGATATTCATCTCCGGTTTATCCCTGTAGCATGTGACTCCAACTACAGTAAGTAATGTTCTGTGTTGCCTCTCTTTGTCATCAGAGGATGCGTTCACAGGCATGGACTGGATGACAGAGAAAATTGATCTGAGCGACTTTGACTTGGATTCTCTCATCGGCTCCTGTGCCTCAGATGGGCCCGCCAGCTCTCCCGAGGAACTCCTGGCTTCCCTCAACTCCCACATGGATCTGGAAATGGACACCTTTGATACATCCATCCCTGCCACACATGATGGTCTGTCACTGCCCGACCTCCCCTTGGAGTTCCCTCACGCTGTTGCAGCTGAGGTAAAGCAGCAAGAGGTGGCTCCCGAGCAAGAAGTTGTTGTGAAGTCAGAGCCCTCCTCACCGACTCCCCCTCAGTCTCCCCACTCTCCTGCCTACACGTTGGACTTGGAGCTGGGGAGTGAAGTGGATGTCTTGGAAGCAGGGAAGGCCACATCAACCATCGCTGTCATCCCAGATCCTAGTGGAAATGTTCAGACCACCACTCCCATTGTGATCGCACTCCCCACAACCACCCACTTTGTGCTGGTCCTCACCACTAAAGGTGAATCCACCCACGTCCCTCCCCCCGAGTCGGTGAACATAACCTCTCCCGCATCCAATGATTGCGACAGTGACTCTGGCATCGAGTCTATACCCAGTTCACCTCCACAGATCCCTTCTCCTCCTCCGAATTCTTCCCCATCTCCCTCAGCAGCCGGTTCTTCCAGAACCAAGCCCTACTCCAAGCCGGAGCCCACAACCCCCAATCCCAAAGCCCCACGAGTCAAGTCTGTGTCTGGTGCGCCCAAGGTGGTGGAGAAAAAAATTAAGAAGATGGAGCAGAACAAGACAGCGGCCACTCGCTACCGGCAAAAGAAGCGGGTGGAACAGGAAGTGATGGTTTCAGAGTGCACTGTGCTGGAGAAGAAAAACGACGTGCTGCGTGATAAGGCAGAGTCCATCAGCCGAGAGATCCAGTATCTCAAGGACCTGATGGAGGAAGTCCGCAATGCCAAGCACCGTCGCAGCAAGACCAGCACAGTGGCCTAGTCATGGATGAAGCGGTCACATTTCTGCTCTCATTCTAGCATATCCTAGCAAAGAACTCCATGTAGTTGTAGTTTATACTATTTAGGGGTTAAGTTTGATTATGCTTAGTTGTGCACGGGTGTTGATCACCGAAAATAGCAACAAGCTCACAACACGTCACATTGCGACACCCGTGGGTAACTAAGTGTAACTTAGGCTTGAGTTGGGCTGCAGTCATGTATGGTAGTATGCTAGTGTGGGTGATTGAAACTTTCGAGTGTCCAGAAAATGATGTGGGGGGAGATTAATGATGAAAGAACAGGAAGGTTGATGAGATTACTACTTATGTAGAGAACGGGGAGGACTGAGAGGTCGTCAGTGGAAGCATCGGTACATGCTGGTCTCTCAGTCTCTTGTTCCCTGTACGCACTGACACTGTCGTATAACATCTTGCACTAACAGGTAGTGTTTGTAATAGTTTGTAGGATAGGCATGTGAAAAATGAGTTCACTAAATGACTATACTCCCCCATACCGATCTCCACCTCACCAAATTGCAACATAATTAAAAGAAGTGACCACCCTATTACCCTTTCAACTCCCTTTTTACCTCTTCTCATTCTAATTTCATAATTTCCTCTGAGCTTAAGTCCAGAAAGGGGCCTCATTTATTTAAGAATTTGTTACACTGAACTTGTTTTGGCAAATTTTGTTTGTACATAGTTCCTCCTGCTTTCTGATTGTGGTTTTTATTTAATGCTGGATAACGCTTTAATGTCTTAGTTAACCACTTTCTTAGTTCAAGTGTTTGGCTTGTATAATGCTTTGCGTCTGTTTTTCTATTAAATATCTATACTAAGGTGAAAGCTTGTATACTTTATTACTGAGTTTATCTAATTGACACATGATGAAATCCACTAATACAGTTATTGCAGTGTCCATGCGGAACAACATCACTGCACTACACAGGAATTTTATAGAGTAGTTATTACTATAGTACAAATATTTGTAGCATGGTATTTAGATAGGTCAAGGCATGTCAGTAGCTTCTGCTTCTAATTTACACAGATGTAATTATAGCACTAGTCATTTTAAACAAATTGGTACTGGAAAACGTTTTTAGATTATAGTACAGGTCTTCCGGTCCCTCATAGGAAACATGTAAAACTGGTTGACAGTTAAACTGTCCGTGACTTCCGGGTAAAACCCCAACCCAGCCAGTTCCTCAAAGAATTGAGGAAAGAGACGGCTCCATAAACGCCCTTTGTGCTAGGTCTTTTTATCTCTTTTTTTTATCTAACCAGACAGCCCATAAGGTCCTGGTGTTAGGAGCTCCACCTTCTGTTTTTATCTCAAACCAGATGGCTCATAATAAACGTCCTGGTGCTCGCCTCGGTCCATTTTCTGTTTTGTCTAAAACCAGACAGCCCATAATAAACGCCCTGGTGCTAGGTCCCTTTTCTGTTTAGTGTGTGTGTGTGTGAACTGTGAACCAGGTGTGTGTTGGAGAGGGGGTGGGAACCAGAGAAAACATTGAGTCTGCCAGGGTCTACTCTACAGTATGTATGTTAGATGTCTGAGGAGAGAGCTGAGTGGGTTGGGTTTCTGGTGAGAGAAGTATTAGTGCGATAGTTTGTGTGTAGTTGGTGTCAGCTAAATACTGTCGAGCAGCTGTGTAAATGTATCCTCAGCAGTAAAAGACTAACTGGATGTGTATGCAAACACACTAACTCCTACAGACGGTCACATTCCAGAGTAGTGAGGCCCTCCAAATGCTGAACGGATAGATAAGAATAGCTTCCCAAGCTATTGACAAAAGTGATAGTATTTTTATTCTTATTCTTTTATTCTAAATAGTTTACTTAACTTTAGTAGTAGTACTAATTTTGGAGATTTTTCTGGTGGATTCTAAATGTAGATGTAACTGTTTTTCATTGTGTGTAGTTTTTCTTAAAGCAAATGTATGCCCCTTGAACCTAACCCAACTCTATGGAGACAGATGAAATGAAAGAGAACATTGTATGAGATGCTCAGTGAGGAAATTATAAATGACAAGGATAGAGGGTGAAAAATACAGTGCGTCTTAATAAGCATGTATACAAGGGGACAGTCAAATGTTCAAGGGAAGCACAGATAAAATAAAAAAAATACACTGTCTATAAACAAGAGAGAATAAGAAAGTAAGAAATATAGGTAGGACATGGGAGTGAAATGAGGGCCAGTCTTATAAAGTTATTATAACCAAGGCCTTCTGTCTTTTGTGATAAGTAGAACCATGTGATAAGCACACAGGCCTACAATGTGAACTCCTGAGTATTCAGTTAACTCTGAACATGTACAAGTAACCAAAAGGAGCGTCCCATTTGGTTACACTTGTAAACCAAACTGTACTGTGTACACACAGTCAGCTAAATTATAATTTCCATTTCCCAATTACATTTAGTTCTTTATATACTATACTACTATCTACAATAGTATTTATTATTATTATTATTATGTATTTATTTGTATTTGTTATTTTTATTTTATTTATTTTTTAAACTACTGAAAGAGAAGCTATATTCGTCTCTATTTAGGAAGAAAGGTATTTGACTGCTTGTCAACCAGGCCAGGGGGACATCAGCAGTTTGGTAGCTCTGTCTGAGGAGAGCTTCATGTCACTGGGGACATCATGTGTGTATTTTTGTCATGCCACAGGAGTCCATATTAATTAATTGTGTCTACAATGGAAGCTCATAGTAGGCCTACATTGCCGGTCTGTTATTTGCATTTCCTCTTGCAACAGCGATTACGTGTTAGTGTGTGTGTGTGTGTGTGTGTGTGTGTGTGTGTGTGTGTGTGTGCGCGCGCGCGCGCGCATGTGAGTGTGTGTGTGTGTGTGTGTACTATGTGTGTGTCACTGTGTGTGTGTGTGTGTATGTGTGTGTGTGTGTGTGTGTGTGTGTGTGTGTGTGTGTGTGTGTGTGTGTGTGTGTGTGTGTTATTTTGTTCCATGCAACGTTCGCCCCTGAACTATAGAAATATCAGAAAGCACAGTGAAATTATAATCGTAGAACGAAACGTGCAAGAGGCCTTATTATGCTCAGAGAATAAATTGATTGACTTGTACAGTAATTATATTTAAAGAGTTAAACGTTTTAGTGTTATAAATATAAAGACTTGATCTATACACTCTCCTAACCAGAGGCAAACTGAGGGCCCTGCCTCCTAAATCGTAACTGCTGAGTATGCAGTTATTGCAGTGTCATGCTGACACTAGGAACAATAACACTACTATGATGCAGTAGCCTATAAGAATATTCAGATACAAAAACATCTTATGAAGATTGCAATGTCCGCACAATTACTTTATCATTGTGTATCAATGGTTGCAGAGGTTGTAACTGTTGAAATTAACCACTTAGGCCTGACTTCTACTTCTTCATACAACTGTGTCACAACACGTAGCTTGTTATAAGATCTGCTATTTTGGAGAATTTTCACCGACAATGACATGCCAAAAATCGCAACACCAAGGTTAATGTAATTTTGGATAGTTCATGTACAAATAAATAATCATTTACTTATTTGTTTATTTATTCATACCAAATCCTCATTGAAAAATCATATTGGTTTAGAACAGGGGTTTTCAACAGGTGGTCCGTGAAGGTATTGCATAATAGTCCCTGACCATGCATTTAGTAATGTGAAGATTTTGTAAAGTCTTCCACGGAACAGTGCACTAAACCTATGTGCACTGTTCCGTGAAACTTAAGTGCGTCAATGTTATCAGTTACTGGGAAGTCTGAGGTTAAGAATTCAAAAGAGAGAGCCAAGATGGGTAAGTCAAGTGTACCAGCTTGCCTGATTGAGTCATCATGTTTTAGGACATTTGCCCATATTAATCATGTCATCAAGTACGTGTCTGCTACTGTATATCAGTTAACCTGAGTTTAATGTAAGGTTGGATAAAGTGAGAGAATGGCATATGGGTAACCGTGGGATAGGAATAGATCAGTGGTTCTCAAAATACAAATAAAAAAATCTTTTGACTCTGGACCACTCGCCTGTGCTTGATAGGATTTGTTGCACGTAGTATCGTGCAATGAATGACATCAAGTCCTTAACCATCATGATTTCATGTTTATTAGCTATTAATTCAAATATTTTCTTACATTTGATGGACTTTTGAAATACTTTATTATTTAAACATATTTTAATACATTTAACAAAGCATTTTATTTATATTTTAAAGCATTTTCTCATGGACCACCTGCAGGCCTATTATGCCATGGACCATCTGTTGAGAAACAGTGGTTTGCATAGACATGGGTTGCGTTGCATAGCAAGTGTTATAAAAGCACATATCCCATCCCAACACAACACACCAGTGGTCCTCAGGTTGATTCTTAGTCAACAATCCGTTGAAATCCCCTGGTTTAGAACAAGAACTCAAATCATAGGACTCAAATATATCTATGAAACACCTACTAGTGAGTACTAAAGCAGTGAAACTTAAGTGCAGAATATCCCAATGAACAATACATTTCCTATTTCAGGTTGCATTCAATGACTTGTGACTTGGGCAGCGGTGGCCGAACGGTTTGCGGAGCGGTCTTGATACCGGAAGGTCGCCAGTTCGAATCCCCGGACCGGCACGTTAAAATTACCACCGCTGAAGTGCCCTTGAGCAAGGCATTGAACCCCTACCATGAAATGTTCTATGAGCAGGGTGTGGCTGTAAACAAGCATCTCGAGCTTAGTCCACTTCCCTGGGTAAACAAAGAACTTTGCTTTGGCATTTGGCTCAGTAATACTGTGAAGGGTATTCATAGTTACACACCGTGCAGTGAAAAAGATACACTGTAAGGCAGTGATAGCCAAGTAGGCTAGGCTTCCAGTGGCTCTTCATATTCTGAACTGGCACTGTCCACACAGGTCTATTCCAGACAGTCTGAACTGGCACTGTTCACACAGGTCTATTCCAGACAGTCTGACCAATAGCATACACGTGATGATGATAGTGTGTGGGGACTAGTGGGATTAGTCCTTCACCGGCTCTTGCTACTATGGGGAAACCATGCAGTCTTCTTCCGTAGCAAGTCATCTTGTTGTCTCCACCAGGCCGAAGGCATGGGGAGAGAGTATGTTTTGCACTCCGTCCGTCCGTGTGTCCGTGTGTCCGTCCGTCCGTCCGTCCGTCCGTCCGTCCGTCCGTCCGTCTGTGAACAGCTAATCTCTGGCACCGTTGGCTTGATCGCAGCCATACTCTGCACACACACTCCCTGAATGCCAGAGCTGAACCTCTGCCCCAAAGTCTTCACATTGGCCTGTTATAGCGCCACCAGGAGGCCGCTTTGTGCAAAACAAATGTTTTGACAGTACACCTACAGATTTTGTCCAAACATCACGCAAATTGGTACACAGTCTCTCTAGAGCCATTCAACGAAACAATTCTTTCAGATTTTTCAGACTCCATCCTGATTGGCTAAGATTGGCTTCCAAAGTTCGCAGGAGTGCTCCGTTTCAAACAAAATGCTGCAAATCATGAACACATCGTGTGATTTCCGTGAAATTTTGCACGCACAATACCACTAGGCCGAGGAAGAAATGCCACTTGAATATTTTCAATTCAGCCTCATGGTGGCGCTATAACTGGCCGTTTTGTGTTTTTACCTCTAACTGCACCGATCTGTGTAAAACCTTGTATGCACACTCCCTAGAGGCCAAGGAAAAACCTTTGCCTGGAATTTTTCACATGTGCTCTTTATAGCACCACCAGGAGGCCAACATATGTAAAACACATTTTCTAATATTACTCCTTCAGATTTCATCCAAACTTCACGCAAATCGGTACACCTGCTCTCCATAGTCATGTGATCATGTGATTTGTTTGATTTCTCATAATTATCCATCCTGATTGGCTACGATTGGCTTCTAAAGTTTTCAGGAGTAGCCCGTTTTGTACAAATCGCCACAACTCCTCAACGCAGCGTCCGATTGCGGTGAAACTGTGCATGCCTATTCCCACTAGGCTGAGGAAGAAATGCCACTTGACAGTTTTCAAATCAGCCTCATGCTCACACACACACACACACACACACACACACACACACACACACACACACACACACACACACACACACACACACACACACACACACACACACACAACACACACACACACACACACTCCTATCCTCCTGGTGGAGACCTGTGCCCAGAAGGGCACTTTTTCTAGTTTTGTTCTGTTTTTAATTGATTCTTAATTTTCACGTCTAATGTTTATTGAAATGCCAAATGGTGCATTTACATATCACTTTTATCCTAAGCACTTTAAGAATGTGCATTGCACACACACACACACACACACACACACACACACACACACACACACACACACACACACACACACACACACACACAGACACACACACACACACACACACACAGACACACACACACACACACACACACACACACACACACACACACACACACACACACACACACACACACACACACACACACACACAAAATGGTGGATGAAACCATGCAATGCCTGCTCATTGGGTTCAGTGTCTTGCTCAAGGACACTTCAACACTAACCTAGTCGGAGCTGGAATTCCAACTGGGAATCTTCTGTTTTCCAAGCGGCCGCTCTACCTCCTGAGCATTGCACCACTGCCAACTCACTGACTAATCTTGCCGGTAGCAACTCTATTACATGTCACATGCTGTGACTTCAGTAAATGCTGTTGAACAGGATGAACAGGGCTTTCATGGCAGGGGACACTGAGGGGAGCCAGGCTGCCCAGAAGGAGTTGAAAAAGGAGCTGGTGCCGGCCAAGACATTTTAAAGGGGGCTTTACAAGGACAGACTGGAGGGTAGGTTTTGATCACCCATCCCCCAGCAGCGCAGCCTTGTTGGCCACACTCACCAGTATGGCAGGACCCCATTCACATCTACAAGTCAAAGTTCCTGAGAGGACACATGAACAATAAACTGGAATATATTTGATTCAAGAGACACCAGCAAACAAGCTGGTGTGGAAGGTTATCTCTGTAGTTAGTGTTAAACTAGCCCTGGAGACTGCAGACGTTTTGTTTTAGAGTTAAAGTGCATAATATGGTGGTTGTGGAGGGAAACTAGGGGACTTAACTAGTGGGGATGAAGACCACATTCCGCCACAGGCTCATTGTCCCCCGACACACCACAAAACGAAATGGACACGTCAGTCCTTTGTGCCAGTAGCCTTCAGCTATATACTGTATAGTTGCTGTCAGGTACAAACCTCTTATCACCATATTTTAACTTTTTGTAACTTAACTAACATCAATTAATGCCCTTCTACTTGATCATACTACAGTGTCATACAAACGTAACCAAATAGTAGATATGCAAGCTCAAAACACGGAGGTGACTGTTGGACAGTCCAAAACTGTCCAACAGTCATATGAGGTCATATGAGGTTTCCATATACAGTAGGCTATATAGATAGACAGACAGACAGGCTGGCAGAGAGAGTGAGTGAGTGAGTGAGTGAGTGAGTGAGTGAGTGAGTGAGTGTGAGTGAGTGAGTGAGTGAGTGAGTGAGTGAGAGAGTGCTGCATGTTTAATAGAGGGTATGCGTGAGACATCATCATCATCATACCCGGAAGTTTGCAGGAATGCCTACTGAGTGGCAGAAACTACTTTCTGGCATTTACAGCCCATACATCCAAACGCAAAAGTCCTATCTGATTGCATTAAATGATGTTAAACAACCCACTTTGACCGATTTTCCACTCACTTTATGCATGCGCATACTCTCTATAATAAGAGAGAAGAAGCCAGGGAGAAGAAGCAGTGGTAAAAACGCACAGTGAACAGTGTCCTACTTTCAGGGACTAATTATAGCTTTTTAATGAGCAGTCCAGTATGGGGTCAGTACCTCAGTAATCAGCTTAGCTCCTCAGACACTGTGATGGGATGAGAGGACCGAAAAAGACATTATCTCGCCCCCCCAGAGCTGACGAATGATCATATGATACTAATAACTAACTGCTGCTAAATAAAAAGGTGTGTGCTTGAACTTGAAATAGGGTTAGTTAAGTTAGTTGAGTGAAACACATGAGTATGATGTGTGTGAAGTAGTGGTAAATTAGTTTAACAGGACACCGGTGTTCACTCTATGAATGCGGACAGCTATTCTCAGTCTTGTTGCCAGAAGTCAGAATTGAAAATAACCCCCACTAATGACTAAAAAAGCCTCAAGCCACACACACACACACACACACACACACACACACACACACACACACACACACACACACACACACACACACACACACACACACACACACACACACACACACACACACACACACACACACACACACACACACACACACACACACACACACCTTTTGTATGTAAAAGCAGAAAATGAAAGTACCCTTTATTATAGACTTACAGTGACCTCTGGTGTCCTTCTGTTAAACTACAACTACTTTAAAGCCCACGCCTTCATCTGTCACAGCAACGCAGAGGGTCACATGGCTACTTACTTCCGCAAAACTCATTATTGTTGTGATAAGAAAAGGGTCAGAACATAGCCTGAACATAGCATGCTACAACGTTTAAGTGCCACTTTAGTAGTATTCGGCGCAGTTTATGTTTACTTCCATTTTCATTACAAGTCGACAGTCATAGTTACCAGGTCGGTCAAATATCTTACACCTTAATGCTGTACTTTACAAGGGTTTTCATTAGAAGGTAGGTTAGCAATTGCATAGCTTATTTTATGTCTTGCGTAAAGTTGCGTGTGTGTGTGTGTGTGTGTGTGTGTGTGTGTGAGAGACGTGTTATGTGTCCAGAGCTAATCTTTTTTTCCTCCACACACAGTATGTTCTACCTTTTGAAAAATCTCTATGGAAGGCAATGGGGCTCAGACAAAACAATGCCCAAATGTGGAGTCATATGTCATAGACGACACATTGTTATTGTTAGTATTAACAAGTAATTCTTACAGAGACTTTCATGTCATATATTAGTACGTTTGTGTGAGTCCTGATGATTACGGTCTGCTGTCTGTCAGTGGCTCCACATCATAGACACCGTATTTGGGTATGACCACTCAGAACCGTCCCCATATATGGAGCTGACTTTCACATCTAAGTCTGACATCATAAATTCAATATTTGGACATTGGCATGGCTGACCTCGGGAATCCATATATGGATATTGTGACTCATCATGTCCGGATGACATGAGCAGCCTAACCAATGGTATAGATCTCTAATCTCTAATTTACATGACTCGAATACTCGTCACAGACCCTCCAGACTTACCCATAATACTCAAACAGCTTCTTCCGTTACCATTCAGATCATCTTTGACTAACTCAGACTAACTTAGCTGGATTCTCTGGACTCCTTGAACCACCTTTCAAACCACATAGGGTTAGACATCTCGGTTTAAGTTCCTTTCCTTAATTAGTATTTTTAATTTAACTTATTTTCTTCCTTCCCTGCTTACCGACCATACATCCATGCTTAACAGAATGTCTTCAAGAGGACCTCGCCATGTCATCTGGGAGTCAGAGGAGCTGGTGGCCTACCTCCACCCCTCTCCATGGACCCCAGGTTCTGCTGTACTGGAGCAGAGGTCTCCTGGAGGGACAGGAGGCAGCATCTTTCACCTGGGACAGAGGGACTATTTGGCCATGCTGCGCGGTGCCAGGGCTGTGGGGCACCTGCTGTGTGACAGGCTGCGTGTACGCAGGTGTGCACTTGTCTCCAGGCTTAACAGAGACAAACTAGCCCAGGTGAGTGTTCCTCTGACAGTTTGTCTCTGTCATTCTAAGTCTGTGTTTCTCAAACGTTTTTATTTCAACGACCCGCGTTTTTTTATGCATTAGGCCAAGGACCCCCATTTGATGTAATGCTCTATTGCCAGGGTCCCAACCAAGCCTAACACAGTGTATATGCTATTTAGATTAGATTAGATTGTATTGGATTGCTGCTTGTTTTGTAATTCCACAGATGTTAAGTTATTGATGCTAGGTTTGATGTGTGCCTGCATTCCTATCCTTTGTAGCACTTAACTCTTTTCTAAGCACTTGTTCAGATAAAGCAATTAAACAGAATGGAGACAGAATAGGGAGCTTTTGAATTCATACTTTATTCTAATCTTTGATGTTTTGTGGTTCACAGATCCGTATTCTCCCTCTACACGGCCTTGATGCTGAATGGCAGCCCCACCTGGCGGGAGAAGAGGAGCACACCCCTCATGACCCAGGCTACTGCACCTCCAAAAGTGGCCCGCGGTGGACCGACGCCCGTCTCACCGAGCTCCAAGCTAAGATACGGGCCAAACTCCCCTCACCCGAAGCCCCTCCCAACCACACCTTCCTGGGGGACGATCCCGCACACCCCGGCCTGTTCTCGCGCATCGTCCGCGGCGAGGAGCAGCAGTGGCGAGTGTGGGAGGACGAAGGTCACGTGGCCTTCCTCACCCCGTTCCCTAACTCCCCAGGCCTCACAGTGCTGGTCCCACGCAGACCACTGACCTCTGACATATTCCGACTGGACGAGGGAGATTATGAAGGACTCGTGCTGGCAACCCAGAAGGTATCACGGCTTCTGGAAGAGGCGCTGGGTGCTTGGGGCGTAGGGCTCATATTTGAGGGCTATGAGATCGACTATGCCCATGCTAAGCTGATACCCCTGCTTCTTCCGCCATCGTCGGGGGAGGGAGTTCCCATCACTAGCACACCACCCCCTGTACAGTTCTACCCCACCTATCCAGGGTATGTGACCTCAGAAGATGGGCCTGAAGCAAGCCCAGAGAGTTTGCAGGACTTGTACACCAAAATCACACAGGTTTAACCACTTAAACCCTAATACTTCATTGTCCACGTTCCTCAGGGGTCTTGTATACTTCTTGGACCCCTCCTTTTTTCTCCCTACACCAAATCTCTTCGGCGAAAATAGCTGATCTTCAAGCTAACCTGTAGATCGGCTATTTTCACAGAATGTTCGCCCGGCTATTATGATGCCCAGAATAGGGATGCTAGGGTTCATCTGTGTGATCATCTACACTACGGTATGTCCTCTGAATTCTGCTGCAGATGGGACCAAAATGAAACGTGCAAAATGTACTGTACAGTCCTATTATACAATTGGGTCGAGATTACACGTGTTAATGAAGAAATGTATTTAATTTAAATATATAGATATATTACAGTAATGTCAATTGTAACAATCAAATTTCATTTTATAAAACATGAAAAGCAAAGCCAGAACTGTATGCACTCCTGTGCATACAGTACATGTCATTGAAAACCATTTAGTACATTGACAACTTTAATAACAAAGTTATTAATCGGAATTAAATATTGTACCTTGATGCCCAATATTACACATTTGTCAGTCATTTTGTTTATTGGAGGCGAGCATAATTTTATATTTATTTGCTGCACCTGCTCATAGCCTATTGAGTGCCATCTTCTCTCCTTCTCATTATCCACATTCAGAACCAGCACACAAAGTTCATGGAACAAACAACTGAAACAAGCACAGCTTTATTCTCTGGCTGACAATATCTGTTTAGCCAGCAGTGTACAGTATGAGTAAACGTTCATGAGCTATTTATTCCCTGTTCATATAATTAACATTTCATATCATTATTTAGTATGTTCAACTCACAGGTTCACACCATCTGGATGCCTATTAATTACCCCGCTGCTAATTGGCCCCACAGGGTTATGATTATGAGGCTTAATTAATGACCAACTGCTTAATGACCAAATGCTTAGTGTTCTATAAACAAGACCGCCCAAGGCTGTCATTAAAGTTCCAAAAAAGGCTTATGAGTTAGGAACCTGTTGCCATGGAGGCAATTAGAGCCTGTAATGTCAGTCTTCGCCAGAGGCCTTAACCACTTGAACCCTATATATTTTGTTGACCGCCGTTCCCCCATGGATCTGTACTTGGCCCCCTCTTTCCCCCCCCTCTACACCAAAATCTATTAGGTTCACAGAATGTTCTTTATTATACACAGTAACATGCTCAGAATAGACACTTCTGGTCATCCAAGAGAATGGAGACAACTGGATTAAGGTCTGGGAACAGTAGCAGTGGTATTCCTGGAATGCCATTGCTACTGCTAGGGTGGACCCTATATGTATTCATCACACCGTGACATTAACGGGGCTCCTACAGCAGCCCCCGTTCATGCGCTCCATCTTCGTGATGTAGAGCAGGGGCTCAATGCTACAGCTCAGATCCATGATGGAGAACACGCTGATGCTGATCTGGCAGCGGAACTGCACAAAGGTGTAGTAGGACACAAAGGGCATGAGGGCCACGGGTGGCAGGTAGTTGACCACGATGATGGCCAGCATGATCAGCACCATCCTGAAGGCTTTCTTCTTCACAGGGTGCATCTTCTCCTTCCCCAATACGGATCGGCGCAAGACCCAGATGACGGAGATGTTGCAGAAGACCATGACGACGAAGGCGGAAAGGATGACGATGCTGAACACCTCGTTGACGCTCATGACTCCCAGGGTGCACTTGGTGAGGCCGTGCGCCAGGATGAGGCCCCAGACCACCACGGAAATGCCAATGCGGATCTTGTTGTCACGAATACCGGTGAACACCACAGGGTGGACCACAGCTACGTAGCGATCCAGACAGATGCACATCTACAAAAGAATATTTCAGAACATGCAGGTGGATAATTAATCAAAGTATGTTAGTATGTATGTTACCATGAGTGCATGCGGAGCATGTGTTAATAATATATGGTCCCAACTCCTTTGGGGGTATTTTTGTCACAAGCACATTTGTATGGTCCTCTGCATTAAACCATTCCTAACTATCAGGAGCAGTGTGCACTATTAATACATTGTCTGGGGAGCAGTTAGAGGTTGAAGTGTCTTGCTCAGCAACACTGACAAATAGGCTGCTGCCGGCGGGATGAACCACGGGCCTTCTGATTCCAAGAAGGCCTCTCTACCTATTCATCTATGGACGACCTTTCAAATAGTTCAACTATCCGATCTACATCGACACGTTGTGAGCTTGTAGATCGGCTATTTGAACTATTCTAAAATGTTTTTAAAAATAGTAAAAAATGGCAAATAAGTTTAGGGGTAAGGGGTGGCACAGGATATAGCAGCATGTGTTCATTGTACAGCACCTTGTAACTCCTCTTTTGAAAGGTGCTTTATAAATACAATTTACTTACATAGTATCTCATCAGAAAAACAAATGCTATGTTAACCACTTACAAAGTAGTTGACTGGATTCTCAAGGGCTCTATATTGTCCCCCTCCTGTTTTCATACACTAAATACCGTATCAGAAAACTGTGGTTCATTGCTATGAAGAAAAAAGAAAACTCACCAGGAAGAGCGGTGCCACGTCCTTGACCCCGTAGGCAAACCTCTGCAGGTACCAGATGCGGCTGTCTCCCAGGGCCAGCCGGTTAACCATGTCTACGGGCGTCATCAGGCAAAAGTAGGTGTCCAGAATGGCCAGGTTGAAGATAAAGATGTCTGAAGTGGACGAGTCACTCTTCTTGGACAGGATCTGCCACAGGACCAGGGTGTTACAGGGCGTTCCTATTGCCAGGTTGAACACTTTCACCCCGAAGTAGAAGATGAAGCCGTATGGGGCCACGGCACACACTGGGTACTGGTACCAGGGTGGGGCCCCGCTGGGTGCTCCAGGGGTGGTGGAGGTGACGTTGACCGTGGTGTTGTTGAGCATGGTGGGACTGACAGGGTGATGGTGGTGCCACAGTGAAAAGCAGAGCGAGATATAGGAAATTCCCTTTAAGTTACAAACTGACTTATATTTCTAGCTGCAATTGAGTGCAAGTGATATTGTAAGTGTTAAATAGTTCAGATCAATCATTGCTATAAAGTATTTTGTTCAGTAACAGGGGTCTACCTCTACCCATCTCTCCAGCTCTTTATACCAAACAGGGTCAGGTTATCAGGTCAGGATACCAATTTCATCCAATCAGGAGACGGTACTCATACAGGATCCAGGATAAAGAAGTGAAATGGTAAGGGATCATAAAACAAAAAATAGCAGATAAAATTGGAACTCTATGAAATGTAAATGATTTTTGTGGGATTCTATCTTCTAACTTTATAAAATTGGTATCCCAACTAGTGATGCACGATATTATCGGTAGCATATCGATGTCGGACGATATTGCATTAATAATGCAATATCGGTATCGAACTGATATCAAAATAATTATGATTTTTTTTCACTGATATTGACCGATAGTCTTTCACCGATATGGACCGATATTTTGCCGATATTGACCAATAATTATATTATATATATTATATATATATTATATATTATACCGGTAATATATTATATAATAATTATATTATAATGTAATATATCGGTATCGGCCGATTTGACCCTGCATATAATCTGATATCGATATCACCCAAAATGTAAATATCGTGCATCTCCCAACCTGAAAACATAATTTCTGTTTACAAAAATAGAGCTTAAACCTTGAAAATCGCTCCTTTAACAAAAACATATTACACCCCTTTAATGTTTTTAAAACATTGCATAATACATGCCTAAATTCTTGTTTGACCAGTAATAATATTCAACCCCTCTGACCCCTCCAATAATCCTGCTGATGCCACAAAATGTCCTCGTGAAAAACGTAGCAAACATAAATCAAATCAAGTCTTCCTACCTTAATAGAGTTGTGTGTGTCTTGTTCTAATCCTGTGTGGAGGCGTCTTGTGGTGACTATCTGTCCCCAACTCACTACTAACAAATGCTGTGTCCCAAGCCAGGTCCTTATCATATAGGAATCAGGATTAAGGGGAAAATAAATGTCTCCTCATGAGTCTGTGTTCTGTATATAGCCCCTTTCTGTGCGGCAAGGGTCCTTGGAGAGGACCTTGGAGATTGGATGCCATTTTTGGATTGGGCCAAATTGAAGAACAATGACATATAGTCATTATTTAATCCAGCCACAGTCCTGATTGGTTGTTGTTACAAAACAAATCGATGATGCGAGTTTGGTCCTCAATGATTGGATGGTTAGGATAAATAAATACTACTTAGAATGAGTAGGTTGAGCTAAAATGCAGTTATCCAATGCAGGTTTGTCTACTTTTGTCTGTGTTGGTCAGTTACAGTATGTGGTATTTATGTCATGCAAGTCTAAGTTTAGAGTTAGCAAGTTTCTATAGTATTGGCCAGCAAATATTCACATATTCCCATTCATGATAAGGAGTAGAATACATTTTGCATACAGATCCTAGACTTCCAGCAAGGGCGGAATCCATTTCACCCGACCGCCGAGTCTAGATCTGTGCACGTGTTGACTGTACTCACCAGCCTCTCCGCAGAAGAACATCTTATTTTCACTGATGCAACTAGAAGCCATGCTGTAAACATGTGATGCAAGGGAAATGGTAGGGTACAAATGAGCAATAAAATGCAAGGTGTTACTAACAGGCCTAGACTGGGCTGAATGTTTGCAAAGACCCTGTTGGGAATACTTTCTAGCTAAGTCATTACAAACATGTTACATACATACAGTATCATGTTGCACATTTCTAGTTATGTAACAGAATATATGCATAGGTTAATGCACAGGCCTGCATTTACATTCAGTGTGTATCCATGTAACTGACACCATCTGATAAGGTTTCCATATGTCAATAATATACTATAGTATATATAGTATACAATGATATACAATAGTAACGTAATCATAATCATCACAATATTACACTTTATTTACACAGCAAACAAATGCTTTACACCTCAAAATAAGAGTAATAGAAAGCCAAGAACACAGGAGACATGCAGTACAGTATTTGGTAAATACAGTTGACCACCCATGGCCACGACAATGTTTAGAATAAAAGATAATAGCTAATGTATTTTTACTTCAATACTTGTTTGTTTTTGTGTACAGTGCACAATGGCGCCTGTTGGTTTTGAGACATCAAATACAGGATGTTATGCTAGATAGCATTGAGAAGGAGGAGGCTGCGCAATGCAAAAAAATATATATTCAGGAAACCAACGTTTGGACAAGAATAGTTTTCCTCAGGGTTTTGTAGCACCTGTCAAACTGAAGTCAGAACAATTATGGGGTTTGATGTTATTTCATAGAGTCAGATGGGTTGTTCTCCACTGAACCGTGGTGATCTCAGTCCTGTTCTTGGAACGCACACACTTCAATTTCACCCAGCATTCCATCTCCTCTACAGTTCAGTTTGAACCTATAACCATGTACAGAACTCACCAAAACTGTATCACAAATGAAATCCTCGTCCTGCAATCTAGACACAATTCCAACTTCAGTCAGTCCATCCATCCTCACCATAATGAACCACTCCATAGTTCCTGGTTATGTCCCATCCTCGTTTAAACATGCCTTAATTCACCCCTTTTTAAAGAAACCCAGCCTCTTCCCCGACCAATTTCCAAACTATCCTTCATGTCAAAATGTTTGAAAAAAGTCATTTCCTCACAACTTCTCACTCACCTGTCAAATTACATTTGTTTTCTAAAAGTTTCCATCCAGGAGAGCACTCCACGGTACTAAGACAGCCTTCATGGTTAAAGTCACCAGCGACCTATGGATGACACTGGATACTGGGGGTGGTGCAATACTGGTCCTCCTTGACCTGAGCGCGGCATTCGACACAGTCGGCCATGCCACTTTGTTGTGCCGTCTGGAGTCATGGGTGGGTCTTGGTAGCAGTGCTCTCCAGCTGATGCCCTCTTATCTCACAGCAAGAACTGTTTCTGTCGAGATTGGTAATGCCATCTCTTCCTCCGCCCCCCACATTTACGGTGTCTCCAAAGGATCAATTCTTGGTCTTCTACTTTTCTCCATCTACATTCTTCCCTTAGGTCAAATCATTTGTAAACACAGCATCCATTTCCACTGTTATGCAGATGATACACAACTTTACCTGCCACTCAACACCACCAACCCCAACTGTCTATCCTGCTCGGCCTGCCTAGCCAACTTACAGAGCTGGATCATCATCATACATCATCTCATTCCGGCCAATCACAATTTGAGTACTCACTTTTGTCTTCAATGTTTGTGTTTACACAAACACCCAAAACTGGCCATTCATTGTCAATGGCATTCAATGTTCGTGTTTGCACAAACACTCAAAACTGGCCATTCATTGCTAATGGCATTCAATGTTTGTGTTCGGACGATTTTAAACTGGTAATGGTAACAACTGATGAGGTACTCAAAAAACGGAGTGCCCTGCAACCCAACAAGGCCACTGGCCATGACAATATTGCCTCCAAATTCTCAGCCATCCCCATAGCTCCAATCAGCAATCACCACCCACATAATAAACCTCTCCATCAAACAGGGAATTGGCCATATCACCTGAAGAAAACTTTGTTTCTGTTTTGTGGATGTCTGTGTTTTAATATAAATGAAACACTGTGGAGCTGAGCCTGTGTGCAGACTTCCCTCTTTTTAACTTTGTTTGAAATGTATTGTATCCATTCTACAAACTGAATACAAATTTCAATCAATCAAACCCAACATATATTATAATTTGACGACTGGATAATCCAACATTATATCCTTTTCAGACTCATGAAATGAAGGAAATTGACCCCATGTTTTGTATATTGTGTATATTTTTTACATATATTGCAAGACAGGGTGAAGCATGACTGATATCACATACTACAATGATGGACTGGGATGACCCTGCCGCCCGCCACAGCCAGGTGCGGCTGTCCGTTCGCGGGACAGGAGTTCATTGTAACTAATGTGTAATAGCAAAGCTTTATTAATCTGTTATTACAGTGCAATACTGCCACCATTTGGTGGCCAATTATACTGGAGTGAGTGTTCTGCCCTGAAAGTGGCCCTATCAAGCTATGTTGCCTCCACTTGGCTGGATATTGACACTGTGCAGGGCCTTGCGTGGGGAAAACGTGATGTGATTCTATTGGCTGTTGGTGTTACCAGTTACAACTATAGACGGCTCGCCGGCGTGGACACACTGTCGGAGGCTTGTTTCCATTGTGGTTCATAAACATTCAAACATCTAGATAAACAATAGCACAAGAAACAATAGACAAATTACCTGTTTGTTTTTTTTACTTCAAAACTCCAACTCAAATGCAAAGGAAGACTGTGTTGTGGCAAGAAGCAAGTAGATCACTGAGTTTGCATGCTGGCTCCATGATCTGGAGATCATGGGTTCAAAACCCGCCCAACTCTTTACTTTCAAGACCAATTTCCAGAAGAACAACAAAAAAAATCCAACTCACAGGCAAAGGAAGACTGTGTTGTGGCAGGTAGCAAGTAAATAACGGAGTTAGGAAGCTGGCTCCATGATCTGGAGATTGTGAATTCAAACCCCACTCAACTCTTTACTGTGAAGCTTTCCTTTCCACACTTCAAGTAGCCCGGAAATTCCCTCTGAACTGTGTGCTGCTAAGTGGCCCAGTGGATAAATCGGATGATATCTATAGAATTCCTAGTAGAAGTGTGCTGGTTCAAACCCAAACACACTCCTAGTAGGAGGGTGCTGGTTCAAATCATCATTTTTGACATGCTAAAATCTGCCATTGACCCCCATTATAAAATTCTCAAATTTGAAAGCACTAAAACTATGAAACATTTCAAAGATTCCTTTTCAGGCAAACATGTCCATCGACCACCGTAACATGAACCTAAATAGGTTTGAATGGGGTTTCTAGGTGTAAGTATGTAGGACTATAGTAGCATGCCAAAGTGTGTGCTATTGCCATTGAGAATGCATTGGGCATTTAGGTTAAATAACTCAGAAACTACAAAACATTTCAAAGTAAAATGTTCCAGTATGTGTCTCCGCAGTAAGCTGAATTATAAAAAGTGTGAATGGAGTTTCTAGGTGATTTTCTGACTGCCAATATCTGCCATTGAGCCCCATTATACATTTCTCAAATGTGAAAGCACTATATTTCTAAAACTATGAAACATTTAAAAGATTCCTTTTCAGGCAAACATGTCCACCGTAAGATGAACCTAAGTAGGCTTGAATGGGGTTTCTAGGTGTAAGTATGTAGGACTAGTAGCATGCCAAAGTTTGTGCTATTGCTATTGAGAATGCATTGGGCGTTTAAGTTACATAACTCAGAAACTACAAAACATTTCAAAGTAAAAAGTTCCAGCATGTGTGCCCTCAGTAAGCTGAATTATAAAAAGTGTGAATGGAGTTTCTAGGTGAAAGTGATTTTTGATGTGCCTATAGAGCTGCCATTGAGCCCCATTATAAATGTCTCAAATTTGAAAGCACTGTATTTCTAAAACTATGTAACATTTCAAAGATTCCTTTTCAGGCAAACATGTCCACCGTAAGATGAACCTAAATAGGCTTGAATGGGGTTTCTAGGTGTAAGTATGTAGGACTAGTAGCAAGCCAAAGTTTGTGCTATTGCCATTGAGAATGCATTGGGCGTTTAAGTTAAATAACTCAGAAACTACAAAACATTTCAAAGTAAAAAGTTCCAGCATGTGTGCCCTCAGTAAGCTGAATTATAAAAAGTGTGAATGGAGTTTCTAGGTGAAAGTGATTTTTGATGTGCCTATAGAGATGCCATTGAGCCCCATTATAAATGTCTCAAATTTGAAAGCACTATATTTCTAAAACTATGAAACATTTCAAAGATTCCTTTTCAGGCAAACATGTCCACCGTAAGATGAACCTAAGTAGGCTTGAATGGGGTTTCTAGGTGTAAGTATGTAGGACTAGTAGTAGCATGCCAACGTTTCTATTGCCATTGAGAATGCATTGGGCGTTAAAGTCAAATAACTAAGAAACTACAAAACATTTCAAAGTAAAAAGTTCCAGCATGTGTCTCCACAGTAAACTGAATTATAAAAAGTGTGAATGAAGTTTCTAGGTGAAAGTGATTTTTGATGTGCCTATAGAGCTGCCATTGAGCCCCATTATAAATGTCTCAAATTTGAAAGCACTATATTTCTAAAACTATGAAACATTTCAAAGATTCCTTTTCAGGCAAACATGTCCACCGTAAGATGAACCTAAGTAGGCTTGAATGGGGTTTCTAGGTGTAAGTATGTAGGACTAGTAGCATGCCAAAGTTTGTGCTATTGCTATTGAGAATGCATTGGGCGTTTAAGTTACATAACTCAGAAACTACAAAACATTTCAAAGTAAAAAGTTCCAGCATGTGTGCCCTCAGTAAGCTGAATTATAAAAAGTGTGAATGGAGTTTCTAGGTGAAAGTGATTTTTGATGTGCCTATAGAGCTGCCATTGAGCCCCATTATAAATGTCTCAAATTTGAAAGCACTGTATTTCTAAAACTATGTAACATTTCAAAGATTCCTTTTCAGGCAAACATGTCCACCGTAAGATGAACCTAAATAGGCTTGAATGGGGTTTCTAGGTGTAAGTATGTAGGACTAGTAGCAAGCCAAAGTTTGTGCTATTGCCATTGAGAATGCATTGGGCGTTTAAGTTAAATAACTCAGAAACTACAAAACATTTCAAAGTAAAAAGTTCCAGCATGTGTGCCCTCAGTAAGCTGAATTATAAAAAGTGTGAATGGAGTTTCTAGGTGAAAGTGATTTTTGATGTGCCTATAGAGATGCCATTGAGCCCCATTATAAATGTCTCAAATTTGAAAGCACTATATTTCTAAAACTATGAAACATTTCAAAGATTCCTTTTCAGGCAAACATGTCCACCGTAAGATGAACCTAAGTAGGCTTGAATGGGGTTTCTAGGTGTAAGTATGTAGGACTAGTAGTAGCATGCCAACGTTTGTGCTATTGCCATTGAGAATGCATTGGGCGTTAAAGTCAAATAACTAAGAAACTACAAAACATTTCAAAGTAAAAAGTTCCAGCATGTGTCTCCACAGTAAACTGAATTATAAAAAGTGTGAATGGAGTTTCTAGGTGAAAGTGATTTTTGATGTGCCTATAGAGCTGCCATTGAGCCCCATTATAAATGTCTCAAATTTGAAAGCACTGTATTTCTAAAACTATGTAACATTTCAAAGATTCCTTTTCCTATAAATGTCTCAAATTTGAAAGCACTATATTTCTAAAACTATGAAACATTTCAAAGATTCCTTTTCAGGCAAACATGTCCACCGTAAGATGAACCTAAGTAGGCTCTAATGGGGTTTCTAGGTGTAAGTATGTAGGACTAGTAGCATGCCAAAGTTTGTGCTATTGCCATTGAGAATGCATTGGGCGTTAAAGTTAAATAACTCAGAAACTCCAAAACATTTCAAAGTAAAAAGTTCCAGCATGTGTCTCCACAGTAAGCTGAATTATAAAAAGTGTGAATGGAGTTTCTAGGTGAAAGTGCTTTTTTGACGTGCCAATATCTGCCATTGAGCCCCATTGTAAAATTCTCAATTAGAAAGCACTATATTTCTAAAACTATGAAACATTTCAAAGATTCCTTTTCAGGCAAACATGTCCACCGTAAGATGAACCTAAGTAGGCTTGAATGGGGTTTCTAGGTGTAAGTATGTAGGACTAGTAGCATGCCAAAGTTTGTGCTATTGCCATTGAGAATGCATTGGGCGTTAAAGTTAAATAACTCAGAAACTACAAAACATTTCAAAGTAAAAAGTTCCAGCATGTGTCTCCACAGTAAGCTGAATTATAAAAAGTGTGAATGGAGTTTCTAGGTGAAAGTGATTTTTGATGTGCCTATAGAGCTGCCATTGAGCCCCATTATAAATGTCTCAAATTTGAAAGCACTGTATTTCTAAAACTATGTAACATTTCAAAGATTCCTTTTCCTATAAATGTCTCAAATTTGAAAGCACTATATTTCTAAAACTATGAAACATTTCAAAGATTCCTTTTCAGGCAAACATGTCCACCGTAAGATGAACCTAAGTAGGCTTGAATGGGGTTTCTAGGTGTAAGTATGTAGGACTAGTAGCATGCCAAAGTTTGTGCTATTGCCATTGAGAATGCATTGGGCGTTAAAGTTAAATAACTCAGAAACTACAAAACATTTCAAAGTAAAAAGTTCCAGCATGTGTCTCCACAGTAAGCTGAATTATAAAAAGTGTGAATGGAGTTTCTAGGTGAAAGTGCTTTTTTGACGTGCCAATATCTGCCATTGAGCCCCATTGTAAAATTCTCAATTAGAAAGCACTATATTTCTAAAACTATGAAACATTTCAAAGATTCCTTTTCAGGCAAACATGTCCACCGTAAGATGAACCTAAGTAGGCTCTAATGGGGTTTCTAGGTGTAAGTATGTAGGACTAGTAGCATGCCAAAGTTTGTGCTATTGCCATTGAAAATGCATTGGGCGTTAAAGTTAAATAACTCAGAAACTACAAAACATTTCAAAGTAAAAAGTTCCAGCATGTGTCTCCACAGTAAGCTGAATTATAAAAAGTGTGAATGGAGTTTCTAGGTGAAAGTGATTTTTGATGTGCCTATAGAGCTGCCATTGAGCCCCATTATAAATGTCTCAAATTTGAAAGCACTGTATTTCTAAAACTATGAAACATTTCAAATATTCCTTTTCAGGCAAACATGTCCACCGTAAGATGAACCTAAGTAGGCTCTAATGGGGTTTCTAGGTGTAAGTATGTAGGACTAGTAGCATGCCAAAGTTTGTGCTATTGCCATTGAGAATGCATTGGGCGTTAAAGTTAAATAACTCAGAAACTACAAAACATTTCAAAGTAAAACGTTCCAGCATGTGTCTCCACAGTAAGCTGAATTATAAAAAGTGTGAATGGAGTTTCTAGGTGAAAGTGCTTTTTTGACGTGCCAATATCTGCCATTGAGCCCCATTGTAAAATTCTCAAATTTGAAAGCACTATATTTCTAAAACTATGAAACATTTCAAAGATTCCTTTTCAGGCAAACATGTCCACCGTAAGATGAACCTAAGTAGGCTTGAATGGGGTTTCTAGGTGTAAGTATGTAGGACTAGTAGCATGCCAAAGTTTGTGCTATTGCCATTGAGAATGCATTGGGCGTTAAAGTTAAATAACTCAGAAACTACAAAACATTTCAAAGTAAAAAGTTCCAGCATGTGTCTCCACAGTAAGCTGAATTATAAAAAGTGTGAATGGAGTTTCTAGGTGAAAGTGCTTTTTTGACGTGCCAATATCTGCCATTGAGCCCCATTGTAAAATTCTCAAATTTGAAAGCACTATATTTCTAAAACTATGAAACATTTCAAAGATTCCTTTTCAGGCAAACATGTCCACCGTAAGATGAACCTAAGTAGGCTTGAATGGGGTTTCTAGGTGTAAGTATGTAGGACTAGTAGAATGCCAAAGTTTGTGCTATTGCCATTGAGAATGCATTGGGAGTTAAAGTCAAATAACTCAGGAACTACAAAACATTTCAAAGTAAAAAGTTCCAGCATGTGTCTCCACAGTAGGCTGAATTATAAAAAATGTGAATGGAGTTTCTAGGTGAAAGTGCTTTTTTGACGTGCCAATATCTGCCATTGAGCCCCATTGTAAAATTCTCAAATTTGAAAGCACTATATTTCTAAAACTATGAAACATTTCAAAGATTCCTTTTCAGGCAAACATGTCCACCGTAAGATGAACCTAAGTAGGCTTGAATGGGGTTTCTAGGTGTAAGTATGTAGGACTAGTAGAATGCCAAAGTTTGTGCTATTGCCATTGAGAATGCATTGGGAGTTAAAGTCAAATAACTCAGAAACTACAAAACATTTCAAAGTAAAAAGTTCCAGCATGTGTCTCCACAGTAGGCTGAATTATAAAAAGTGTGAATGGAGTTTCTAGGTGAAAGTGCTTTTTTGACGTGCCAATATCTGCCATTGAGCCCCATTGTAAAATTCTCAAATTTGAAAGCACTATATTTCTAAAACTATGAAACATTTCAAAGATTCCTTTTCAGGCAAACATGTCCACCATAAGATGAACCTAAGTAGGCTCTAATGGGGTTTCTAGGTGTAAGTATGTAGGACTAGTAGCATGCCAAAGTTTGTGCTATTGCCATTGAGAATGCATTGGGCGTTAAAGTTAAATAACTCAGAAACTACAAAACATTTCAAAGTAAAAAGTTCCAGCATGTGTCTCCACAGTAAGTTGAATTATAAAAAGTGTGAATGGAGTTTCTAGGTGAAAGTGCTTTTTTGACGTGCCAATATCTGCCATTGAGCCCCATTGTAAAATTCTCAAATTTGAAAGCACTATATTTCTAAAACTATGAAAGATTTCAAAGATTCCTTTTCAGGCAAACATGTCCACCGTAAGATGAACCTAAGTAGGCTTGAATGGGGTTTCTAGGTGTAAGTATGTAGGACTAGTAGCATGCCAAAGTTTGTGCTATTGCCATTGAGAATGCATTGGGCGTTAAAGTTAAATAACTCAGAAACTACAAAACATTTCAAAGTAAAAAGTTCCAGAATGTGTCTCCACAGTAAGCTGAATTATAAAAAGTGTGAATGGAGTTTCTAGGTGAAAGTGCTTTTTTGACGTGCCAATATCTGCCATTGAGCCCCATTGTAAAATTCTCAAATTTGAAAGCACTATATTTCTAAAACTATGAAACATTTCAAAGATTCCCTTTCAGGCAAACATGTCCACCGTAAGATGAACCTAAGTAGGCTTGAATGGGGTTTCTAGGTGTAAGTATGTAGGACTAGTAGAATGCCAAAGTTTGTGCTATTGCCATTGAGAATGCATTGGGAGTTAAAGTCAAATAACTCAGAAACTACAAAACATTACAAAGTAAAAAGTTCCAGCATGTGTCTCCACAGTAAGCTGAATTATAAAAAGTGTAAATGGAGTTTCTAGGTGAAAGTGATTTTTGATGTGCCTATAGAGCTGCCATTGAGCCCCATTATAAATGTCTCAAATTTGAAAGCACTGTATTTCTAAAACTATGAAACATTTCAAATATTCCTTTTCAGGCAAACATGTCCACCGTAAGATGAACCTAAGTAGGCTCTAATGGGGTTTCTAGGTGTAAGTATGTAGGACTAGTAGCATGCCAAAGTTTGTGCTATTGCCATTGAGAATGCATTGGGCGTTAAAGTTAAATAACTCAGAAACTACAAAACATTTCAAAGTAAAACGTTCCAGCATGTGTCTCCACAGTAAGCTGAATTATAAAAAGTGTGAATGGAGTTTCTAGGTGAAAGTGCTTTTTTGACGTGCCAATATCTGCCATTGAGCCCCATTGTAAAATTCTCAAATTTGAAAGCACTATATTTCTAAAACTATGAAACATTTCAAAGATTCCTTTTCAGGCAAACATGTCCACCGTAAGATGAACCTAAGTAGGCTTGAATGGGGTTTCTAGGTGTAAGTATGTAGGACTAGTAGCATGCCAAAGTTTGTGCTATTGCCATTGAGAATGCATTGGGCGTTAAAGTTAAATAACTCAGAAACTACAAAACATTTCAAAGTAAAAAGTTCCAGCATGTGTTTCCACAGTAAGCTGAATTATAAAAAGTGTGAATGGAGTTTCTAGGTGAAAGTGCTTTTTTGACGTGCCAATATCTGCCATTGAGCCCCATTGTAAAATTCTCAAATTTGAAAGCACTATATTTCTAAAACTATGAAACATTTCAAAGATTCCTTTTCAGGCAAACATGTCCACCGTAAGATGAACCTAAGTAGGCTTGAATGGGGTTTCTAGGTGTAAGTATGTAGGACTAGTAGCATGCCAAAGTTTGTGCTATTGCCATTGAGAATGCATTGGGCGTTAAAGTTAAATAACTCAGAAACTACAAAACATTTCAAAGTAAAAAGTTCCAGCATGTGTCTCCACAGTAAGCTGAATTATAAAAAGTGTGAATGGAGTTTCTAGGTGAAAGTGCTTTTTTGACGTGCCAATATCTGCCATTGAGCCCCATTGTAAAATTCTCAAATTTGAAAGCACTATATTTCTAAAACTATGAAACATTTCAAAGATTCCTTTTCAGGCAAACATGTCCACCGTAAGATGAACCTAAGTAGGCTTGAATGGGGTTTCTAGGTGTAAGTATGTAGGACTAGTAGCATGCCAAAGTTTGTGCTATTGCCATTGAGAATGCATTGGGCGTTAAAGTTAAATAACTCAGAAACTACAAAACATTTCAAAGTAAAAAGTTCCAGCATGTGTCTCCACAGTAAGCTGAATTATAAAAAGTGTGAATGGAGTTTCTAGGTGAAAGTGCTTTTTTGACGTGCCAATATCTGCCATTGAGCCCCATTGTAAAATTCTCAAATTTGAAAGCACTATATTTCTAAAACTATGAAACATTTCAAAGATTCCTTTTCAGGCAAACATGTCCACCGTAAGATGAACCTAAGTAGGCTCTAATGGGGTTTCTAGGTGTAAGTATGTAGGACTAGTAGCATGCCAAAGTTTGTGCTATTGCCATTGAAAATGCATTGGGCGTTAAAGTTAAATAACTCAGAAACTACAAAACATTTCAAAGTAAAAAGTTCCAGCATGTGTCTCCACAGTAAGCTGAATTATAAAAAGTGTGAATGGAGTTTCTAGGTGAAAGTGATTTTTGATGTGCCTATAGAGCTGCCATTGAGCCCCATTATAAATGTCTCAAATTTGAAAGCACTGTATTTCTAAAACTATGAAACATTTCAAATATTCCTTTTCAGGCAAACATGTCCACCGTAAGATGAACCGAAGTAGGCTCTAATGGGGTTTCTAGGTGTAAGTATGTAGGACTAGTAGCATGCCAAAGTTTGTGCTATTGCCATTGAGAATGCATTGGGCGTTAAAGTTAAATAACTCAGAAACTACAAAACATTTCAAAGTAAAACGTTCCAGCATGTGTCTCCACAGTAAGCTGAATTATAAAAAGTGTGAATGGAGTTTCTAGGTGAAAGTGCTTTTTTGACGTGCCAATATCTGCCATTGAGCCCCATTGTAAAATTCTCAAATTTGAAAGCACTATATTTCTAAAACTATGAAACATTTCAAAGATTCCTTTTCAGGCAAACATGTCCACCGTAAGATGAACCTAAGTAGGCTTGAATGGGGTTTCTAGGTGTAAGTATGTAGGACTAGTAGCATGCCAAAGTTTGTGCTATTGCCATTGAGAATGCATTGGGCGTTAAAGTTAAATAACTCAGAAACTACAAAACATTTCAAAGTAAAACGTTCCAGCATGTGTCTCCACAGTAAGCTGAATTATAAAAAGTGTGAATGGAGTTTCTAGGTGAAAGTGCTTTTTTGACGTGCCAATATCTGCCATTGAGCCCCATTGTAAAATTCTCAAATTTGAAAGCACTATATTTCTAAAACTATGAAACATTTCAAAGATTCCTTTTCAGGCAAACATGTCCACCGTAAGATGAACCTAAGTAGGCTTGAATGGGGTTTCTAGGTGTAAGTATGTAGGACTAGTAGCATGCCAAAGTTTGTGCTATTGCCATTGAGAATGCATTGGGCGTTAAAGTTAAATAACTCAGAAACTACAAAACATTTCAAAGTAAAAAGTTCCAGCATGTGTCTCCACAGTAAGCTGAATTATAAAAAGTGTGAATGGAGTTTCTAGGTGAAAGTGCTTTTTTGACGTGCCAATATCTGCCATTGAGCCCCATTGTAAAATTCTCAAATTTGAAAGCACTATATTTCTAAAACTATGAAACATTTCAAAGATTCCTTTTCAGGCAAACATGTCCACCGTAAGATGAACCTAAGTAGGCTTGAATGGGGTTTCTAGGTGTAAGTATGTAGGACTAGTAGAATGCCAAAGTTTGTGCTATTGCCATTGAGAATGCATTGGGAGTTAAAGTCAAATAACTCAGGAACTACAAAACATTTCAAAGTAAAAAGTTCCAGCATGTGTCTCCACAGTAGGCTGAATTATAAAAAGTGTGAATGGAGTTTCTAGGTGAAAGTGCTTTTTTGACGTGCCAATATCTGCCATTGAGCCCCATTGTAAAATTCTCAAATTTGAAAGCACTATATTTCTAAAACTATGAAACATTTCAAAGATTCCTTTTCAGGCAAACATGTCCACCGTAAGATGAACCTAAGTAGGCTTGAATGGGGTTTCTAGGTGTAAGTATGTAGGACTAGTAGAATGCCAAAGTTTGTGCTATTGCCATTGAGAATGCATTGGGAGTTAAAGTCAAATAACTCAGAAACTACAAAACATTTCAAAGTAAAAAGTTCCAGCATGTGTCTCCACAGTAGGCTGAATTATAAAAAGTGTGAATGGAGTTTCTAGGTGAAAGTGCTTTTTTGACGTGCCAATATCTGCCATTGAGCCCCATTGTAAAATTCTCAAATTTGAAAGCACTATATTTCTAAAACTATGAAACATTTCAAAGATTCCTTTTCAGGCAAACATGTCCACCATAAGATGAACCTAAGTAGGCTCTAACTGGGTTTCTAGGTGTAAGTATGTAGGACTAGTAGCATGCCAAAGTTTGTGCTATTGCCATTGAGAATGCATTGGGCGTTAAAGTTAAATAACTCAGAAACTACAAAACATTTCAAAGTAAAAAGTTCTAGCATGTGTCTCCACAGTAAGCTGAATTATAAAAAGTGTGAATGGAGTTTCTAGGTGAAAGTGCTTTTTTGACGTGCCAATATCTGCCATTGAGCCCCATTATAAAATTCTCAAATTTGAAAGCACTATATTTCTAAAACTATGAAAGATTTCAAAGATTCCTTTTCAGGCAAACATGTCCACCGTAAGATGAACCTAAGTAGGCTTGAATGGGGTTTCTAGGTGTAAGTATGTAGGACTAGTAGCATGCCAAAGTTTGTGCTATTGCCATTGAGAATGCATTGGGCGTTAAAGTTAAATAACTCAGAAACTACAAAACATTTCAAAGTAAAAAGTTCCAGCATGTGTCTCCACAGTAAGCTGAATTATAAAAAGTGTGAATGGAGTTTCTAGGTGAAAGTGCTTTTTTGACGTGCCAATATCTGCCATTGAGCCCCATTGTAAAATTCTCAAATTTGAAAGCACTATATTTCTAAAACTATGAAACATTTCAAAGATTCCCTTTCAGGCAAACATGTCCACCGTAAGATGAACCTAAGTAGGCTTGAATGGGGTTTCTAGGTGTAAGTATGTAGGACTAGTAGAATGCCAAAGTTTGTGCTATTGCCATTGAGAATGCATTGGGAGTTAAAGTCAAATAACTCAGAAACTACAAAACATTTCAAAGTAAAAAGTTCCAGCATGTGTCTCCACAGTAGGCTGAATTATAAAAAGTGTGAATGGAGTTTCTAGGTGAAAGTGCTTTTTTGACGTGCCAATATCTGCCATTGAGCCCCATTGTAAAATTCTCAAATTTGAAAGCACTATATTTCTAAAACTATGAAACATTTCAAAGATTCCTTTTCAGGCAAACATGTCCACCGTAAGATGAACCTAAGTAGGCTTGAATGGGGTTTCTAGGTGTAAGTATGTAGGACTAGTAGCATGCCAAAGTTTGTGCTATTGCCATTGAGAATGCATTGGGCGTTAAAGTTAAATAACTCAGAAACTACAAAACATTTCAAAGTAAAAAGTTCCAGCATGTGTCTCCACAGTAAGCTGAATTATAAAAAGTGTGAATGGAGTTTCAAGGTGAAAGTGCTTTTTTGACGTGCCAATATCTGCCATTGAGCCCCATTGTAAAATTCTCAAATTTGAAAGCACTATATTTCTAAAACTATGAAACATTTCAAAGATTCCTTTTCAGGCAAACATGTCCACCGTAAGATGAACCTAAGTAGGCTCTAATGGGGTTTCTAGGTGTAAGTATGTAGGACTAGTAGCATGCCAAAGTTTGTGCTATTGCCATTGAAAATGCATTGGGCGTTAAAGTTAAATAACTCAGAAACTACAAAACATTTCAAAGTAAAAAGTTCCAGCATGTGTCTCCACAGTAAGCTGAATTATAAAAAGTGTGAATGGAGTTTCTAGGTGAAAGTGCTTTTTTGACGTGCCAATATCTGCCATTGAGCCCCATTGTAAAATTCTCAAATTTGAAAGCACTATATTTCTAAAACTATGAAACATTTCAAAGATTCCTTTTCAGGCAAACATGTCCACCGTAAGATGAACATAAGTAGGCTCTAATGGGGTTTCTAGGTGTAAGTATGTAGGACTAGTAGCATGCCAAAGTTTGTGCTATTGCCATTGAGAATGCATTGGGCGTTAAAGTTAAATAACTCAGAAACTACAAAACATTTCAAAGTAAAACGTTCCAGCATGTGTCTCCACAGTAAGCTGAATTATAAAAAGTGTGAATGGAGTTTCTAGGTGAAAGTGCTTTTTTGACGTGCCAATATCTGCCATTGAGCCCCATTGTAAAATTCTCAAATTTGAAAGCACTATATTTCTAAAACTATGAAACATTTCAAAGATTCCTTTTCAGGCAAACATGTCCACCGTAAGATGAACATAAGTAGGCTCTAATGGGGTTTCTAGGTGTAAGTATGTAGGACTAGTAGCATGCCAAAGTTTGTGCTATTGCCATTGAGAATGCATTGGGCGTTAAAGTTAAATAACTCAGAAACTACAAAACATTTCAAAGTAAAAAGTTCCAGCATGTGTCTCCACAGTAAGCTGAATTATAAAAAGTGTGAATGGAGTTTCTAGGTGAAAGTGCTTTTTTGACCTGCCAATATCTGCCATTGAGCCCCATTGTAAAATTCTCAAATTTGAAAGCACTATATTTCTAAAACTATGAAACATTTCAAAGATTCCTTTTCAGGCAAACATGTCCACAGTAAGATGAACCTAAGTAGGCTTGAATGGGGTTTCTATAGGTGTAAGTATGTAGGACTATAGTAGCATGCCAAAGTTTGTGCTATTGCCATTGAGAATGCATTGGGCGTTTAAGTTACATAACTCAGAAACTACAAAACATTTCAAAGTAAAAAGTTCCAGCATGTGTGCCCTCAGTAAGCTGAATTATAAAAAGTGTGAATGGAGTTTCTAGGTGAAAGTGATTTTTTATATGCCTATAGAGCTGCCATTGAGCCCCATTATAATTGAAAGCACTGTATTTCTAAAACTATGAAACATTTCAAAGATTCCTTTTCAGGCAAACATGTCCACCGTAAGATGAACCTAAATACGTTTGAATGGAGTTTCTAGGTGTAAGCATGTAGGACTAGTAGACACAACCTTTTTCTGTCAGAGGTTCAATGAGGAAAAGCAACAGTAAATGTATCAAACATTTTTTTATTTAGATAGAAGACAAATCTTGGCAACATACTCATAGCTTAAAACAAATCAATAACATTATAATGCTCTACTAAATTCTTTAGAATGTATTTGCCAGCAAGTCAACCATACTCTACTCTACTTTGGGTTTTACCTATCAAGGAAAAGCATTCTTTCTGACACACCTTTTGCTATATTCATCCAATAGCCTTTTTACTTGATTGATTTTTAAATAAACATTTAAAACAATGTATGAGTGTAAGATGTCCACCGAGTTCCCCGATACACTACTAGGGAGTCATTCTTCATGTTGCTTATGGCAACCTAAGGGGAGTTAAAGGGAAGAAGTCTGGTCCTTTAAATGCAAGAAAAAAGCACTTTTAGGAAAATTCAAGTGGATTCCCAACATCACTATTGTACAATGATTGATGAACAAGAATACATTTCAGCAATGATTTACTAATCATTGTAGTAGGATGTATTCAGTAACACCCTTGTGTTATGTCTGTCTCACCATGCTTGACTTCAACACTTACACCACCCTGTGCCAGCAGGGAGTGCTACACTGTCACTATCACTAGTATTTAAACATTTTCATTAAATAGTAGACGTATTAACAAAATAATCATAACTGGAACACTATAAGAAAATATCATGAAATAAATATTATTAATAAGTATTGTGTCAAAAGTGCAACTGAAAGGTTTTGTTCAAAAATACTGCACCTTAGATTTCTTTAAAAAAACAAACTCATTATATAATAGGCAGAGTTCCATGATATAGCTTATCTAATTTAATACACAAATTAAATTACTACATATTCATTATTTGAATATTACTTTTCAACAATAGCTTTACATTCATGACAGTGGTCATCTTTGGATAACATTTTTGTTTTTGCATGCATGTCTTTTCTATGGGTGGATATTACAATTTAGAACAAAACCCATCAACCTTTGATGTGACAATAATTTAGAAGTACCTGACTAACCTGATTAACAAGCACTAAATAGATTAAAAAACAAAAAAAAGCAGAAAGTGCATCTGAAATATGTAACAAATAACTATGCATCGTACATAATTATATTCAAAGTCATGGTACATTTGCCTCTCCTTTTCCTCTCCTTTATCTACCATCAATACCGAACATTTACGGTACAAAACTGTATGGAGAATCTAATAAAACACCATACCAATCAAATGAATGAGTCATGTTATTCCTATGATCTAGTGCAGTGTGTTCTGATTTGTAAACATCAACTAATCTTTCCAGTTGACTCAATGCTTCCAATAATCTGACATGTGGATTTGCACTTTAAGAGCGACAATTATTTCTAGAACACAGCGATAACATGACACCTTAAAGTGAGTGGTATTACCTCAAGTAACTTTAAATAGCAAATAAATAATACTTTTCTTCTGCAAATGATAAAGAAGAAGAATCCTGGTAAGATAGATAAGAGTTAAAACATCATTTTTGTTTAAGAGGTAAGCAAAAGTATTTTCAAGTATTCCAGTTTAAAATAAAATTAAAATAAAAAAAGGAAAGAAAGAAACTTGGAGGTTACAAAAGTAGTGGGAAAATGTTAAGGGTGAAAACCGACAAAGCTGCAAATTAATTTCTACTGTAAAATCCAGAGTGAGGATTTTTCTGTGTATTTGTGTTTTTGATGTGACTATCATGTATGAGTCTTTGACCCCATGATATATATCCTAATGTACTGTATTTCCTGTGGCTTGTTATACACATAATCTTTACGCAATGTATCACTCAGTCTGACATGTGTTGCTGAATTTTAATTTGCGTTAGCCGAACCTGAATTTAAGCAACAGCTATCAGATGAGAGTTTGGGTGTTTTGGCTAAAAATAGAAGAAAAAACTGAATATAATCTCATAAACGGAAAACACTGATACAAAAAAACAAAAACAACAATCACCTTCAGCATTGAATGTACCTGAATGTACCAGAGGTTTGTTCAACTCATTACACTATCGTCAGTGATCCAACACAGCAGGCTAAAGCTATAGTTTTGTGCAATCTGTGTGTTCGGCAGTCCACTACTACTACACTGTACGTGTAAAACATTCAGATAGCTCATAGAAATAAATGCACAGGACAGACCGTTCCATTCATAGCAACGCTGTGCTTCGGAAGAGGAAGTAATCATTCCACAGGGCTGGTGTGGTGCATTTGTTCGACATTTAAGATGCATTTGTTATGGTTAACCAGAGCAGCAATGATAAAGGAAGCAGTGCACACCAAAGTTGCAAAGATGCGACTACTATAATATAGTATAGTCGCACACTCGTAGCCCTGATGCAATGTGAATTTATTGAGCAAAAACCAATGTTTCGACTGGTCCATTATTGTATTTTTATTATTTTTATTATAATTTATTTATTTTTCAATACATTTGTTTGCATTGAGGCTATGAGTGTGTGATTACTTTAAGTCTATTCGACTTCATCCACAGCAATAAGGCTAAATCAAGTAGAACTATGAACACGGACGTACTGTAGGGCACTGTAGGGCAATGACCTATCTCATCTATACTTGATCCAATGACAGCAGTCAATTCCACACATTTCTGTACATTCAGCCCATTTTGCTTTAAACACTGAATAGTTTTTATGTAATTACACTTCCCACATATTGTGCAGTGGGAAAGCAAAGCACTGTGGTCTGAAAAAAGATTTGGTTCATGTTTTTTTGCTATATTCGTTAGAAAAATATGCATTCTGAAGGGAATGGGATCCATATAGCTTGGTGGCGAGTCCTTCTTACGTAGAGGCGATCTTTCCATGAACACGGAATCGGTATAGACAAGTGTACTCCATGTGACCCCAGTTGCTGAGGACGCGCAGCTCCACAAATCGATACACCACATGAGTGGGGTCCTGAGAGAAGAGAAGAGAAGAGAAGAGAAGAGAAGAGAAGAGAAGAGAAGAGAAGAGAAGAGAAGAGAAGAGAAGAGAAGAGAAGAGAAGAGAAGAGAAGAGAAGAGAAGAGAAGATGAGCAAAAAGGTTAGACTATGTATTTTCCTAGCAAGATATGGCAAGATGTTATGCACTGTCTACGTAGGCACTCATGCCAGTTTAACATCAGAAAAAGTATGTATTGGCAGATGTAGCAGGAACTAATACTAAACTACGGTATTCATATTTCAGTTCAAACGGAAAAGCTCTGTGTTGCCACGGTAATTGCACGTGATCAGGTTTTGGTTATGGTACCCAGCATCAGGCAGGTTTATTGCATTGGTGAATTAGTATTTCTGTCTCTACCGCTCTCTCCTTCTCACGTTCACTCTCTTCTCTCTCCACCCCTCCTTGTGGTTTGCCTGTCATTATTTATCTCCTCTCTCTCTGTCTCTCTCTTTCTCTCCTCTCTGATAGAGCTCTGGTGTGACATCACACACTACCTCCATTCCTCTCAACTGCCCTCTCTGACATCAGACTAGAGAGAGAGCACAGCAACAGTAACTTGTGCTTGCATCGACCGTTGCTAACAATGTAGATTTGCGCTGACGCCAGGCATGACCAGTCCATATATGGCCATATTCATCCAACAAACACACACACACACAGACAGTGAGTGTGAACTTTAAAACTTCCTAAAATAGATTTATATAAACTCACAGGGAGCTCAAACGTCTGTGTTGACTCCCCATCCTCATTGTAAGTGAACTGCCCAAGCAGTGCCCCTTCTTCAGTGTCATTTACCATCCCCTGTTAGAGAAAGGAGGGGGGAGAGGGGGGAGGGAGAGAGAGAGAGAGAAAAATATAATTAATCAGTTTGTATGTATAATGTATCTTTTTTGTAAAAAAAAAAAAGTATTATTTCATAAGAGTTAATTGCCTTAATTGTAGAAAATAATGATGATGTATATCTTACATTTGTACACTCTCAAGAGTTCAATTAACGCTGTATTTTAACACATGCCACTACAGTATGTCTTAACTTGCGCCGTAGGGGTGTGACTAAGCGATATTTTGCCATCTTCCACTATTGCGATAATAAGTAATAACGCTTTGAGCTATGTGCACAGAAAATAGAGCTTTGAATTACTGAGGTGTCCTAATATACGGACAACCTCCTACTAATGCCTCAATCCACTCACATAAACCTGGAAGTCCTTGGGTGCCGAGTCGATGCGTCCCGTGGGGGAGTTGCAGCGGGGTAGGTGGTCCACGGTGACGTGTGTGATTCTGACCGGGTGAGAGAGGGAGAGCACCAGGATGCCCTGCACTCCGTGGAAAGCCCAGCACTTCCCTGGCAGCAGCACTGGATAACCCTGGGTGAGAGAGAGAGAGGCGAGGAGTGAGAGAAGAGGTTGCAAGATTCTGACAAAGCCCATATGCATAAGTGTTAAGTCAGTGGATTTCAACCTATTTCATGTCAAGGCCCATTATATATTCAGCATTAAAGCCTCGTGTCGCCATTTGATGAGATTTAGCCTCTCAGATCCAAGACTTATATATAATATATCGTTGGATAAGATTTTGTCAACAATTCCATGCTGTATTGATGTCATACCATAGGAGAGATAACATGCAAAACGTTGATAAAAAAAATCACACCTGTGTGAACTGAGTGGTGCAACTCCCCTCTCCCCCTTTTCTCTAGTTTTGTAGCTTTGTTGCCAATAATGTGAACGCACTGCAGCAATTGAACTCCTGGGACATTATGACAGACCCCATGGTAAATGTTTTAATGTTCAGCCCTACATTCAACTCATTTGTTAGTAAGATCTCAAACTACAATGCAATGAGCCCACAAAGTCAGACGCTAATTCAATGTCAATAGACTAACTCATACAAATCAGGTACTGATGCTCTGATTTGTAGCTCATAAAAGGTAGTATGTTCTAACCTTTCTGAAAACCTGAGTTTGACACCCCTGACTTAGCTGTTACACTGCTATATGGAAGTTTCATAATGGAACTATTGTTCCATAGGCCTACATACACACAATGCACAGAGAATGTCATGCATCACTTGTAAAAGTGTCAGCTCATGTGCTTTTAAGACACTTTTAAAAGCACAGTGTAATATCTGTTTTAGGGTGAACTTTAATTCCCTTTAAATAGTGATGGGCCTTCTAAAAAAAGACTTTGAGTGGCTATTGTGTGTTGGGACTCAGGAGAAGATAAAAACAGAATAGGAGAGAGAGAAAGAGAGAGATTGAGAATACCTGTATAACAGTGCGAGGGCTCTCCGAGGGGTACCAAAGTGGGAAACCAAACAGGGTTACACACGCTGAGCGCATACGGTATGTCTCTGAACACTTAGTGCTGACCACACTGGCACCTAGAGAGAGACACACGCACACGCACACACACACAGATAATGATTGATAATAATAAAATTCTTCTTTTGTTTCTTAAAAGAGCTAATGATTACGAATACAAACAAATGTAAATTAGAGATCGTAACAGAAAGAAGTGTCAAACCTTGCGTCTCCAGAGCAAAGTCTGCCATTTTGTCAGCCATGGGACGTCCACAGTCTGACCCTGTACTGATCTCTTCACCGACAGCTCCATTCATGTCCTGGTCCTGTCGCACGCACATGCGCACATGCGCACGTGCACACGCACACGCACACACACACACACACACACACACACACACACACACACACACACACACACACACACACACACACACACACACACACACACACACACACACACACACTTCAACATTTGACGCTTGTGCTGCCAAATAACGATTCCAGTGAATATTTTTAAGGGACAAAGACTTCTTGGTCCCTTGTCGAATTTTACTTTTTTGCAGTCTAAACATTCCAAATTTAGAGGTAGAGGTTCGTCCCTCACATCTACATGTACGTCGAACTGCCAGTATGCCCATATATGGAGATCTCTGTATCTGTCCCTTTCATGCCCATATATGGGGAATACTGATGTCATCAGTATATGCCCATGTATGGGCATGCCCCTTTGCGTTTCCATATGACTGACTGAGTTGCACGTATACATGCATATCCGTGTATATGTTTATGTATCAATGAATGTGTCACTGAGCAGCAGCAAGGGCCTTGCCTTCATGCGGTCCAGGAGCCACTTCTCCATGGCCTGTTGGAGCTCTGGGGTGAGCTGGTTGTGGTGGAGCGGTGTTGTCACGGGCTCAGGACAGGGCGCAGGAGGAGGAGGAGGAGGAGTCACCTGGATGGACAACAGCTCCTGGGACAGCTACAGCAAAACAAAAAGACATCCGTGTTCTGACTCAAACTCTTGCTGAGTGGTAGGAGGGAAATTCTCTCTTGATTGAGGCTAACGATTGACCAAGATATGGCTACTTTGCAGACATATCTGGCCATTCGTTCTCATGTTTTTTTTTTTGTACAACAAATGTTAGCTATGTTATTTAGACAGATGCTAGGTTGATTCTTATATAGAATATAGAATAGAATAGTAAATAGAAAGTGTCAAATTAAGCGTCCTTGACTCCTTGAGTTAAACAGAATCCCTAATTGCTTCCGATAAGGACTTTGGTGTGTGTGTGTGTGTGTGTGTGTGTGTGTGTGTGTGTGTGTGTGTGTGTGTGTGTGTGTGTGTATGCATGCAAATTTGTGGACGTAATTGTAAAGTGCTTTGGATAATGGTTATACAGATGCACCATTTACCTTAATATTGCCCTCTTCCATGGTGTCCAGCCTGTGGTTGAGGCTGTCGGAGGCAGTGTGGCTGTGTGTTTGGTATTCTTCTATCTGCGTCCTCAGTGCGGCCACTTCCTTGTCCAGACGCAGCCTGGAGTCTGAGTCAGCAGCCTCCATGCTGGCCCTCACACCCCGCATGTCCAGCTGCATCTTAGCCTCCATCCTGGCCCTCACACCCCGCATGTCCAGCTGCATCTTCTCCTCCAGCTGAGACAGTGGCGGAAAAAAGTACTTACTTAAGTAAAAGTATCAATAATGTCAATACTGCAAGTAAAAGTCTGGAATACTCGAGTAGTAAAAGTACAAAACTATTGGCATCAAAATATACTTGAAATACCAAAAGTAGAAATACTGCATGTTTTCAAATGTATCTACAAGCTCACAATCATTGTGAGCTTGTAGATATGCTATTTTCAAATGGCAGAAATGTGTGTTTTGTGATGATAATAATCAAAGTAACTAAAGTTTTCAAATAAATGTAGTGGAGTAAAACAAACTTTGCCTCTGAGATGTAGGGGAGTAGAAGTACAGTACTAAAGTAAATGTACTTAGTTACTTTCCACCACTGCAGCTGATTCAGTCATAATGATAAGATTTGCCCATTTCACTATTTTGGTCTCTCTGACCAAAGGTTTAAGATATGAATGACAAAAACATAACACTCACACACTGGTCACTGTGTAGGTGCAAATACACACTGGTCACTGTGTAGGTGCAAATACACACTGGTCACTGTAGGTGCAAATACACACTGGTCACAGTGTAGGTGCAAATACACACTGGTCACTGTAGGTGCAAATACACACTGGTCACAGTGTAGGTGCAAATACACACTGGTCACTGTGTAGGTGCAAATACACACTGGTCACAGTGTAGGTGCAAATACACACTGGTCACTGTAGGTGCAAATACACACTGGTCACTGTGTAGGTGCAAATACACTCAAACACTGGTCACAGTGTAGGTGCAAATACACACTGGTCACTGTAGGTGCAAATACACACTGGTCACTGTGTAGGTGCAAATACACACTGGTCACTGTAGGTGCAAATACACACTGGTCACTGTGTAGGTGCAAATACACACTGGTCACTGTAGGTGCAAATACACTCAAACACTGGTCACAGTGTAGGTGCAAATACACAATGGTCACTGTAGGTGCAAATACAGGCAGTGAGAAAGTTTGACAACTTAATAGAGAGGATGAATTCTCTGACCTGGCTATACAAGTTATCCTGCTTCAGCAAGATTTCCTCCTGTAAAAACACACACACACACACACACACACACACACACACACACACACACACACACACACACACACACACACACACACACACACACACACACACACACACACACACACACACACACACACACACACACACACACACACACACACACACACACAGCGAGAGAGAGAATGGTGATTGGTTCTCTTGAGGGTGCGTGCTAAAGAGTGGCCCAATCAGCTAAGGAGTTTCTTGAATTAACTTGCATTGCTCATTTAGTTTAGAGTCATTTTGGTAAATGTCGCAGTGAGCAGAAAAAGGTAAAATTCTCACCAGGACACCCTGCATCTTCTTCTCTACAGCAGCGGACACAATGGCTGGATCCTAAAAAGAGAGACCAGTTTGCCTGTAAGAAGACCATCCTGGAAACATAGAATAGGCTACACCTCTTATAGTTTAGACCAGGGCTTCCCAACCTTTCTGTTAGGCAGACAGTCGATGACTGACTGCAATTCATATGGATAGGTGGAAAACTTTAGTTAAACTTTCAAAAAGTGATGCATTACTTTACCTATCTCTGCTGTCGGAAGGAAACCTCATAACTCCAAAATCAAGAAATGAAAAATATACATTTTTCAGGAAATTAAGAAAACCTTATATTTTTAAAACAAAGCAATACAGCCTCATCAAAGTTGGTGTTGTAACTTTATATATTGTCAATTACTTCCATGAGAGGGGGAGAGGTGGTGGAGTTAGTTGCTTTAGCAGACATTGTGAGGGTCCAATGGAGTTAAGAGGTTTTGTCCAAAGCACTTTTTACTACTTTCCATTGGTTCAATATTTTCGAAACAACACACAGGCGTAAAGGGTGTTCAATAGCACTGATTTATGCCAAAAAAAAATCAAAACAATTGAGTTATGAGGTTTCCTCCCGACAGCAACGCTATGTTACATTACATGTTCCGATAGTTGTACTTGAATGTTGACATGAAATAATCATGTCATTAGGGCGATCGGGACAAAATCGTGAAGAGTGAAGACAAGTGAAACTAAGTCTACTACGATAAAGATGCCAAGGATTCTACAGTGATGTCCCTGTTATGCAACACGGAAGTAGCACAGACTCGAATCCGTTTATAAACAGTCAACTTCTCTCTGCTGAAGGTTATATTTGCGCGCACCGGTCCGTGTACCGGTGTTTCTGGTTTAAAGTAAACCACTGGTTCTCAACAAGGGGTCTAGGCTCTGGGGACCCCAGGGGGTCCTTGAGGGACTTCCAGGGGGTCCCAGCTAAAGGATTTCAACACTGTGTCAGGGTTAAATTCACATTTGCATGCAGACAGAGAACAGAAAAGAAGAACTCCTACCACTGTAGGGATGAGAGGCCTTGCGTTGGTTGGAGGAGAGAGAGGAAGTGGAGGGACCAATGGTTGCTTCCTGGGTTCTGCCTGTGTTTGGGTCTTAAAAATGGTCCTGCGAGGCATGAGACAGGCCAACCAGGGAAACAGGAACCAAATACCTGGGACAACAGAGAGAGAATACAGACTTACTTCTATATATGTTTTTTTTGTATAGCATTATGTTCTCCAATCAATGCATTGTGGCCGTAGCACTTGCCGTAGTACTTGCACTAGCCTCGGCAACCTTACTGGTGTAAGAAAAGACTAAACTTATGTAATTTTTAGATAATCTACTGTTAGACAGATATTAGGTTCTTAGCTTGCTCATGATTCTTGATGACCATTTCTATGGATTTGATGTATACCTTGTATTGTTCCTGCTTACTGTACTGTAAAGTGTCTGCTAAATGCCTAAATTGTAAATTGTAATTGTCAGGTTGTAGATCTGCCATTTCCGCTATTTTAGCCACTGTATTTAACAAATACATTTTGTAATAATCTTTTAGAAAATATAGCTTTTTAAATTAAAATAATTTATTATATATAATTAATTTAATTAGTTTGATTGAACTGTTGCAACCCCTAGACACCACAGAAATAACCACAACTTGAATTCATAAACATTCTAGAGCAAGTGTATTGATTAAATCAGTGCTTAGACCATAGGACTGTGGAACATTGTCAAATATAATATCCAAAATATGTTAATAAGGAATACACAGGTCTCGTGAAGGTTCTTTCTTTAACACTGAAACCAGATGGCAGTATGGTGTCACTTACTGAGAAGTGCGATGATGAGGAAGAGGAGGAGGCAGGCAGCCTTTTTCCCACCAGGGCTGAGCGACGCATTAGCTACAGGGCAGAGTTGAAATGCAGGGATTGTGTTAAGCTGGTGGCTAAGTCAAATCACATGAAGTTTGTAGTCTCAAATGTGCACTGCATATTATACACAAACAGACACAAAGTGTGTGTATATTCACACACACACAAATACATGCTGTGTACACAACTTACCTAAATCTGTAAGTACTCTGGCCTGTGCTATTTCTGCCAATGGTGCGGTTGGATTTGGACCTATAGAAGTTTAACACACACACACACACACACACACTAACTTGACATTACTGCAGACCATTTTCCAAACCATTCCAAGGTTTGTTTCATTTTTTAGGAAGCCCATGGATTCCTTGAGATAGATATTGTAAACAAACATGCTAAATATAACGTGCAGTGATCTTTTGTCAAAGTTATGTTATCCTTGCATTTTAATGCAATTTCAAGAATTTCAATTGAGAAAGACAAAAATGGTCCCTGGAGAACGACCGATTTGTGATTTAAATTCGAACCCGTCATTTACGGTATGAACCACATAATTATGTTTATCCAACACTGACTCACCCTTTTCACAGCTAATACTAACTGTGGGCGTGTTTCTATGTGTCAGCATGATGTTAACACGCTGGTACAAAAAACACACACACACTGTTATTACCTTCAATTGTGTTTACCCATCAACATAGAAAATGGTCTAGCAGTCCAACACAAAATAATGCCATTAACAGGAAATGTTCACAGCATGTGCAATAATATATGGCTAAAGCTGTGAATAGCCAGTGACATGTACTGAGATGCACTAGTCTAGTACCCACTTGTTGGACTGAGGTATGCAGTGCTGTGTCCAATGTTACTGGTGCCATCGCCTTTGGCAGAGGTGGGTCTCTGGCAGCGGCCCTCGGAGGAGGAATACCCTGAACTGTCTATGCTGTTCTGGTTCATCTCCTGCGTGTGCGGCGTGTTGTGGCCCCCAGGCCTGCTAGAGCTATACAGCCCTGCAGCCCTGCTCTCCTTTGGGACATCCACCTGGGAGTGACAGGGTGTCTGGCTCCGACTCCGTGCCGGCGTGATTGCGGGGCGGGGGGTTGCCGAGGTGGTAGCGACGAAGGGTACGGAGACCACGGTCTGCTCCGTCTCTGAGTCGAGGGAGATGGAGAGGAGAGGTGTAAGATCTGAGGACGATCAGTCCATCATCATTACTGTTGCACTGCAAAGACAATATGTCATTATTACCATTGTGTTGGTCTGCCGTGGGTGGGGTCTCAGCGCCGGTCAAACTAGCAGTGCTATTGGCTCTGCTGGAGGTACGGGACGCAGACTTTCGGCTCCCTGGCTTTTTCTTAAAAACCCTGAGTGACAGACAGACAGACAGACGGACAGACAGCGAGAGAGGTTCAAACATGCCCTGGGAGGCTTTCACTGGTGGCTGTTTTTGGACTCTATTAGCACCTCGTGATTCAAAATAAGTGGAGAATCACAGGGTGCAGCAGAAGGCACATACCAGCCTTTTTGACATGCACGTGTGTGCTTTGGCAATCTTATTTGCACTCCAGTGTTGCATACTGAAAATAGCCTACTGTCTACACAGAAGACTGATGCCAGTCAAAACATATCCTAGATACCTCAAAACCACACAAAACTTAAGACACTAGTCTGGTGGTGGTCTTCTAGTCTGGTCCTTTTAACTCCAGTCATTTAGGCTATTTTGACAATTTCAGCCATTCAGTATCTTGCATTGAGCAGAGTACATATATAGTACAGAGCACATGATTCAAACAGACACATACACAGGTATACTGTACCTGGTGGGGCTCTCCCGGTAGGATACATTAGTGACACTGCTGGAGTCAGAGTCTTCATCAGAGTGATAGTAGCCACCTGACACCAGGCGGGCGCTCCTACGAGACATGACTGAGAGAGAGAGAAAGAAATGTTAACCATCCTTCATTCACCGTTGTTGCCAACTTTCCATTGCGGTGCTCACGATGTAAAAACGAGTGGTTGCCGTAAAATATACGCTGCAATTCTATGGATTTTACAGTGTATTTACACAATGATGGTTGAAAAATGCCTACGGCTCGACTGGTTATCTAAACCTGAACCAAGACCCGCTTACAATGGTGTCCAACTCCAAGTAGAACTTAAAACGAGATGTTCAGCCCAAGTGGTTCACAAGGTGACGTTAGTGCCAGATGGTGAAAGAGAATGAGTGGGAACTTAGGACTCTGTAGTCTGAGTTGTAAAGGCCAGATACCCTGACTAGTACCTGGAAAACTCTTAGGGATAGTTTTGAGGATCGTCTCTGGGGGTGATTTTTGCATCCAAATCTATCCCTGAGATTCCCTTTCCTTTATATCTTTGGCTACAGTGATTGTGTCATCCCGGTGTTGTCAGTGCTAGTCAGTCATATGTGGAGTCCTATAAGGCCAAAGATGGAGTCTATGATGTCAGACAGTTAGCTCCATATATGGAGTTCCACAGTGGTATCCATGATGACTAGGACTTGCAAATATCTAATGGATAGCTATAGCGACCCATCCAACAATGGTATGATGTGATGAACAACGGTTAAATGGATACCCAGTGGTAACAGAGCACAGCATATCACTCAACAAAGTGTTCAAGGACAAACTGCTATGTTAGCCACTTAAAAATATGATATTTTTGAAAAATCGAAGAACCACTGACATAGAAACAGCTTTTTCAGAAAACTGTCAGGATGTAGAAGACATTTTTAGAATCTGATCTCAGGTCAAAATGGGTTAAGAGGTTAACCACTCGAGCCCTATATAATTGGTCATACAACAAACCGATCTGTAAGCTGACACGCCATCGCGACATTTTTTGCAATCTTTAAAAACAAAAACACAAATCCCTTAACATTTTTGCCCATAATGTAATGCCCAAAAATAGAGACACCAGGTTGAAAGTGGTTAATGTGCCCCAGTCCAGTTTCAGATCCTGAAACTGCTCAAGAAAAAAAAAATCTGTCTGCATAACTTGTTGTTAGATAAAAGTGGCCTTGATTACCGATTGGAGAAAAACATTCACAATGGCATTAAGCTTCCAATACAATAAGTATAAAAGTATAATCAAAATAAATGTAGGTGGACCTGGATTGGCCATGTGCTCAGAATCAACAGACATCAACGCGATCCCAAGAGTCGCATTACACTGGACCCCAGAGGGTAAGAGAAAGAAATGGAGGCCGAAAATGACATGGCATAGGATGATCGAGAAGGAGCTCCAGCAACAACATCAGAGCTGGGGGACCATAGAGAAGATGGCCAAAGACAGATGCAAGTGGAGAAACTTTGTTGCTGCCCTATACGCCATCCGGCGTAATGGGGTTAAGGATAAGTATAAGTAACCTCATGAAGTGTTTTGGTAGCTTGACATTTTTTAAAGGTTGCAACTATTTATCTCAATGACATACAGCAACACATAAAGAACTGCCCTCTGCTAGCCCATCAATCCACATCCTCGCAAATAAAAATAAGTGGTGGCATCATTCAGTGCTTGAATGTGGAATACACTTATTTGTACCTTATACTAGTTTAAAGGACAGTAATATTGGATCCCATGTGTTGGTATGAGAGGTATGAGAGGTATCAGAGATGTTACAGCACATAGGCCTACATTTGGTGGTATTGGAGGGGGATACATACCAGGGACATACCAGTGGTCTAGCACTCATAGACTGACTCACAGACAGTATACTTAACATTACTGGCGGCCGTGGCGGGCAGCTGTTTTCCAAAGCATGCCGTGGTTTGTTTAGTTATCGAGGAACCCACTGGATTCTGTTCATAAACTTGCAGAAACTTTAAACTTGCTAGAGATACAGTAGGCAATCCTACACTCATAATACAGGGGGACTGCCCATACGTCCGACCTCCCATTAGTCCGACCTATGTGACCGGTTTAGACTGAGATTAGGGTTAGCGACCTACGTGGCGGGTTAAGACTGAGGCGTGGCCAGTTAAGACTGAGGTTAGGGTAGGTCGGAATAATGACATGGCACCATAATTATTAATATCACTCATAATATACCTTTTCGCATTGCCTGTGATATTTTCGCAGTCGCCAAATGAACAGTATTGATTGATTGATTGAAATATTTATTAACAGTTTGCAGAATTACAGTACACTTGTTTACAAGAGGGTCCACCTTGTTCAATTCATCAAAACATTTAGAGACGTACAAATAACCAACAGTATGCATATGGGGACATTGGGGAGTGAATGTGTTTGGACTGAGTGGTAAGTACTGTAGTAATAGCAGCAAGTAGCAGTTGATCTCTGACAGATGCCACCGTGAATAAACCTAGCTGTTTATAATCCAGCTAATCTATGACACTCCCTGTCCCAAGTCACACTGAACGTGCATGCGCGTGACTTGGTGCATTTACAGATAGATGCCACAGCATCAGTCCAACTGCTATTCTGCCCCCGAGTAGCCAGTCAGCAGAGGCAGATTCCTCTGCTGACACCCCATTGATCCCCCCCAGGGATCAATGGGGTGCAGCAAACATCACATAGCCTACCAGAAACAATGTTAATAGACACGATGAAATCTAGGACTCCATACCTCAGTTGTCCATTGGAATTTGGAACAACAAAATGAGATCATAGCCATTAGCTGTTACACATAGCAAAATACAATCAGCGAAAACAAAGCACCCGACCCCCCCACACACACACACACACAAAACCCCAAAAAATAAAAATAAAGTCTAATCTGTTCAAACCAAAATTGTTCATGATATAGTGCTTTCTGCTAACTTGTCATTAGTGGAACGAAGGAAGCAATACAATAGGAAGCTGTAACTTTTGAGACAGGATGCGCCCACAAACAGCTTGACACAGGAAGCGTGTGTGTGTGTGTGTGTGTGTGTGTATATATAACACGCATTAGAAATTATGGCAGAATCATAATTTTGTTTTCCTTGCCTGAAATGGCCTTCCAGACTGAAATACCCCACTGGCTCTACAGTATAAAACAAGTTAAATTGTTACCTAGCTGTTTCTTTATTCCACACTGAATTGCAATATAGTTATAGACCAGAGATGGGCAACTTTGACGATGGCGAGGGCCAATATATTTCCACACTCATTCCAGAGGGGCCACATTGCATATTACTGTCGTAGCAAAAATAGCTGATCTACAAACTCAAAACGCGTCGCAATGCGACGCGTTTTGAGCTTGTAGATCAGCTATTTTTTTTATTTGAATTGAAAACCTGAATAATATTTGCTATTTTTTTAATTGGAATCCTGAAAAGTAACCTTTTTATTGAATTTCAATAACATTTTAACACTAGTCATGAAGTAATTAAAGCAATTGTAACAGCTGAAATCAATACTATATCAGTATTCTGATATTAACATGCGGGCCGCATTAAGTGAAGGTGGGGGCCGCATGTGGCCCCCGGGCCGCCAGTTGCCCACCCCTGGTATAGACAATATAACATTAAATACCCGTAATGTTTTGTTTTCTATTTAACCACAATAAACCCATCATCCCTAGTCCCTACTGTGGCATGGAGGCAAACAAAGTTTAAAAATAGCAGATCTACGGCCGGGCCGTGGCTCAGCGGTCCAGGAGCACCTTGGCTAGTAAGTCAGCTTTACAGCGTGTCGCGGGTTCGAGTCCCGACAAACTTTGCTGCTTGTGCTCCCCCCCCCCTCCCCCTCCCTCTCCTTTCCTGTCTACCTACTGTCAAATAAAAGCAGAAAGAACAAAAAAATAAAAAATTATATATATATATATATATATATATATATATATATATATAAAGCAGATCTACAAGCTCACAACACACCACAATGTGACATGTTGTAACTTGTTAGCTTGTAGATCGGTTATTTCTGAATAGTATAAAATAGGGCATATACAGTATATATTTAATAATTGTTGTTTAAGACTAGCCTCTTGCCACAGCTGAAAACACGCAACAACAATAACAAACAACAACCATGACAACCTCCTCTATTTCAGCCGTTTTCAACAGCACCACACTGAACGCTTTTCAATATTTTAATCACTGCATGCGAGAACTGCAAGATAATTTGAATTTGAAGAGTTTCCTCCCACCATCTAACTTTAACTTTTTCCATGGAACTTTTACTATTTATTTGTTTGTTGTTTGATTGATTGCAATAGGTAGGCTATTGCAAAATAAAAAGGCAGGACTTACACTACATGATTCTGCATATCTTAACTTCTGCAATGTGACTGACTGGCCAAATTTGCCATGACAATGTCATTAGTGCAATCGTGATGTGTACATTGACAGACTTGCTTCCTCAATGCTGCAAACTCTGGCCTGGTTATAGATAACTCTACCGTATAGACCAGTGGTTCCCAAACTTTTTCATGTCAAGGACCCCCAAATTGACACTAATTAGCCCACGGACCGCCATTTGAAAAGATATATATATCTTCTATATATTTTCTTATATATATATATATATAAGAAAATATGTTGAAATGATGCTAGATCCTAGATCCTGGCACAAAGTATTTGCAGATGGAGGTCCGCAGCGCAGACAAATACATATTAATTTGTGCGTCCTTGACATGAAATTGTTTGAGAGCCACTGGTTTAAACATTTGGAAGCAACTACACTTACAACTAACAAAACAAAACAAAAACACAACCCGCAAATACAAATATTTACAAGCACCCTGACAGTAAAATAAGCCCAAAATCGCTTAAAATAAGCAGACAACACTGTTTCAGAGTGTATAAATGGACCCAAATAGACTTGTAATGTTGTTTACTGTCCCAGAGTTAAAATAACACAGAAAATAACACAGACACTGTGCATATTTGTCAGCTAATAAATAGCTCTCTTTCACGTGGTGAGCGTTTCCCACCTTGTCGAGGGGCTTTGGCTGAGACGGGAGAGACGGCACCGGTTTACAGTAATTCCCTGGAATCCCTCCTTCCACTTTAAAGTGCCTCTCAGTTCAGCCTGCATCTGCAATCTCAGCCCACATCTTCTGTTCGCTTCAGCAGACTTTCCTTCACCACTGGGGACCTCCCTTTCTGTCCATACTGTACTTTGTGGAGATGTTTCCCTATTTTAAATCTCGTTCTGGCTCAATCTCGTACTGTACTGTAGGAAAATCACTATGATATACGCACATCATTAGAGCCAGGCCAACATAAAGGGGTAAATAAAACAACAAACAAAGTCAAGATATATCTATTGAACAAAGATGACCTGGTGACTTATTTAAAACTTCACACTATATGGTTTAGCTGCGTGTGTCCAGCAGTATATTGCATATTGTTGTGATCAGTCTTTTTTTTTTAATTGATTAGAAACATTTCCATCAAAATATCAGCAAATCAAAGTGAACATATATCCCTAATCACCAGTACACACCTGACCATGGTGCCCATGCAATAATGTCAGACACAGAGAAGGTGCTGCTGTGGGGAAAGATACTTCTTCTTTGACGGGCGGTAAAGAAACGTTGACTCATTTAGCATTCATTCTCTTCAGAGGTAGAGCATGTAGTGTACCAAACAAACTATATCTATGAGGAAATAGCCAACGCAAGCTGAGCTTGTAGATTGGCTATATATCTTCGGTGAGCAACACCAGAAATGTAAGCCAAATAATAAGCATAAGGCTGAGTGTCAAAGTCTCGTACATACACTAACAGTACAAGTGTACTTGCTGTATGTATCTGCCTTACTGCATACTATACATCTTGATTCTGATACAAATTCTTCAGAACGAATTTCCCATTACACATTTCCTATTGCTCCTATTTAAAAAAAAGAAACGTGTGGATCTTAATCTTTTTTCTTAGCTCAGTTTTTGTATTATTATAATTTCATTCAAATCCAGTGTATAATGTATTTTTGTTGTTAGGCACATGATATCATACATTTCGCTGCTTGTACCGGTGTGAGTGACAAATAAGCCCTGTTGATTGTTGATTCTTCTACACATGTGAGCACCCACACAGAGGTGGATAATACCCCAGACAAACGTGCCTACACGCCATCAGTACATGTGAGCAGCATAAGCTGATGCAGGCATCCAAATTGGATAAGTCTGGCATTTGGCTCTGGAAGCACAGCGTGACAGTAGATGGTGATTACGATGTGGTAGCGTTTACTCAGGAATGGGCAGGATGGGGCTGTTATTGTTCCATTAAATTACACTATGGTGTGGTTCACGAGAAAAAAAAATTGGCGAGTGACAGCATCGTGCGAACAAGTATAAATTTGGCTTCAGCCTTAACACTGGCACTGGTAGAGCAAAGAGAGAGGGAGAGATCCCAAACAAGTACTGGGAGGGGGGGGGGGGGGGAGCGGAAGCCAAGAATGAGAGAAGGAAGAAAGGAAGTTTGATGAAGGTTAGGAGGTGACAGAGAAAGAACACCGACAGAGACACTGTAATTCAGGAGGAGAGAGAAAGGAAAGACAGGCAAATGCCTGTCCCTCACTGTATATGTTTCTTTTCCCTTTTTACCTCCATTATGATGAATTCCTGTTCTGTTCTTTGTCTATATAGAAGTGTCTATTTGTACGTCTCTAAATGTTTTGATGAATTGAACATGGTGGACCCTGTTGTAAACAAGTGTAATGCTTAATTGGGTCGTCCACTCACAGTTAACAGCCTTTGTATTGAGTTTGTGCTTGAAATGTACTGCAATTCTGCAAACTGTTAATCAATCAATCAATCAATCAGAAAGGGCTTAGATGAGAATGTATTGGTAAGCAGATGTCTTGACCACTTTTTCCAAAGGATGATTCTGTCCCCAGACTCCCACTGACCACCTTTACAATTTTGGATTTAAATGACATTTAAAAAACAATTGCTATTGGTAATTATTTAAAATAAATACAATAATACCGCAGAGCTGAGAGACCGTTCCCATACTGTATGTACCGCTGTATCACACCAGCGGTCCTTGTACTGTACGTGCCACTCTCGCTAAGCATCTTTTAAAACTTGGGCGTTGGACCATTACTTGGTTTGTTCCCAAACACCAACTGACAAAGCAGAATAAATAAAGCATACCAATCCTAGCAAGTCATTTACAAGGGATTTATGAGTCAGGAGATCTCAAGCTTTTGAACTTTTGCAGACACAAAAGAAATTGCAGTAGCTTTCTGCACAAGTAAGAGGTAATTACCTCCAGTCTTGGGTATGAGCTGCTGTTGATTTCAGATGTATCATTGTAGGCCATTTGTGCAGACATTAACATTTTCTTTGTGTGTTTATTTCCGTGTATATGAATGACAGTGGTACATGTAATAATGTGGTATATAGGCCTATAATGTTGCATTTGAAAAAGGTTGTTGCTGGAATTGGTGAGGCAATACATTTGACCCCATAAAGGCAGGGAATGTAGAGACAGTTGTTGTGACAGCATGAGTGAGTTTCAGGTTTTGTGAGCAGCACATGGAGTAGAGATAGCCAGAAAAAGAAGAGGAAGAAAGTAAGAATACACTACAAAGGCGATAGAAACGCGGTTGTCTCTATTTTTCCCCCAAAGACGGAGTGCCTTGGAATCTTTTTCTTTGCAAGTCTGCATTTTACACCTTTTGGGAATTAAGCAGTAGGCCTACACTACTACTTTGAAAAACCCTTTTTTGTACAAAGGAGAGGAAGGCATTAGAAAGTATTCATAAAATAAAGTGTCACGATAGGATTGGTTCTAGGTCTGCTAAGAGGATAAGACACAATAAAGCACTATAACTTGTTTCCATTGGGGTCCTCCATATTCAATTAATCTGAATTAAGTAACTTATTTGAGGTCCTTGTCATGAAAAAGTTTGAGAACCACTGCCTTGTTGTATCCTTTAATAGTATGGGTGTGTGACACAACTCTGACTCAGACAGAGAATAGGTGAGTCATCTGTAAGTGTGGAACTAGTAGGCTACTAGACAAATAGACATCCATACTCCAAATTAGACTGCAAAGGAAAACTGCATACCCAATTTTCTTGTTAAATGGCTACCTCAAATTGCTCGGCCGTTTGATTCAATGCAAACCAGATCCTCTGCTCTCTTTTGCCTAGTCTCTCCCTCTCTCTTTGTGCGTGTGCACAGACTGCACATGTCAATTTGCTGACTCAAACCGAAAAAAGATGCACATCCGCGACATACATGATTACAAGGAACCGAGATGGTAAAATATAGCGGAAAGGAATCGTTTACTACCCCATGGTTGCCGTAGTAACTCTTCCTACTAGGCTGTGTTACAAGCTGGTTGCATCAGAACCAATTAACCTTACGGCATTTTAAACATTACAGTTTGTGGGCTATGCTAGTGTTGATTTCACATTCTTTGTTTATCAACAGTAAACAGTTATTATCTGGCCATTTGACCAGTCAAAACACAAAACTAAAGCATCCTGGGGTCATCATAACGGGCAGTGTCGGGCACCATCTTTTTAGGAAAGTATAAGAGGAATTCTATGTTTACAGTCTATGCTAATAGATATAGTTTAGGCTACTTTAGTGTTGAAAGCACATGACTCACCCTGCTTGCTCCGAGGTCAGCCTGTCGCTGTGCTGTAGTGTGGGGACTCAACAGGAACTCCCAGGCGGCCAACTGTCAAAAGTCTGTGTAGAAAAAAAACACAGCGATAATCCACTCATTTGCGCCAGCAGCAGCCGAGGTCCAGCTCTACTCTGTCCATCTTTTCTGAATATGTCAGTAAAAAGCGATTATTACTCAATCATGTAGGTATTTCCATACCTGTGGTGTTAAGTAGGTTAATAGTTATGGTGATCTGACCACTTGCAGCAGCAGGAGGAAGGATCGCTACAATGTTACCACTGTGTTGTATGATCTCTCACGCTCCTCCTGTGACAGCCTGCCTTGAAAACAAAACCCATTGCGCCCCCAGCGGCCACTCAGCGATGTGTCGCACGTCTACTACCCCAGTGAATTGTTATTGAGGTATAATGACACACGGGGGCGCTATTTATCCATATTTAAACAAGAAAAACATTCCAGTACTATGTTGCAGTAAACATGTAGCAGAGGGCCTTCTGACAACTTTGATTGATTGATTGATTGAAGAATTTATTAACAGTTTGCAGAATTACAGTACATTTCAAGCACAAACTCAATACAAAGGCTGTTAACTGTGAGTGGACGACCCAATTAAGCATTACACTTGTTTCCAATAGGGTCCACCATGTTCAAATCATCAAAACATTTAGAGACGTACAAATAGACACACTTCTATAGACAGAACAGGAATTCATCATAAAGGAGGTAAAACATTTAGAGACGTACAAATAGACACACTTCTATAGACAGAACAGGAATTCATCATAAAGGAGGTAAAAAGGGAAAAGAAATATATACAGTGAGGGGAAAAAAGGGGGGGGCGGGGGGGGGGGATTCAGATTTTACGGGGGCCAGTTTCGAATTGCAGCCATCCGTAGGTGCCCTTTGAGAGCGGTTTTGAAGGAGTCAAGGGATTCGCATGTCTTAATGACAGTTGGTAGGGCGTTCCACATTTTGGTGGCATAGGAGCGAAAATAATTTAGTCCCTTGTTTGTGCCGAATCTGGGTTGTACATGGTTCGTTGCACTCCCTCTGGTGTTGTGGGTGTGGACTTCGTTAACATTAAGGAAGTATCTAGACAGGTACATGGGTATCTTGGTGGTGTATCGAATCTTGTGGACCAGACCCATTGCAAGATGCTGTACTCTGTCGTTGACCCTAAGCCATTCCAGCCTGTCAAAGTGGGCAGGGGTGAGGTGGGTTCGGGGGGCTAGATCAAGTAGGAGCCTGACCAGTTTGTTTTGGGAAGTCTGGAGCCTGGTTTTAAGGGCCTTTGAGGTGCTGTGGTACCAGGAGGTGCATGCATAGTCAAAGAAACCCTGTACAAGGGCTCCTGTTAAGGTCTTCAAGGTGTTTTTGTTGACCAGTGAGGAGATCCTGTAGAGGAATCTTGTTCTATGGTTGACTTTTTTGATTACGTTGGTGGCCATTTTATCACCGGAAAGATTAGCCTCCAGGATGGAACCTAGGTAGGTAATTTCATCTTTACGTGTGATAACATTGTCACCCACTCTAACCAAGAAGCCATTTGCCTTGCTGAGATTACTAATAGAGCCAAAGAGAATGGATTCAGTTTTTCCCAGGTGTAAAGATAGTTTGTTATCAGCGAGCCAGGTGCAGATTCTACCGAGTTCAGAGCTGAGGGCATTTTCAACCTGCAGTTTGTCCCTGTCCGAGACCAGCAGTGCTGAGTCATCTGCGAACAGGAACAAGTTGCAGTCACAAGCTGAAGTCATGTCGTTTACATATATTAGGAACAGTAGAGGCCCTAGTATGCTTCCTTGTGGAACGCCACAGCTCACTGGGAGGGGGGGGGACAGTGTTCCGTTCACTTCCACCATCTGTTCTCTCCCCTCCAGGTAGGATTGCATCCAGCTCACTGATGTGCTATCGAAACCAATTGCTTTTAGCTTGTTAACCAGTATGGAGTGGTTCACGGTGTCAAAAGCCTTTTGGAGGTCCAGCATGACCATGCCGCAGTATTTGCCAGCGTCCACCTCTTGTTTGATGTGGTCGCTCAAATAGAGAAGGCATGTGTCAGTGGAGTGGGATGTTCTGAAGCCAGATTGGAACTCGTACAATAATTTGTTTGTGGCAAGATACTTTTCAACCTGTTCATAGACTATTTTTTCCATCACTTTCGAGATGGAACTAAGAATAGAAATAGGGCGGTAGTTGCCGGGGTCTAATTTACTCCCTTTCTTGTGCAAGGGGGTTACTTTGGCCAGTTTGAAATCTTGGGGGACCTGTCCCTGTTTGATGGAGAGGTTTACTATGTGGGTGATGATTGGAGCTATAGAGATGGCTGAGTCTCTGAGAAATTTGGAGGGAATGTTGTCATGGCCTGTGGCCTTGTGGGGTTGGAGGGCACTCAGTTTCTTAATTACCTCATCAGTTGTTACCATAACTAGTTTAAAATCGTCTTTACAAACACCTAGGTTTCTGTAGAAGGTTGTAATGTGCTCTACACCAAAGAGCCCAGAGTGGGAGGGCAGTTTGTTAACCAGAGTTGTTGCTATGTTTGTAAAGAAGATATTCAAGTAGTTGGCCACATCAAGGTTGTCAGTGATGAGAGTGTTGTCCGATTTGATGTTTATGTTCGAAAATCTGGTTTTTAGTTTCTGACCATAGCTTAGTTGATTGTTTAGTAGCTTCCAGAGCTCATGAGGATTGTTTTTGTTTTCCTGAGCTTTATCATTAATGAAGTTACTTTTAGCTGATTTGGTCATGGCAGTTACACTGTTTCGTAGCTTGATTCGTTGTGTATTTAGGTTGTTCAAACGAGCTTGGCGAACACTGTCGAAGCGCTTGGCTAGCTTTGACTTGCATTTTAGAAATTCAGAGCATTTTTTGTCTCTGGCTTTCATTGCAGCCAGTATGTCCGAATTCATCCATGGTTCCGAACGGGTTTTGCCCCTGGTGGTTCTCAAAGGAGCCATGTTGTTCAGTACTGATGTAAATTTGGTTTTGAAGCCAAGCCAAGCTTCTTCGACAAGTGTGCTTTTAAGCTCATCGGACCAATCCAGACTCTCCAATACTTGGTTAAAGACCTCACTAGAGTAGGTTTTGAGGTCCCTTGATATGACTGTTTTGTGGCAGCCGGTCTTAAGTTTTTGTATTTTGCGGGTACAGAATATCATAAAATGATCACTAAGCCCACATACAATAACCCCTTTCTTGGAGATTCTGGATTTGTCCGAGGACAGAATGAGATCAATGACAGTTTGAGTAGAATCACACACTCTAGTGGGTTGGGTAATTAGCTGACTGACACTATGTAGATCACAGAACTTACTGAATGACTTAAACACAGGTGCTTCCTTACGTTGCATGTCTGTATTGTAGTCGCCAATCAGGATTTTCTCTACACATTCCTCCTCAGCTAAGCACCCCTCAAGTATATCATAGAACCCATGTTGGTCAGGCGGTCTGTAGACAGTGCCCACTAATACTGATTTAGCCTTTTTGAAAATTAATTCAACCCACACAGTTTCAATTTCATCATGCTGTAAGTCAGTACGAGTAACATATTCAGTGTCTTTGTGAATATACATACACACGCCACCACCATGCCTGTTTCTGTCGTTTCTGATCAAAGATCAAACAAAGTAACCGTCTTTACCCAGAAAAACTAAACATTGAATGATAATGTTCTATTTTCAAATCTAATCCAGAACAAAACGTACATATTTGTATAAATTACAGTTATAAATGTTTAATTCTTTTTTTGTAATTCAGGCGGAAGAAATGCATATTATCTGCCAGATAGCATCTATTACAGTTGATTGTATCTCATATATAAATACCACACTTCCTCTTGTCTTGTCATAACGCTGACGAAGGCCAAACAGGCCAGAACGCGTTCGTTATCAACTCTCGTCAGAGGTAAATAAATTCATGTGAAAAGGACATACAACGAGTGCTGGCATTTTCTTGATTTCATCCAGCATATATATGTTAATGCAATTGATAATTAATGTTATTTCAGTGTACCACCATTGGACCGTGATTGGATCGTGATTTTGTAATGTTTCTTATTTTATTTCTTATTTTTTTAGGTCTTCTGACTTCTTCTGAGCACCCAAAAAACCTGAACTTTTAACATTCAGTAGATTTTCTGTGGTCTGGGGTTTTCTAGCTCAAACAAGTGCTCTGATTTGCCTGTGGATCGACTGTGAGGTAAGAGTCCACACATCCCATATATGACATAAGGATTTGCCAGCAGATGTTTTCATCGTTTACAATTCCAGCTCAAAAGGCTTCAGAACACACAGAGAAAACCCCAGCCCACAGAAAATCAGCTGAAAGTTCAAAGTTCAGGTTGTGTGGGTGTAATTGAGGTCATAGAACCTAAAAGAAAAACAACAAAATAAATTAAAATTAATGTCATGAAACCTGTCATGAAACGTAGAATGCCTAAAACAAACAGGCCTGTACTGTATTAGCCTGGCTAATAAGACGTTAGTCTGGTTTATTAGCCAGACTAGTACTGTATGTAGGTGCTGTTATGAAGCTCAAAATAACCCCAATCTGAATGTATCCACCGTCAGAGGAGACGCGGCCAGGGGGAAGGAGATGACAGAGGACCATAGGCTTTGTATTCCCTATTTTTTTTTAAAATGTTATGCCATTTTGGAAAAAGCATTTTGAAACGATGTCTGGTATTTCCGGATTGTTCCATATTTGATAAATAAAGTCAAAAGGACTGGAGACTATCAGCTGACCCCTGACCCATAAGCTACACAGTGTGTGTGTGCGTTGAACCCATTGTCTCTGAGTCTGTTATCATTATACAGCAGTTTCCTCTGTGAGAGAGAGAGAGAGAAAGAGAGAGAGAGAAAGAGAGAGAGAGAGAGAGAGTGGGTGGATTAGGGAAGGCTGAAGAATACTCCCAACTCCCAATAATTGTCTTTTATTTGCTCATCAAAATGTCAGTAAAAAAGCTTGTAAAACGCTATTCACATATTACATTATTTATCCGCACACACACACATGCAAGCACGCACGCATGCGCGCCCACACACACACACACACACACTGCCACTGCCACTGCCACCTCCCCAACCCCCACCCTGCTTATCTGCCAAGTTGGTGCCCCAGACACAACTAGGCAGCAAGCACATAAACAGAGCACATAAACAGCTGACGTCACATCACGCAGGCACGCAGGCAGGCACGCACGCAGGCACGCACGCACGCACGCACACACACACACACACACACACACACACACACACACACACACACACACACACACACACACACACACACACACACACAAATAGACAAACACAGACATAGACACACATGCGCCAATGCACAAACAAAATACAAAAACACTTATAGACAATCACACAGACATGTGTGCAGCACGCAGGCACACACGCACGCACGCACGCACATGCACACACACACACACACACACACACACACACACACACACACACACACACACACACACACACACACACACACACACACACACACACACACACACACACACACACACACACACACACACACACACACACACACCTCTTGCCTGAAGTCATTGGGCAGGAATGCGATCAAAAATAGAGTGAGAGTGAGGGGAGAGTGCCTGTTTGTTTTCTTTTAAAACCAAGAGAGGGGGGGAGAGAGAGAGAGGGAGGGTGGGTGGCTAAGGGGGCAGGAAAGGACAAGAGGAGCGATGAGCAAGAATGAAAGGGGGAATAAAGAAAGGGTAATGAATAAGGAGGCAAATTGAGGGAGGGAGCAAGAAAGGGGGTGAAAGAGCTAGGGGGTATAGGAAGGAAAGGGAGTGTGTGTATAGAGACTTGACAGAGGGAGCTAGAGGTGATCATATAGGACAGGTGAAATGTACAGACCCAGACTGGACACACCCCCAGACAGTGACACACACACCACCCACACGCACAGCACGCTACCTGAGTCATCAACAATCACTTATCACGGCTTAATAGACAGCCCAGCCCGTTGTAAATCAGCCATTCACCCACACTTCATGTCACGTCCAACATTCACGCCAAGGTTTGATTCACACAGCAGGAGCAAAAACAGGATTTGTTTGTTTTTTCGTTACATTTATGTGACGCAGATCTATTCACGATTCACCACTGCTCGCATAAGAACTGTACAGTTTTCCCTCCCCAATGTCTCTTTTTTCTGTCCAACTCAAATCTAAAATGGAACTTAATGCTGTCACTGTGTGCATGTGTCAAACAAGCAGATCTATAAGCTCACAAGTTCACAAGAATCACAACATGTCGCAATGTGCCACGTTGTGCACTTGTAGATCGGCTATTTTCAGCACTCGACACTGAGGTGCAACAAAGTATAAGTCAGGCTTACACTGAAATGGCCTGGGCTCAGCTGCTGGTGAGTGTATTACATATCCTCACCCAAGCAGTCAGATATGATCGGCTTTAAAGTGATCACTATGCCAGGGGAAATCTGCTAGCTGCTTGATAGCTTGGAATGTACAACCTGATATACTGTTAAGTAACAACAAAGTTGCCATCCACACATTACGGATTATTAATCTTTCCTGTACTTTAAATACCAAGTAAAGAGACTAGCATTGGAACGAAAGGTATTGCACTGGGTTCCTATTCACAACATCAGCAGCTCATGGCATGTGCCATAATCTCATGAGCTACAGAGCGATGTGGTTTAGTCATGGTTAATCTGGTCTGAGACCAGAATCATAGCTGTGTGTCAGGGTCTAATCCCCTCTGAAACAAGCAGGGAAACTGACCTCAGAGCAGTGATGTCACCAAGGTGAGTCAGAGATGTCTGCTGGGCTTAAAATACTGTCACAAATTTTCAACAAGTTGCAAGGCCATAAACATATGTGTATGATACAGCAATAAAGAGAGAGAATGCAGGAAAGGCAGAGACAGAGCGTGATAGAATGGAAAGGGGTACCAGACAGGACTGATATTTGAGAGAGATAGTCTGAGTGTGTCTGAGATAGACAGACATAGACAGAGACTTTATGCTGTAGTCTGAAGGAGCTAGACAACCTTGTCACATATTAACCAAATACCTCCCCCTGCAGTTTCAACTGCGGGGAATTCCTTAACAATGACATCACAGGTGGTGAAAATGGTAAGGGACAGAAATGGTGTGAGAGAGACGCGAGAGAGCTAAAAGGAGACATTGAAGCCGGAATTCAGATGGTCACCATGTCCAAAACAGGCGTGTTGATTTTCGTTTTGCTCCACTTCCGTCACACCGTGTCATATCCACTTCCTCAAATTGTACTGAGGATGAGTAGGCTTGTTGTGAACTTGTGTTGACCACCAAAATGTTATTCTAAGGCCAGTGACTGTTCAGGTGCGAATAATGCATTATCCAAATATTTGTTCAACCAAAGGAAGAAAGGAGATGTAAATGTAATTAACCATTCCATTTACCGCAAAGCAAAGCAAAGTTACTATATTTACCCAGGGTAACTGGACTAAGCATCAGATACTTGTTTACAGCCAGGCCCTGCTCATAGAACATTTCATGGTAGTGGTTCAATGCCTTGCTCAAGGGCACTTCAGCGGTGGTAATTTTAACGTGCCGGTCCGGGGATACGAACTGGCGACCTTCCGGTATCAAGACCGCTCCGCAAACCGTTCGGCCACCGCTGCCACAAACCACCTTTGACTTAATAAGCTATGAAGAGCTGCTCAATATGTTGCAATCTACCGTACTATATGAATCTTATAGCAATATTGAACATAATTGTCTTGCGTAGCCAGATGATCCGAGACTACTGATATTTCTATGGAAATCTGAATTCATGTGCTCGGATGGCAGAGAGAACCAGCGCTAACAACCTTGGGCAAGACTCAAGGTTCACCAAAGGCTCAGGCTGAATGCCGGCCTTAGGTTGGATATAAGCTTGAGCAGAGCTATGATGAATGCCCCGATTATATTAGGAATGACAGCCGTAGTGTGAATACGTGAAAGAAACTATGACACTACTACTGTATTTATTTGTTTGTACCTGTTTTTGGACTTGTGGGACCTGTTTCTCCACACAGTGAGAGTGAATGAATCAATATGGTTCCTTGCTGACAGAGCACAGAGCAACAAATAACAATGATGGCCATGGATAATACTAAATTCTGATTGGCCGGAGGGTGTGGAATATTTTCAGATCAAGTCTGCACATCCTTTGATGTATAGCAGCCTCATCACTGTTCTAAATGCACACGGATATATAAAATGTACTACTACAAGCTTAAACAACATGGATTTCAACGTCTCTCAACTTCCTGAAGGTAAAACATATTGATACATGTCTGACACCGGGGCTCCACCGGGCACGTCAGCGTCGCGTCTCCGTCACCGTCAGGGAATGTTCCCTTTTTAATCAATGAAGGGTGGCTCCACTGCCCCGGTTCGTTTTTTGACGCACTTGACGGAGACGCAACGCGTCCGGTGGAGCCCCGGCGTGAGTATGTCTGTGTAAAAGATGTGACTAAATGGACTGCATTCACATCAGGTCTTTTTCCAAAGGAACTTTACAATGTATTCCACATTCACCCAATCCCCCAGCCAATGGCAGATGAGGAAACAATACAACAAGGCACTAACCTGCTCATAGGGGTCATATAGGGAGCAGTCAGGGTTCAGTGTCGTGCTCAACTTGCTCAAGGACACTTCAACACACAGCCTTGAGGAGCTGGGGATTTAACCAGGAACCTTGTGATTCCAACACGGCCACTCTGACCTCCTGATCATGGGCGACTGCCGCCCCAGACCGTTGTCAGCCGACTCATTTCTAGGACGAGGAGTAAGATCACGTTTATTCCATTATTATTGACAAAGATAGCAGCACCACGCATACATTCCATTTAAAGAGTGGAAATATGCAATGCAGCGCATGAAGGGACACAGGGACAGCTGAACACATTGTTGGAGAAAGAGAGAGAGTGAGAGTGATGGATGACAGGCCAGGCTGGATAGAAGGATGGAAGATGGAGCGATTACATAAGCAGGGGGAGAGCTTTCCAGACAGGAGACTCATACAGACATGCAATATCACTCCCCTAGAAACCTTAAGCAGTAAAAGTGATAACATCTCCTTAGGTGATTCACTGCTTCTGTGATTCACTACTTAATGACAGGCTTTGAAAATAGGATTTTACGGTAATAAGAAAGATAGTGTTCAACAGTATGTCTATTTATAGTAACAGGACTTTATAGAATGTTGCGATGGATACAGATACGTCAATAGGCGTACACACAGACAGAGATTTAGACAGGATCTACACAGAGGAAAAGGTGATCGTAAAACGTACGAGTTTGGACAATGCATGGGGAAAATGTCACATCATATGCCTACTGTTCGCGTGTGTGTGTGTGTGTGTGTGTGTGTGTGTGTGTGTGTGCGTGCGTGCGTGCGTGCGTGCGTGCGCGAGTGTGTGTGTGTGTGTGTAGTTGAATATACAGTACCTGTGATGTGCATGCATGCATGCATAAACATGCGTGAGCGAGTGTTTGTGTGTGTTTTGTGAATGAGTAGACATATAATACCGTATGTGTCTTTGCACCGTGCACGTGTGTTTCCCCATCTAGATGCTGCAGCAACCACAACAGTCTCCTACTGAGATCATGTCTGCACTGGAGGTCTGCCCACACTGTGTCTCAACATTTCAAACTACTAGGTATTCCCACTCCTACTTGTCATCCCACTAGAAGTATGAAGATCCAATGATATTTACAATTTTACTACATAGTAACCGGGAAACCACCTCTTGTTGTTCACATTACAAAACGGTCCCTCTGTCTGTCTGTCTGTCTGTCTGTCTGTCTGTCTGTCTGCCTGCCTGCCTGCCTGCCTGCCTGCCTGCCTCACTGCCTGCTTGCCTGCCTGCCTGCCTGCCTGCCTGCCTGCCTGCCTGCCTGCCTGTCTGTCTGCCTGTCTGTCTGTCTGTCTGTCTGTCTGTCTGTCTGTCTGTCTGTCTGTCATACGTTTACATTGCCAAAGCAATGTCTCTCTGTCTTTATCTGTCTTTATCTGTAAGGAAGAAGCCAGCTGGCTTATTTGGAATCCTTTCCTGTATGGAAGAGGTCATTGATTAAACAGATTCAAAGTTCAATAAGAAAATAAATAAATAGACCTGGTCCTGGGCCGTGGCTCAGCGGTCCAGGCACCTTGGCTGGTAATCCAGTCTGGCAGTGTGCCGCGGGTTCGACTCCCGATCCCGACGGCCTTTACTGCATGTCACCCCCCCATCTCTCTCCCCATTTCCTGTCAGCCTACTGTCTGTCCCTCCATAAAGAAATATAAAATAAAGGCGAAAGCCACAAAAAAAAAAAACCTTAAAATAAATAAATAAAATAAACTCTCATGGATCGAGCTCTGGTCAGACCTCGCACACAACACCCATTGACCGGATTATTGTGTGGTTGGCTGGTGCTTATGTTGCTCAGGTTATTATCATTACGCAGGTGAAATATAGGCTCTCTTTCTCCTTCTCATGCGTGCGTGCGTGCGTGCGTGCGTGCGTGCGTGTGTGGCGGGTGGAAACCCAGGGTCAGGGTGTCTAATGGACTGTGGAACCCAAACAGGGGGCTACGCCCTAAAAGACTCACGCAAGTCCATCAATGGAGCCATTGATAGATGAAAGACAGGGATGGAAGGAGGGGGTGTGAGTGTGTGTGAGTGTGTGTGTGTGTGTGGGGGGGGGGGGGGGGGAGAGATTTACGAGAACAAATCCAAGAGATGGAGAGAGTCTGAGGCGAGGTTCAGAGAGACATGTTAGCATGGGGTCACGACCCCGGAAAGCAGAGAGCTCTACTCTTCCATCGCTTATTCACATTAGAGGCATTTGTTGGACCACAATAATATTAATCATGTGGTGTATTTTGTGTTGCATCACTGCTGCTGATTTCCAACTGTCTTTATGAACCTGAACATCTATCTATCTATAAATGCAAGTCTCTGTGTGTACGTATGGTAGGCCTACGTACGTACATGTGTACAGTTGGGTGCCACCGATATTGTCCCTTATCATTTGACCCATTTAGGCCTGACCTCAAAACTTTTAAAAATCCTTCTAAATCCAGAAAAAATCCTTCCAAATTTTCACGATTTAAAAAAAATAGCAGACCTACAAGCTCGTACCGCGCCACTCGGTGGCGCGCTATGAGCTTGTAGATCTGCTATTTTTCAATAGCTAAATTATAACATAATGTTTAAAACACCAAAAGGGGTTCCCGCCCAAAATGGGTTAACTGTCCTTTTGCGCAGATCACGCAAACCTCAGCAAAAAGAAAAGGACAATATCGATGGCCTCCAACTGTATGTCTGTAATCCACGTAACTCGAGAACCGTTCGCCCCACCGACTTCAAATTCGACACACCCGTTCCACACCACCACAGGGAGTGCAGTGCCCGGTGTCGAGTCCAGTTGTCCAGAATCAGCACAAAAGGCCTCTGCCCGGGCTCTGGACCTGATCACCCCTATATCTTCATATATGGAGCTGGCCTGTTCTGACATCACAACACTTCATATTTGGGCATGGCTGACACAGAACACCATATAGGAATAAAGGGACACAGAGAGACAGATACAGAAATCCCCATATTTGCAGTAATGTTTTCAGTAAATTACTGTTCTTGTGACCACCTCGCTCTGATTTCTGGCGCGAAATCCACTCAAAATAACATCATAGAAAACAAAGTTGATGGATTGCACACACTGTGCCAAGAGTTCGACATCATAGTCAGACATTCGGCTATCCAGCCTCATGTGTTGTCTCTGTTGTCGTCCTTCCTTGTTGAGATCCTACTGACTCACCTACCAGTGAGGAGCCCCCACCGGGAGGACGTAGAGCCTTTGT